>NC_052041.1:551702-851702 GCF_015832195.1 Motacilla alba alba
AGAGCCTTTAGCAAGAGCTGGAAATAGGAATGGAAATAGCCTGGAAGGTGAATTAGTGACTATTCCATGGGCCAAGAGACTTGGAAGCAGTGCCCCTGTCCATGGTGTCCCACAGGGCCAGCTGTGACCAGAGAGGAGCCAGTGGGGCTCTGGTACAGCAAAAGCAGAACAGAAGTGGCATGACGAGGATTGCCCCAAAGTGCAGCAGGAAAAGCAGCTCAGATCACTGAGGTCTGTCACCAAACCTGCCAAGGACTGTAGCTGAGATGATGCTGGGAGGCACAGGGACAGTTACTTGGGGGGTCCTGGGTGGTTGCTGTGACCTCTCACAACCTGGGGAGCAGGTAGGCAACTCCTCAACCTATGCTGAGCCTGTGTCCTCTGGGATCAGAGCCTCAGGATGGAGACCACACCTGCATCCTCTCACCACCTCTTTATTTACAGACACAACAACACTGGGGATTGGAGATGGGACGCTTGTGAGGCCTCTGCCCCCTGGAACCCCCACTCCTGCAGCCAGGGCTCTCTGCAGCCACTGCAGCTCCTGAGGCTCAGCCTCCTCTCTCCCTGAGCCTCTACTTCCTTCGGCTGCCCACCATGGTCTTCCCACGGGCACCCTTGGATCTGCAAGGGAAGAAGAAAAGCACGCGCAAAAAGGCATCAGTGACCACACAGGGAGGACGAGGTGGGTGCTGTCAGTGGTCCTGCAGCCTTTTCCCGTTGGCAACTGCCCTGGGGTCGACGGTCTCCACTAGCCCAGGTAAACCTTGGGACCTGAGTCAAAGTGTCTTGGGACTCCCTGGGAACAAGCTCATGCAGTTGCCAGGCAATTCTAAGGACCCACCATTTCCTTCCCATGTTTCTCCCCCCAAGAATTGTTCCAAGAAGAATTGACAAGTTGCATCTGCGGCTGCAGAGGGATAAAAGCAGCTGTAGGATCCTTCAGGACCCAGCCCATCGCTCGCCTTAACCAGCACAGGGGAGCACAGAGGAGCAGGTTTGGCTGGGCAGTGAAGGGCCTTTCTGGCTGCCAGTCCTTAGGATTGCCTCATCCCTATGGCCGACTTCTGCCCGGGGGTCCTGGTGTCCCTGCCACACACATAGAGTGGGATACACACAGCACCTGTGCAGGGACACAGACACACACGGACACACAGAGCACCTGTGCAGGGACACACACAGAGCACCTGTGCAGGGACACAGGCACAGCACATGTGCAGGGACACACTTGCACATGTGTCCTGTGCAAGGACACACAGCACCTGTGAAGGGGAACACACCCAGAGCACTTGTGCAGGGGGGACACAAACACACACACACACAGCACCTGTGCAGGGACACACACAGCCCTCAGAAATGCCTGTACTCACCCTTTGCTGCAGGATCACACCACGGTGGGGCAGGAGAGAAGAGAGACCTGGTGTAAGCGGGTGGGAGCTGCTGCCCCTGACACACGGGGTGGGCTGAGCACCTCCCACATGAGGGGGAAGTGGGATGGGGATGTGACAGCACCGGGGTGCTCCTGGGGGTAGGGGTCAAACAGCCTCTTCCACCCTCCTACGAAGGGTTCCCCAGCCACGTGCAGGGACCATGGGCATGGGGACAGGTTCCCCTGGTTTTGTGAGCCTGCACAAATCCCACAGCCCGTGGGACTTCCCCTGCTAGACAAGGTGGGATCTCCAGCAGCTTCCTGAGATGCTGGGCAGAGCCCCTGCAGGGAGGGCATGGCTGGAGACTGGAAGGACCCCACAGGACAAAAAGCTTCCCATGCAGAGGTGGGTTCTCCCTGGGGTCCATCCCCTGCTGAGGTCTCTGGGGAGGGGGAAGCTGGTGACAGTGGGATCATGGAGGTCTGTCAGGAGCAGGACAGGGACTGAGATCCCTGGGACAGACCTGCAGGTCCAGGAATGCCGGGCACTAGCAAGACCAGAGGCAGGAAGGGGAAGGGGAGGAGGTGGTTTAGCAAGGGAAATCCATAGGGAGGGAACTGCGGAGCAGGGAGCTGGAGCTGGAAGGACAGGAGATAGAGGAGGGATGTGCAGCCACTTACACTTTCTGGTGATCACTGATGCGGTTTCGAAGAACATTGATCTGCAAGAAAAAATGGGTTGTGGGGTCTGGCAAGAAAAAGCTGCAGATGGACGGTGAGGTCTGACAAGAAGCCCCAGGCTGGGGACAAGGGCTGGCTGAAGATGCATCACTGCTCTCTTTTCCCCAGCAGTTTTTCTGTAGGGTTTAGAATCCCAGAATCCCAAGATGGTTTGGGTTGGAAGGGACCTCCAAGCCCATCTCATTCCACCTCCTGCCATGAGCAGGGACACCTTCCACTATCCCAGGTTGCTCAGGGCTCCATCCTGCCTGGCCTGTGATGTATTTGCCCTGTGGTGGTGCCAGGTACAGGTCCCCAGGAGCTGGGAGATCACTTGAACACCCCAGCTTATCCCCTGGCTGGGGAGCAGAAGGAGCAGTCAGGAACACAGAGGGTGGACAAATCATAGAGGCCCTGGGGCTCACCTCATATTTCTGCCGCTTGAACTTCTCCTGCAGGTCAAATTTCTCAGCCTCCAGGTCATGGATGTTCTGCCACAGCTCCTTGGCCTTGTCCCTGCAGGAAGAGCCGGCTGGAGACAGTGCAGAGAAGGGCTGTGGCTCCCAGGGAGCCCAGTGCAGGGGTGGGGCACTGATGCCAACCCCTCATCTGTGCCCAGGGATGGGGCTCAGGAGGCTCCCAGACAGGGATGTGTTATCCAGGCAATGAGTTCAGAACAACAGCCACGGGGGAGGTCAGTACATATAGGGACACACATCCCACCCGTGTGACCCTGGCTCCCCAGGACACACCTGTGCCACCCGTGTGACCCTGGCTCCCCAGGACACACCTGTGCCACCCGTGTGACCCTGGCTCCCTCTCATGGCTGGTGGCATCAGCCGCAGCCTGGCCATGGTGGCCCTGCACAGCCTTGGAGCCCGTGTCCCCCATGGGGTGTCACAGCCCATCCCCAGCTGTGCCACTCCCCTCAGCTGGCAGCCCCAGGGAGCCATCCCCAGCCCAGGATCCTGCCCAGGAGCTGGGACCCAGCCCAGGGCTCCTGCCCTGGCCATCCCTCCTGCAGCCTATGCTCACCTCAGCTTGTCCTCGCTGAGGTGGTCGATGTTCAGGGGCTTCCGTCGCTCACTGAGGATCTTCTTCTTCTTTTCCCGCTCTGTTTGCTTCTTCCCACCCTTTTTCTCTGACTGAGGAAACCATCAATCCACTGGAGAGAAGGAAGTCTGCCCAGCCCTTGCTCTCTTCCATCCCCAATTCTGCACCCAACACCCTCAGCTTTTGGGACTCCAGAAGCACATGAGGTCCTTGAGGACATTTTGGCAACAGTGGACAAGACACCTTGTCCTTGCCCCCATCCCTGTCCCTCAGGCAAGGCTGGAGCTGCACATCTGCAGAGCAGAGCTGAGCTCGGGGCAGCTCTGAGCTCACTTTGGCCCAGTAACTCCTGACCCAAGCGCAGTTCCCTGTCCCCTCCTGCCTGTAAACCCCCCAGCGTCACGTGGATGAGGTCAGCCCACGGCTGAGCCCCTCCCAGGAGCAGCAGTGGCTCCATCCCAGCCCCCTTGGGAAGGGTCCCACCTTCTGCATGTATCCCCCAAAGTGTAGCATGTTGGAGAACGCCTTCTTCTTCCGCGCCTCCTCCTCCGCCCTCTTCCGTGCCTCCTCTTCCTCCTTGCGAGCTCTTTCCTCCTGCCAGGGTCAGAAGCAGGTCAGCAGTGGATGGATGGACACACAGCTCGTGTCCCCATGCTCCCCAGGCCCATCCCAAGCTGCATTTCCAGAGGACACTCACAGCCATGCGTGCCTGGCGCTCCTTCTCCCGCTCGCTGCGGATCCGCTGCTGCTCCGCCCGCTCTGCTCGCCGCTGCTCCTGCACAGGGAGGGGACCTCGGCTTGGACACCGCAGGGAATCTGCACCCTCTCTGTTCCCAGGGACAGATCCCTGACCCCGAGAGCCCTGAGAGTCCCAAGGGAGCCTGGGGACAGTGACTCTGGGGGGAGGAGCATCTGCATCAGGCACCGCAGCACCACCGCAGCACACCAGGGGCATCCCAGTGAGCAGGGACAGGAAGGGAATGGCTGGAGCTGTGCCAGGGGAGGGTTAGGCTGAATATCAGGAAAGGCTCTTCCCCCAGAGCGTGCTGGGCACTGCCCTGGCTCCCCAGAGAATGGTGATGGCCCCAAGGCTGCCAGAGCTCCCCAGAGAATGGTGATGGCCCCAAGGCTGCCAGAGCTCCAGGAGTGTTTGGACAGCACTGCCAGGGATGGGGTGGAATTGTTGTCTGTGCAGAGCCAGGGGTTGGACTCAGTGATCCCTGTGGGTCTCTTCCAGCTCAGGGAATTTCATGGTTTGCAGGCACTGGGGCTCACAGAAATCTGGCTCAACCCTCAGGCTCTGTCCTGCAGGGTCAGGGCCATCCCAGGTCTGCCAGGACTGTGGGGAGGGGACAGTGGCTGAGTGCCCACAGAGACCGGGTGGCAATAGCCAGAGAGGGGAAGGCTGAACACGTACAATCCTGTCCTTGAGGGACAGGAGCTCCTCTTCCTCCTTCTTCCTGCTCTCAAAGTGGGCTTCGATGAGGGCCTGCAGCTCGTTCAGGTCCTTCTCCATGCGCTTGCGGTGAATGTCCTGCACCAGACAAGGACAGCCAGAGCCTCCAGCAGCTGCCAGTCACTGAGGGGGAGCAGCAGGAGGGCAGCACCCCTAGGTGTGGGAACTGGGCCATAACTTACGTCAAAATCCAGTCTCTCACCATCTGGGATCTTGGGAGGCACCAGGTTGGGCATGAAGACCCTGCAGTGGAAGGGGAGCCAGAGCACGATGTGGACGCAGCAGGTCTGGGACAGCACGAGCCCTTCACCCATCCACCCTCCCCTGAGCCCCTTGGGGATGCAGAGTGGGCACAGCTGGAGGAAAGGGAGTGCAATGCATCCTGCTGGAGGTGCCAGCTGGGCAGCCACAGAGGAAGACCTGTGGCATTCCCTGGAAACACTCCCAGATGCCTGCATGGCTGGAATAACCCTGCAAGCTGCAGACAGCGTGGCCAGGGCCCTTTGCCAGGCCCCCTGAGCTGGCAGCCACCCACTGCTCCCCCAAAGGGCACTGTGTGCTGCGGTGTGACCTGGCACAGGCAGCTGGATCCTTCCTCCTGTGGGGCTTGAGGGAGGGCAGGAGATGCTCCGCAGGGGCACAAAGGGGTGAAGTGATGATGATGGCTGAGGGCAGATCTGCCTCCCACACTGCAGAATCACAGGGGCCCAGGAGGACCCCCCACGTTTCTGGCAATGGTTCACAGTCCTGCTCCCTCGGGCTCAGTCCCTGGCACTCCTGGAAACATGTGCCTCATGCCAGCCATAGCCTGGACTCTGTGTCCCAGACTGGGATGCACACACACACACACACACACACACACACACACACACACACACACACTTCTTCCACCTGCAGGGTCACAGGGCAGCTGAGAGTCCCCCAAGGAACATACAAAATACTTCAGAACTGCCTAAAGACCTCGTTCTCAGGGTCCCCTTCATGGTCTGTGTTTTGCTGTCCATTTCTCTCCCTGTTTCTCTCCACGCCCCAGTCCCACCCTGCCCGGGTGGCTCCCTGTGCCCTGTCCTTTACGGACCAGGCTCTGTCACACAGAGCCTCTGCCCTAGCACGGCTGAGACCTTGCCCCAGGGAAAACCCTGCCACACTTACTTGGGTTTTGGCTTCGATTCACCTGCAGGTCCCAGGAGCAGCACAGAAAGACAAGGTCAGTGTCACCGAGGGGGTTTCCTGCCACACCTTGACCCAAGCCCCGCCCCGAGCCGAGCCCTCCCTGTCCCCGGCAGCAGCAGGGGCTTCCCAGGGACCACCTCCCAGCAGCGAGGTTCCAGCCTTGTGCCGCAGGACACGTTGTGCCCGAGGCACAGCTGGTGCTGCTGGCTGAGCAGAGCAGGCCCTGGTGCCCCCCAGTCAGGCAGGAGGAACGAGGGAGATACTTCACCTTCCCCAGGCTCCTGCTCCCGGTCTCCCTCTCCACCTGTGGAATACATGATGCTTTGTGTCCCCATGGCCAGTCCTGCCCACGGACACTGTGGGGTGGCTGTCCCCCTCTTTCCCATGCTGTCCCCACTGCAAACACTGGCTCCATCCCTGCAGGATGAGTGGGGGGAGAGCAGGTCCCTGAGGGATGCCCCTCACTCACAGGGTTGCCAGGGACACCCCTCACTCCAGGAGGAATCCAGACAAGTTTTGCAGAAGCTCAGGCTGGAAAAGCAGCAGTGCCTCTCCTCTCCTGCTGTAATTTGCTGAATTTCTGCCAGAGGCAGCACAAATCCATCCCTCCTGCTGCCCCGTCCTGCTGGGGGATGTGGCCAGGGCAGCTCTGCCCCACCTACCACAGATTGTCCCTTTGGCAGCAAATAAATTCAGCACCAAAACCCCATTACAAGGGCCCAGTGTCTCAGGGGACTAGGATAGGACTCGAATGGCCAAACCCATCTCTCCTCTGCTCCTGCTTTACCTTCTCCTGCTGCTTTCGCTTCATCTTCTTGTTCTGTTTAAAAGCAATGGGAGAACATGAGCACCCCTGGGTGAGGGCAGTCACACCCCCAGCACAGAGGGGTCCCAGCACCCTGGCTAAGGGTCACAGCCCGGATCTGAGCCTGCCCCACAGAAGGGACAGCACAGGGTCACACACCATGCCCCAAAGCCACTCATGAAACCCAGTGCTCTTTTGATTATCAGACACATCAGAGCTCAATCCCAGCTCTGGAAACCCCCTCTAAGGCAATGGACCCCTTGGTGAACCAGGCTTGGCCCATTTTTGGCATCATTTCAGAGGGCTGGTCACAGCCACCCGCAGCAAATGCCATTTGTATTTCATGTATTTAATCACCATTTCATGTTTGTAGGGCCCAGACAGAGCAGGGAAGGGCATCTCAGTTTGACACCCCCATACTGGACACCAGATCTGGGGGACAGCTGCCCCTGCTGATGTCCCTCTGTCACAGCCCCCTGGGACATCCCAGTCCCCAGCTGGCAGCCCCTGGAGCAGAGCATGGCCCAGCCAAGCCACAGAGCTCCTGGCATGGCCCCCACTCACCTTCTGCCTTGGCTTCTGTGGTCTCCTCCTCCGCCTCCTCTACCTGCTCCTCCTGACCTGTGCAGGGAGGGCAGAGTGAGCGCAGCAGCAGCGTTTCCTGGCTCCCTGCAGCTCCTCACATTTATCCCTGCAGCTCCCCACATTTATCCCTGCAGCTCCTCACGTTTATCCCTGCAGCTCCCCACATTTATCCCTGCAGCTCCCCACGTTTATCCCGGCAGCTCCTCACATTTATCCCTGCAGCTCCCCACGTTTATCCCTGCAGCTCCCCACGTTTATCCCTGCAGCTCCTCATGTTTATCCCTGCAGCTCCTCACGTTTATCCCTGCAGCTCCTCACGTTTATCCCTGCAGCTCCCCACGTTTATCCCTGCAGCTCCTCACATTTATCCCTGCTTTGGGACAGCATGGCACAGAACCCAGAGGGACCCGGGCAGCCACAGCGCCTCGGGAGCAAAGAGCTCCTGTCTAACCTTACCCCAGGGCTGCCTGTGCTCGTTAGGGCAAAACCCCCTAAAATTAATGAAATGCAAGGATTTATCGCCACCTCCTGGCTTATCCCTCTTCCCCTCTCATGCTGCCGTTCCCTCCAGCCCAGGAAGGAAGGCGGGATCTCCATTGCTCTGCCCTAGCAGGAACTCCAGGAGTGGCTGAGGACGCGTTTGTGACACTGCTGGAGCTTTTTCCACTGGAGGGAGCAGCGTCCCCACAGGATTCCTCCGGCGGAGCCAGAGCGATGCTGTGCCCGCAGGCCCTGGGAACACCCGCGGTGCCACAGCCAGACAGGAGGGAAGAAAAAGAAGACAGCAAAGACAGCAAACCACGGCCGGCAGATATAAGAGACAAGGCACACACAGAGGATGGACACACAGCACGGCAGGGCATGGGAGGAGTGCAGGAAGAAGAGAGAGAAGTGGAAGAATGAAAGAAAACCATTCCCCAACCAGGGAGAGGCAGAACACATCAACCCAGGACTTTTCCCAAGAGCAGAGAGAGGAAATAATGAAAGGTGCAATAACTACCGTCATCTTCCTCTATCCATTCTTCCTCTTCTGAGCCAGGGAGGAGGGAAGGAATAAGCACAGGGATTAGTTGGGTGCCACAGAGTTTGGGCATGCGTGAGATGAGGACTGGAGCACAGCAGGGGCTTTCCCCTGCATCTCTCTTTGCTTTTACACTCAGGGTGCTTTGCCTGTCAGTGCCCTGGAGCACCAGAGGCTCAGCTCAGCCCAGCCCAGCCCAGCCCAGCTCCCGTGTCTCCATCAGGCTGGGGCAGGTGAAAGTTTGAGTTTGGCAAGGCTGTCACACATTCAGCAGAGGCTCCAGCTCCCATTGGGATATTGGGATCACCCCTCAGCCAACACCCATGTCCAGCATTGCCAGCCCTGGCTTGAGTCACTGACAAAAGAGATCCTGAGAAAATTCAGACTGGTTTTGATCTTACTGATGTTTCAGATGCAGGCATCTCAAACATGGTCGCATCATCCTTTCCTGGACATGATTTGCCCATTGCAGCCCAGGAGCTGACCCCCAAACCTGCCAGCAAAACACTGAAGCCCTTGCATTTGACTCTTGGTCCTTGCAGGTGCAACTCCTACCTTCCTCCACGCACTCCTCTTCAGAGAGCACACAGGGCACGGACAGAGAGAAGGGAAAGAAGCCTCAGGTTATTGGAGTTTCTCTGATCAGTTTTTGTCCTCAGGGCAGCCACAGGTGCTCCATGTCCTCTTACCTTCCTGCTCCCTGCAAAGTACAACAGGAATTTACAGAATCATGCTGAGCTGCTGGAACGGGGCCATCACTGAGGCTGAGGTGAGTTAGGGATTCCTCAAGGCTGGCTCCCCTGTCTCATAGCACAGGCCATGGCTGCTGGGTGGTTGGCAGGTGGCAGTGGGGACAGGGACAAGGCCCAGGTCACCCTGCAGGCTGTGGAGAGCAGGGGCTGAAGGTCTGGACTGGCACTTTGACAGTGGTAAGGGCACACCACCATTTTGCAGCATGAGAAGATGAGTGACCTTGGCCTGTAATCCCAGAAAGGGGAATCTCCCATCCCACCTTTGCCCCCAAGTCCTTCCCTGGCCGTGGGGGAGATGCACAGCCCATCCCAGGGGGACAGACTGGTGACACATAGGAGTCTGGTGTGCCACTGAAACACCAGAGGATTCAGGTCCCCTTTCTCTGTTGGTGGATGAGAATTGGGAGCTGTGTTGGAGCTCACCCCTATAACCCAACCCCATCTCTCCAGGATGTGCCTCCTGGCCCAGCAGCAGAAGCTGCTCTCAAATCTGGGCCTTGGAGAGTGATGCTCTGGGTGTGGCAGCAGGACCCCAGCAGCAGCAGATTGGGTTTTCCCATCTTTGTCTCACAGATTGAGACTGCAGCATTTTTAATACAGCAATCATCCTTGTCCTGCCCATGGGTGTGAGTACAGCTCCCAACACAAACTGCCACTGCTGGGGTCAGGCACTGCCAAGGCAGAAGGGCACAGGCTGGGGGTCCACGCTGGGTGCTGGGCTAACAATGAGAGCACCTCCAAGCAATGCTGCAGTGGGAAAATGGGAATAGGGAGAAAGAAAGAGGGTTAAAACCATCCCACTTACTGCTCATACTCCTCGGTGACTTCCTCTGTGTCCGACATCCCTGGTTCTCTGGCAGAGTTGGAGGCAGATTGGAAAAAGTGAGGGTTAGAAGTGAGATAAGGGCTAGCACAGCCTGTCCCTCAGCACCAGGACAGGGGCACAGAGATGCCTCCTCTCTCCAAAGCACTAGGAGCTTCCAGCTGTCCCCAGCCAGGCTGTGACAGCATTATCTCAGCAGAGATAAGGTGCCTGCCCCCCTCCTGTCCCAGGATCACAGCTTGCCCCAAACAGGAGGCAGGAGATTGGACACAACCTCCTGTGGCACCGATAACTCTGTCAGGAGCCATGTCCAGGGCACTCAGCCCCCTGGCCCAGTCCTCTCAGGGGCTGTGTTTGCTCAGGGGACAGGAAAATCACCCCATTGCAGTGTTCAGCTTGTTTTGCTTCCTGACTATTCTTAGCCCAGGGATGACCCCTTCTCTCAGATTTACAGCCCTGCACCAGGCACAGCACAAACCCTCAGCAAACCCCCCCAGCCCAGCCCTCCAAGTGCAGAACTGCTGGGAAAGGGGCAGCCTGGGCTCAGCAGGTGCATTTTCCCCCTGCTAGCTAAAAGGAATATTTTACAGCCTGGTTTAGTAATTTAGTCCTCATTTTAGGGTTAAAACCTCTGCAGAAACAGCCTCTTATCTTCCCAGCACATCTGTCTCTCTCCCAGCTGTGCTCAGGAGGACTTTGCTCATCATCTCGCCTCATCTGACCTTCACCCAGCACTGGTGGGAGATCTGCACCCACCAGTCCCATCCCTGGACATCCTGGAGTAGCCCAGATCCCCAGCCCAGAGCCTCGCCCAGCCCAAGCCCAGCCCAGCCCAGCCCAGCCCAGCCCTGTCCCCTGCTCGTGCCAGCCCTCGGCAGGGCTGAGATGCCACAGGACGATGCAAGGCAGCTCAGAAATAACTTCCATGTGTTGAACCACCTGTTCCCAGAGCAGCAAGGCTTCCCTGCTCCTGCTACCCGGCGTCTGGCAACAACTGCTGCTGGCTACATCTGTCAGGCATTTATTACCCAGGATGGGGAGGCTAGGCCTCAGGAGTGCTAATTCAAGATGCTGGATCCAGGGCTGGAGTGCTCAGGCGTGGGAAAGGGGCATTCCAGGAGGGGAACCTTGGAACCACAGCTCCAGAGGGTCTCTAATCTCACTGTTCCTCACAAGGTGCTTTTTGGAGACAAATAAAGGAAGAACTCAGCCCCCTTTTTCCTCGGGGTCACCGCCTGCTTCTGCCACCACTGTTCCCCTTCCTGTGATGGGCCTGGGGCTTGGCTCAAAGCACGTCCTCCAGCACCATCCCCAGGATCCCCGCTTCCCCACCAGTATCAATTCCCACTTTTCCCCCAGGCTCAGCATGGTCCTGATGCCCCAAGTTTGGCAAAATCTGAGTGGCCAAGGCTCCACACAATCATTTCATGGCAAGGGAGAAGAGGGTTCCCTGTCCCCACAGTGTGAAAGCCTCTTCCTACATTCTTACTGCCCTCCTCCCTCAGACACTGTTAGATCCCACAGAGCTGAGGAAACGCCAACAAGTCCAGCACTGTTCACAGGGTACACAAAAGAAAAAGTGGCTCAAGGAAATATTTATGCATCCTCTGCACAGAAACACATAAACCTTTTCATTAAAGCTTGGAAGTCTTGATTTGGTAGAATTAGGAGAACCCAGCAGACATTACAGAGATAAAGAGGAAATATTGCACTGACTACAAAAAATCTCCCAGAATTTGCTGGGTATTCAGCAATCCAGATACTCCTCACACTCCTCGAAATCCCACTATCCTTTAGCTCAGGGCTGGCTGCTCACAGCTCTGGGGCTGAGTTAATCCTCCACAGTTCTGAGTCTCTGCTTTCCTCCAGACTGCCCAGACACGGAGCTCTCCTTTCCCACCGCTGGCTCCAGGAATGGGCCATGTCCCTGCTCCAGTCCTGCTTGGCAGGGTCAGACCAGGCACAAGAGCATCCCATCCCTAACCCACCCCCTGGGCTGCCAGAGAGCCAGGGCCAGGCTGCCCGCGGGCATCACATCCCTGCTGTCACTGCAGACCCAGGGAACGGGGATCCGGGGGATTCCCAAGAACCGCGGCAGCCAAAACCCATCTGAGCCACCTGGGCACCCATCAGGGTGGTCCAAAAGAGAAACGGCAAATACAACCCGCTGGAGAGGCTCCAGATGCTTTATGCATGGGAATGCCTCCATGCCGTGAAACAGCCGGGAGAGCGGCCGGGGACGCCCCGAGCCGGAGCCGATCCCCCCGGAGGGGCGGCCGTACCTGAGCGCCGGAGCTGCCGGGAGCGCGGGGAGCCGCCGGGTCTGGGAAAGGCTCTTTGGGGCAGGAGGCTTTAAGGGGGTTCCAGCGCCCACCCCGGGGCGGGCAGCGCCGCAGGAATGCGCCCGGCGCCCAGCGAGGAATGCAACACTTGTGAGCTGCTATTTCGGCAGCCGCGGCCCTGGCCCCCTTCGCCGCTCCCCCTTCCCCCCCAGGAGCCCATATAAGCCCAAGCTATTGTGTGGCCTCAGAGATTTGCTATTTTAAACCCTCCGGACCGAGATACGTGAGTGCCCGAGGGGCTGACACAAGCCAGCCCAGCTGTCACCGGGGCCGGGACGCTGATAAGGCAGCGCTGTCACCAGTGCAGGAGCAGACCCTGCCCGGCAGGTCCGGCCCGGCTCCCTCAGCCGCTGCTCCGACCTCGGGATGCTGCAATGAGAAGGGAAGAGTCTGTTTTTAACCCCCCAGGACACATATGATTCCGGGTTTTTCCTAATTCCCCCTTGTTGGGAGAAGGGAATGGTTTCCAGTCCCAGACCAGCAGTAGGTGACCAGGAGTGTTTTAGAAAGAGCAACTTTTATTAGAAAACAAAAAAAAAAGCACAAAGTCCTTTCCCAAGCCCAACAAGCAGGATCAGCTCCAGGGGCAGCAGCAGATTCCCACACTGAATTTGTCACCACGGTGGTTGTTCAAGGCACAACACAAACCCAAACAATGGCCCCAATAAGAGAATTTGAGCCCTTTGCCCATGGCACTCTAAAGCTACCCTAAAGGCCTCGAGAGAGCATCCCCCATCCCTGCTGGGTGTGCTCAGCAGCCATGGGAATGCAGGATCAGGGGCTGCACAGCAAAGGGCTCAGGAGGAAAGGCAAGAGAGAAATGGGACCCAGCACAGGGCACTCAGCTCCATGAAATCCCCCAGACATGGCTGTGGCCATGGCCAGGGCCAGCCCACCCTCCCCCGGATCACTGGATGAAGGGTCACTGCTTGCAGGGGCAGGGGCAGGGCATGGCAGGGACAAGGACAAGTCTCTGGTCCAGCTGTGTGTGGAAGGAAACACCAGGGCCAAGTCTCCCCTTCTTCCATGAGACATCTCCGAGCACTCATGTAGCTTCATGAACATCAGCCTCTGGTTGGGCCCCTCTGGCAGTGACAGCCTGGCAGGGGTGACAGCTGCCTGCCCCACCTGCCCCAGGCAGCAGGGATGGATGTGGTCCACGATGTCCAGCTGGAACTCCCTCAGCCAGGCAGGTTCTTGCCCCACTGACATCCTCCAGCTGTCAGGGAGCCATGTGGGGGATCCCCTTTGCCAGGGCAGTTCCAGGGCACAGGCAGAGATCAGGAACAGAACAGCAAAATGTGCTGGGCAAACAAGGCAGGAGTTTGCCTTCAGCATCTGTGGGGAGCCTGTAGGCCTGGACACCCACAGACAGGCAGTGAGTGGGGACTGGAGGCACAGGGAGACTCTTCCAGGCTTCTTCCTTCCCATCCTACAAGGAGAGGACCCCATGACCTGGCTGCACCCACACATGGCATAGGGGACTCATGGCAGTGGCTGCTGGATGGTTGGGTAGGGCTGGGCTTTGATCTTTGGAGCAAACCAGTTTTTCCCAGATGGTCTGATACCACAGCTGGTGTTACTGCAACTGCAAAAGAAAGTGGGAACCACTGAGGCTGTGCCTGAGGCTGCAACCCCGCCAGATGCAGCTGCTTTAACTAGGACAGTGGCTGTCCCCAGCAGGGCATGGGGCAGGCAGGCATTCCCTAAATCCCGTAACAGGCCACTTCCCTTCTCCTCCCAGACCGGAGTCCTCCTCTCCCTTACAGATGCCTCCAGTTGTCTCCTCCCGCTGACTTCCCAAAGTCACAGGGTCCTGATTACCCCCATGTCTCCTCTCCCTGTATATCCTGGCTCTGCCTCTGCCTCAGACGATGCACCAGGTTCCAGAGCAGCTCCACAATTACCTGGGTGTCTCCAGAGGTGTCTCCAGGCTGCTTTATCCAGACGTCTCGCTTTGCCAGGCTGTTGATTCTCCGGATTTCCTGCAAACAGGAGAGAGTCATAAGTGACAGGAGAAAGTTTTCCCCGTGCATCGTGTGCAGCATTGTCTTTGGTCTGACTGTACCCAAACCTTGAAGCACACATTGTCCAGGTAAAACCAGCCAGCTTTGAGATCCTGCACGTGGGAGACCCTCAAAGCCAAGTGCAGCTCCAGCCACAGAAGTGGAGCAGGTGCTACTGAAGGAGAACTGACCAAGGAGCTGCAGAGGCTTTCCCCAGAAGTCACTCCAGGAGCAAACCTTTTGCTGGCACAGACACGTCTGGGCAGTGCTGATCTCCCAGCCCAGCCTGGATTCACCTTCCCTGGCTGCAGGGCTGGGCTGGAGCTGCCCCTCCTGGGCCAGTTGGCTGCCACGAGCAGTGGCCATAGTCCTCCCTGCTGCGAGCAGTGAGACCTGCCGAGGACCTGCTGAGCCCCTGCTTTTCAGGAACAACCCTGGGGCCAAAGGCTCTCTTGTCCCTCTCCTGTCCATGTCCAAGGAGTAGCCACGGTGGCCAAGTGATGACCTCTGAGTCCCCTTGGCTGGGACTTTGCACCCACAGCCACAAGACCTCCTGTTTTTGGGGGGTTGGTTTCAAGTGGGGGTGCAGATGACTCCAGACCCCTCATGCACCAGGACCTCTCCAAGCCCCTCAGAGCTGAAGGGCTGAGCACACAGGTCGTCTCCCACTGGCCTCCAAGCAGAGTGCTCATCCAGACTATTAGGGTTTTATTCCCAGTATTACTGACTGGGACGTGCCTCGACTTGCCGGGCCGTGCGGCGCCGTGAATCCAGCTACAGCTCCAACAAACCCCGACCGTGAATCCAGCTACAGCTCCAACAAACCCCGACCGTGAATCCAGCTACAGCTCCAACAAACCCCGACCGTGAATCCAGCTACAGCTCCAACAAACCCCGACCGTGAATCCAGCTACAGCTCCTACAAACCCCGACCGTGAATCCAGCTACAGCTCCAACAAACCCCGACCGTGAATCCAGCTACAGCTCCAACAAACCCCGACCGTGAATCCAGCTACAGCTCCAACAAACCCCGACTGGGGGCTCTGCCTTTTTATCTGGGGATGGAGAGGCAACCCACCAACCAGGTACAGGGTGGGCAGGTCTCAGGTGAAAGGGGCACCTGGATGGGCCAATGGCCCCTGGGGCTGGAAGGCATCTTTTGAACTCTGCCAATCACTCGATGCCCTTCTGGAATGCTAGGACTGACAGACAGCACTCAGCAGGGATCAGGGTGGGAGGAAAGGAGAGTGATTGGCACCTGGGGAAGGACTGGGACAACTGAGGCAGGCTATGATGTCACACTGCAGCACCAGACAGAGGAGATGGGATGGCAGAGATGGGATCATGCTGGGGTGGCAGGGCCAGGTACCCCCGCGTGTCCTGTGACATGCACCCAGCTGGCTCCTGCTCCCTCCTCAACCCACCAAGGGCTGGAATCAGCCGTCTTGGGAATTTTGGGCTCACAGTCAGGACACAGCCACAAGTAGAGCGCTGGTATCTCATCGTGGTGGTCCTGCTGCTCTGAGACCTCCAAACCTGGCTAAACTGCTCCCAAACCCTTTAATAGTTTCAGCCAAGGGTTCGTCGGCCCTTCAACCCCACCCCAAGGCACAGAATCGTGTTCTGTGAGACTGCCTGCTCTCAGGGCTCTCACTTGAGGTTGACACAAGCTGGTACCTTGCTATTTTCCTCCTTGGAAGGCTCCTGAGCTCGGCTGATCCACAGATTAATGCGGGATGTCACCGACCCTGGGATCTTCAGGCTGTCCTGTGGGACAGAGAGGACACCAAGGTTACAGCAGTGGCACTCTGCACGAATGTAACCCGGCCCAGTCCCCAGGGCACGGGGAGACCGAGCGGAGCTGCAGCAGGCAGAGCCCAGCCCACACACTGGCTCCATCCCAGCTCCTCAAATTCCAGCGCTCGGCAGGAACCCACACAGTGCCCGGCAACTCCTGTGCCCAAACGCAGCCCTGGCACCCACCTCCCAGCGACCCCTGCCGCAGCCTGCCAGGCTGAGCCTGGTATCGGAAGAGGGGAAGATTTGCCCCAAAGGCTCAGCACAGACCGCTCGGGGGTCCCGCTCAGCGCCGCTCCTGCCTCACCTTCCTGAGCGCCGCCGGCTCCGCCTTGCTGGGAGCGCTTCTCTCGAAGAAGTTGCGCTTGCTCGCCACCCCCTCCGAGGAGAGCAGGCGACTCTTCTGGGCAGGCACGGAGGATTTCACCCCTTCCGAGCGCTGGGAGAGAGAGGGGCGTCAGCAGAGCTGTGCTGCATCCCGGGGTGGAAAGTCCAGCTTCTGGCTCATACCCTGAGCCCCTTGGGGTCTGGTCCCCTCCTGTCCATCACCAGCTCACAGCCTTGTGCACTGCTTCCCTCAACGAACCACAGCATCCCCAGACCCTGTCCACATGACATCTCCTCCCTGCAGGGCCATGCAGCATCCCCAGACCCCCTCCAAGGGCCCCTGCTCCTAAAACCCTGAGGCCAATCCCTTTTCCTGCCTTTCCATCTCCTTCATTCCCACCAGCTCTGGTACTTGGTGCAGCTCAGGCCCTCTCCTCCCCACCTGGCTCCAGGCCACCCCTCTCTGTCTCCCCACACACCTCTCCCACCCCTGCCTGGCTCTGCCAAGGGCCCTTGGTACCTGCACAGCCGAGTTGTACTTTTCCAGCTTCTCCCCAATGGTGCTGTTGCTGCCTGGGATCCTCAGACTCGCACTGGGGAAGAACAGGGAAGAGATGAAACCAGTCCCCCCCAGGATGTCCTGGGATCAGCCCATGGTCCCAGGGAGCTGCACTTGGCAGGAGAAGGCCATGTCCCACCCTGGCACTCCTGCATCTATCTGCCAGGTGAACCAAGCAGCCCAGTGCCTGCTGCTGATTGAGTTCTCTGGGTGTCACTGCCTTTCCAGGGCCACACTGAACACTGAAATATCTCAGAACTTCTCAGCTTGCCCTGGGTTCAGCTCTGCCAGCTCTGAACTGCATCCCCCCCAAAGTCAGTGTGGGTCTGCCTACAGCATACACCTGCCCACGGAGTGGTGGAGGATCCCCTGATCTGGTCACCAAAGCCAGGTCAGGCTGCTCACAGAGCTGTTTTGACGTCCCCATGGATGGGGACCTGTGCAGACACAAGCACCAACATGGAGCTACAGGACCCCAGAGAAGTGGGGGCTGGCTGGGGGATATTGGAGCAATCTGGGACAGTGGAGGATGTTCCTGCCCATGGCAGGGGGTGGAATGAGATCTGCAGGGTGCCTTAGAACCCAAACTGTTCTGTGGTTCCAGGATCTCATTCAGATGCAGGCTGCATGTTGAACATTGTCCTGTCCCCTGCTGAGTATCGCTGCCTGCCCACTCCACCATGCTGGGGACCAATGTCCAGCAGATCTGTGCCAGGCCTGCCAGGCCCCAGCACCTCCTCCTCCCTTGGAAAACAAAGGATGGCCATTCCTGCCCAGCAGAACCAAAGCAACACGATGAGAGGTACTGACCTCCTTGTGAGAGGGCTTTGGCTCTCTTCTTTCTGCTTCTTGGAGATGATCTGGAAGAGACAAGGAGAGGAGATCCTGCAGTGAACTTTGGTTATCCAAGATAAGCACGGGAGACACTATCTCACTGATCTCCCCCAGGAAAGCTCCATTTGCACCCACACCAGAGCTTACCTCATATCTCAAAGCTCCCCAGACTACAGACACTTTATGGTGATAACAGTTTTATTCCCAGTAAAGCCTCATGGAAGTCAATCAAGTGTAGCCAGTCAGCCCTGACTCACAGCAGGGATGATCTTGACAGTTCTAGGCTTTCCCAGCCTCTTCAATCACTTTATTCCAGGGATCTCTTTTGAAATGAAATATAGTCTCAGACTGTAACATGGGATGAGAGGGAGGATGGATGTTATTTTTATCCTGTGCTTTCACATTAGACTGGAAAGGCTGGAAGGTGGATGGCAATTCCTGAGGCTCTGGAAATTCTGAGGACAATGAGTTCCCTGTTTTCTCATCACTTCCCATAAGTTTTCTGGCCAGCACAGGGTGGATGAACTGGACATGTTCATCCTCACACGCCATCAGTCAGACATGGAGAAGGAAAACAGGGGGAAGAGGGAAGCAGGACTGCAGTGCCCAGACCAAGGGTAAGTTTTGAGCACACTTCTGGGAACAGGTTCAGCCCACATAACCCAGAGGCCAAAGCAATCCTTCCTTCCCCCCATCCCCCCCATCCTCCCCTGCCTCAACAGAATCCTTTCCCCACCTGCTTTAGCTCTTACCCGGAAGGAGACAGTTCTTGGGCTGGCCCGTCGGATGGAGGTGACGTGAGTTGGAGAGGGGTCTGGCTTTTCTGCAAGTTCATCTTGGGGAGGGGGCAGCTGGATTACCTGCTTTGAAGGGTTCCTGGATGGCTGCTGAGGAAAAAGGAGACCTCAGATGCATCCCTGCAGAGCTTGCAGAGAGGACTGAGGTGCAGGAGTTGAACAGTCAGGGCGAGAATTGGGTTGGAGGCCAGAGTTTGAGATCAAAATCCTCCAAATCTTTCCTGTCTCCATTGGACACACAGAGTTCCCAACAGCCTTTCAGTGTCACCTTGATGGCAATCAGGGGGACTTGCTGGAGAAGGTGATCAGGAGAGCACAGACCAGGGAGGGGAAGGAGGTGGTGGGACCCTGTCCACCACCTTGTGCAGCTCTCCAAAAAACCTTCCTCAAAATCCCATTTCTCTCCTGGTACTCTTGGGCTCTGTCTTTCTCTGGTTCTCCCAGCACCCAGGACCTCTCCCCCTGGTGTCCCATCCATTCCTGCTTACCTGCTGCTCTGGAGATGAGGTCACCACTGAGGTTTTCTCTTCTGTGCTTCGGCTTCCCACCCTGGTGAGGATCTTCACCTCCCGGAGCCGGCAGCTCCCCACCTCTGGTGGCTCCTTTGCCTCCTTCCTCTGCTCCCCCCGAGGAGTCTGCACTCCTTGGTCTTTGTCCTGGAGCCGTGCCCTCACCACCACCTTCCTCTCGGAGGTTGGCTCCAGGTTCTTGTCTCCGGGCAGGTCCCCTCTGCCCTTGGCCGCCTCCTGAGCGCGCTCTGCAGCCCGGCTGCTCTCCTGCCTCCCGCGGGGCTGTGCCTCTGTCTCTGGGCAGCTCTCTCCCGCCCCTGGCTCCTTCTGCTCCTTCTCTTGCCTCAGCTTTTCGGACACAGGTGGGAGGCACCTCGTCCTTCTCCCTTCTTGTGTCTTCAGCACCTCTGAGAGCTTTCGCTCCTCCCCGTCCTCCTGAGACTGCAGCTTCACCAGGGATGAAGGTCTAGGGACAGGGACAACATGGGATGACAACCTCAGCACCTGGGGCTAAAGGGGTGGATTTCATGCTGCAAATGAGGCAAAAGGCTCTGGAGAGGGACATAAAAATCCCACAAAATCCTGGAGTCCTCCCTGCGGACCAGGGCTTGCAGCCACTCTCATCCCCATCACCCCAGCTCAGCTGTCTGAGAAAAAGTTTGGATTAAAATTCTTTTTTTCCTTTCTGTTGTAGAGATGAAGCATTTCTGCAGCCTCATCCCAGGACACCAGCACCCACCACGTCCTGTGCCAAGGAGATCCAAGCTCAGAGCAGCATGCTAGGTCTGCTGCTGGATAAGAAGTGTGGCTGTGACTCTTCACTGGACTAGGAAAAATCCCACCAACTTAAAGTGGCAAGTGTTGGTTGGAAGCCAATCTGCTCTGGCAGGTCCACCCCACAGTCTCACCAGGAGCTGTGAAAAGCTGTTTCCCCTCCTTCCTCCAGGCAAACAGGCACAAGGCTTGGGAAGGGGCAGAAGGACACCTGGCAGGCTGTGTCTGCCCACTTCCAGGACTGGGGAGGAGATGGGATAACATTTGCCCTCCTCCTGAATTGCAATCACCCCATGGCCAGCCTGTGTCAGCACCAGGGAAGAGGAACTTGTCCTTCCCACCTGGTTCATTTTAGTCATGCCCAGCCCCCATCCACCCCATATCCAGCCCACGTGTCCTAACTCCATACTGTCTGAAACACAGGAACACCCCTGGAGCGGGAGCCTCACTGCAGACACAAACCACCTAAATACTGGACACTCCCAGGAGCAATTTAGAGAGTGGGTCAGGTTGTGTAAGGGCAGCCTGGTCCCAGAATACCTCCAAACCCCAGCTCCCTGCAGCGAGGGACTTTGGAAGCACTACTGGAAAGCCCTTGAGTCAGATCCCCACTTCAGCAAAGGTGCCACAGCGTCACTGTGAGGTTCAGAGGGGCAGCACAGCCAGCCAGGCTCTGCCTGCTCTGCTCTCCGGCCCTGCAGAACAGGGCACCCCTTACCTGCTGCAGATCCCACCTGCAGCACCACCCTGAGCTCAGCCCTAGCACCAGCCCTCCCCCACTCCTGCTCCTGTGCCACGGGGAGCCCACCCGAGGCGTCTCCCCTTTTACTCCCCCTGGGAGCCCATCCCTCCTCCCGGGGGCTGCTGGCTGGAGCACAGCTCTGCCCACAGCTGAGCCCTGCCTCAGCCAGGAGCCACCACAGCAGCAGCTGCCAGGACCCGGTGTCAGGAGCGAGGCCAATGCCAGCAGGACCCCACAGACCTGCTGGAAGCTGGGCTGGTGTCCTTGGCAGGGCTGGCAGGTTCCTCCTCCGTGGATGTGGATGACAGCAGGCTCCGGTGCCTTCGCCGGCGCTCTCTTTGCTGCTCTTCCTCATCCTCCAGGGTCCTCTGCCTGGCCAGGCTGTTTGGGAGGAAACACAAGGACATGGGGAGACTGTGTCCCACATGGGCACCCTGAAGCCCTGGTGCCAGACAAGAAAGGAACTGCTACACCCTGGGCCAGGCCAAGGGCTGGCAGAAGTCACCTTGCTGGAGGAGAGCGAGGCCACCACAAGCCAAGCACCCCAAAGTGCTCTCACTCCACCCAGCCGATGCAGGCCCTTTCCAAAGCAAGCACTTGACTTCCCAACTCCCATTTTCTCCTGCTGGAGGGAGCACTCATTTCAAAGGAGTCCCTATATTAAGCAAACCTTACAGGGGAAGGATATTGAACCTTTAACTCAGCCAGACCAGGGCCCTTGAGCTACCACACAGACCTCAACCACACAAACTGGAAGGGTAACCACTATGGCACAAGATTTTAGGCCAAAACCAAGATGTGGTGATGGCAATTTAATTTTTATAGAGCAAAAAGCCTCAGATGCAAAAGAATCAGAGGCTGAAGGCAACTGCTGAGAGGCTCTCCCTGGGGATGAGGCCGGCAGGGCTCCTCTTCCCCCCCTGCATGTGCCTGGACTGGGAATTGTTTATAATCACAGACTGAGCCAAAAAGATGAGGTTTGGAATCATCTTTGAGCATTTTATTTTGCACAAGCCAAATGTGGGTTGGGTTTTTTGGTTTGGTTTGTTTGTTTGTTTTTGTTTTAATAAAATGCCACTCCGAATAAAAAGTTGCCTGGAAAACACCAGCTCTGCCGTCCTTTCTCTGTGCCAAAACTGCCCACCCTCTGTGCTGGTGCATGAAATGTGCTGGAAAATATTTTTATTGGCTGACGGAGCTTTTCAGAGCTTGCTTCTCTTCCCCCAACACAAGCCCTCAATCAGCCACAAACACTGCGGGGCACCCCACCGGAGCCTCCCTGCCAGGATCCACACCAGGACCTCATCCCAGCTCCGGCCAGCCTCAGCCTTTGCCACGAATTTGACTTTTAGCGAAAGTCAGAGGGGCAGGGCCGCGTTACTGCGAGCGAGGGCTCACGGCCGGTCCCGAGTTACTGAGTAATCACAGCCGGTCATAAATTAAACCGCTTCACCCCCCGCGAGCGCTGGCGGCTTCTGCTCTTCCTGCCGGGGCAGGCGGGAGCGCGGCGCGGCCAGCGGAGCGCGAAGGGGGCGAGGAGCCGGCCGAGAGCGCCGGGCTGGGGACAGGGGACAGGGCCGAGCTGCCCTGCCCTCCGCTGGCCCCACGGCCGAACAGCCCCAACAGCCATCGCACCCAGGCTGGGGAGCTCCGGGGGGCTCCCGATGCCACGCTCGGCACCGGGATGTGCCCAAAGAGCATCCCCGGCTGGGACAGCCCGGCCGTGTTTGCCCAGCCCCGGCGCTGCGGGGCAGCGATCCCTGCACGCACATCCCAGCCGGCAGGTTCCCGGCGGGGGCGGGACACAGATCCCGGAGCCCCTGCGCTCCTGTCCCTCGAGCAGGGACAGCACAGAGCGCTAATGCCGGGCTAAATCCTCACGACGACCGAGTACTTCTTTGATTTTACAGTCTCCTTCAAAGGGAAAATGGGCTTTTCCTGCCTTGAATTACCGTGGCTCTTTCAGAGGCAGCACAAAACCTGGCACTATCCACAGGCAGCTCCTCGTTATTTGTAATTAAGTGATCCACCCATCAGGCTATGGCTCTGCCAATCTTTCCCTCCTCTTTTCAAAGACGGGTTTATTTTTTGCTGTCTTACCTTTTTTAACTCAAAGAGATGAGTAAAAAACTTTGGCGAGTGTCCCTGCCTTGTCCTCTCCTGCCCTGTCAATGATTAGTGCAGAGATTTCTGACATTTCTGCTGTTTCAGTGCTGCCTCGTCTCAGGAGAGCTCAGGAAATGCCTTCCGGGGTTGTGAGGCACACGGGGTGCTGGACCCAGCTGGGCTGGTGTTGGGGCAGGTCCGTGGCTCAGGGGAGATGGATCTGGATGGGGCTGGAGTGGCCTCTGGATCTGTCCCACCCACACCAGAGGCAGCAGAGAGCTGGTGGCCTCTGAGCAGTGGAGTCTCAACTAAAATAAGGAAGTTTTTCATAATGAGAGTGGGGAGGCCCTGGCACAGGTGCCCAGAGCAGCTGTGGCTGCCTCTGGATCCCTGGCAGTGTCCAAGGCCAGGTTGGATGGGGCTTGGAGAACCCTGGGATAGTGGAAGGTGTCCCTGCCATGGCAGGGGTGGAACTGGATGAGCTTTAAGGTCCTTCCCACCCAAACCAGTCTGGGATTCTATGAACTCCCCTTTCTTACACCTGGTACTGAGGTTTGCAATTAAGTCTCGGAGACATAACCTCCTCTTGGGCCGGGGTTCCTGCTCTCATTTGTGGCACAGGGCGGCTCTGTTTGACTTTCAATCACCGCTCCTGTGCAGCTGAGGCTGCAGGGCTGCCCTGATGTCTGCAGGGGGTCAGGGCTGATTCTACCTCGCTCCAGCCTCCTGTGAGCACCTGACCCAGACCAGGGTGCCCAGGAGCCTCCCCTACTCTGGAGCACTCTTTGGGAAGGCCGAGGCAGCTGAAGGTGCTGCGAGGATTGCTCAAAGATTGCTCAGTCAGTGCCGCTGAATCAGGGCTTGCCCAGCACAGGAGGGGCTGTGGTCTCCACGGGCAGAGCAGGACACACACCCAGGGGCGGCATGGGCATGGGGGGGGGGAAACGCCCCCAGCCAGCTCAGAGCAAGTCTGGAGGAACAGCCCAGATAGTCTGTTCCCCAAGGAAAGGCAAAATAGACCCAAAATGTATCCAGCACGGGGCGAGAATGCTTATCCAGGTAGTTCTCCTGTGCCTGGCCCAGCTTCCCCAGGCAGCAGAAACAAAAATGCCTCTGATCTTGCCCAGCCACAAGAAACTCCAGCAGCACTGAGCTCTCCGTGGGGCTGGCATTCATCTCTGCAAACAACAAACACTCCCAGGGCAGCTGCCCCCTCCCATCCTCCCCAAGCCCCTTCGGCCACCAGCAGCCCACCCTCACCCCTCCCTGCCAGCGGTGGAAAGGGTTAAGCATTAATCCACAGCACTTACCTGGAGAGATCGGACCAGTTCCTTCTGCTGAAGGACATTCCTGCTACCCGGGAGTTCAGAGAGCCCCCAGAACCTGAGCAGGCATCCAGGCCAAGGGAGCCGCGGGGACCAGCGCTGCCCGGAGACTCTGCTCCCCGAGGAGGGAGGGAGGAACTCCCTGCAAGGTTATTTCCCTGTGCACCTTTACCCTGCCTGCCTCCCGCTCCCACAGCTGCATCACATGGTTCCTTATCTACCTGACACAGGCAGGGCTGTGATTTGTGTGCCAGCGGCGCGGGGCGAGAGCCGCCCTGCCCAGCAGTGCCACGCAAAACCAGAGCCCTCCTCGCTGCCAGGCTCCGAGCCGGGACCCGCGGCTCGGGCCATCCACGTCTCCCAGGGTTTCGGAGACAACTCCCTGCAGAGAACCTGTTCTACCAGCCGCAATCCGCCAGTCAACAACTCCTGCAGCCCGCGGAGGTGGTGAATTACCCCGGGCCGAGTGGGAGGAGGTTGGCTCCCGGGGATCCAAAACAGTCATTAAAACACCTCCGGCTGGGCGCAGTGCAGCCCTTTCCAAAGAGCTTGGGAGGGTCGCCTGCTCCTTCCAACCCTTTCTAGATGTTTCAAATGGAGCTGTCAAGGTCTTCTCGTTCTTGGGCTTTTCTGCAGCAGTGAGCACTCAGAGAGTCTCGGAAGTGCCTGGGGCATGGGGGGATCCAATTTTTGTGTGCTGGAGCCCTGTGCCAGCGAGGACCTGTGTGCCCAGGTTCATCCCTCACCCAGACCCAGCCCATCAAACCCACCCCCCCTCTGGCTGTGCACCGAGACCCCCACCCTTACACAGGGCAGCCCCTCCTGCCAAGGGCAGGTGTGAAGCCACGGGGTCACTGCCTTTAGTGGGGGAATGGGGGTTGTCTTAGGGGAGGATGGGGGGCCCAGGCACAGCAGAGCCGGGTCCCAGCCCGGATTTTCTCACAGCATGGCCTCGACCCCAGTGCTCCCACTTCTGGGGCTGCCAGGCACTATTCCCTTCAGGAAATGTCATCCAGTACCCCTTGAGTACAACCTCTGCTCTCAGTGAGATCCATCCCTGCACCAGCCTGAGGAACTGGTTGTGGGGCTGGGCTGGCCCTGCATGCCTCCAGCCCACAGGGGTGTGCCATGACCTGAGCAATGATTTTAATCAAAGGTTCCTGATTAAAATCCCATTTCTAGGAGATAGCCCTGTCAAATGAGCCACCCGCTCCAAGCAGGGCTCGCTCTCTGCTCTTCTTTCTTCTTTCAGTAATTGCTCGTCTTTCAAGTGTTTTCATATATACAGAGAATTCAGTCAGTTGTGGCATAAGGGAAAAAATTACTTAAATAACCTTGCAAGCATCCTGCTAATTGCTGACAGACTATATATAGCAGTCCAGCATCAGCAGCTCCTCTAGAGCAATAAAAACTCTGTGATTAATGCACGGCAAGCACGGTGCTCGCAAAACTCATTGCCAAAGGATAGCGCTGGAGCACAGGACTTAGCGGGGTTTTCCAAAGGATTAGACTGAATGTGGCAGTGAAAGAACACCCCCAGCTAGGATCTACACGGCAAAGGAATATAAAACCTCCCAGTCTGCAATTCCTCTGGTTATTAAGTTGAAGAAATTCTAGATGGGCATTTAGTGCCTGGGGATTAGTCAGAGGATGAGTCTGGCTGACACTCGCCCCCTCACTGACACTTGCCCCTTCCTGGGGTTTTATTTGCAGCTCAGAAACCTTTAGAGCTGAACAGAGTTTCCTCTTTATTCAAGATCCCTCAGAGGTTTTCTCCTCCATAGGTTTGCCTCATTTCCCTCAAACCCAGGAAAATGGTCAGAGGAGAAAATGTCCTTCAGCAAGAAGTTGCCAAGGGGAATAGGATTCCCCGGTGCTGGGAATCTCCTCCTTTATTTTGGATGAGTCCTGCTGGGCTGTACAGCAGCACAAAGCATTGACCTCTCATGTCTGGAGATCTTTGCTGCCATGGAGCTCCTGTTTTCCCTGATGTTCCTCACATCTTTTCATGTCCACCATAACCCCAAAATTTCACTCCCAAGGAGGTAAAGCCAAGGTCCAGAGCCCCTCATCTCATAGATGAAGTCATGCTGGATTTTTCCCCTGAGTGTCACTTCATACCCCTCTAAACGTCCTTTGGCACTTTATCCCCAAACTCCAAGTGCTGCCAGATCTTTTTGAATGTCTGCATCACCCATCTTCCCCTTTGCTGTGACAAAATTGCAGGAATTATCAGCAGTTTGTTATCTCACTACTGTTTCCTTTCTGCTGGTTGATTATTTAGCTCTGTTTGGACTTTCCCTCTGAGCTGTACTTGACCTAAAGGTCCTTGCTTCTGGAATCCCAGGAAAATGCTTGTGTCCCAGGTCACCCTTATCCATAGGCTCATTGATGCCTTCAACAAACAACAGTCACTTTGTCAGACCGGATTTCCCTTAGCAAAGTTATTTAGGCCACCCTGAGCTCATCCTCAAAGCACAGCCTAAGCCTCAGGTCCCTAGAGCTCAGGGTGATGAAATCAGGCAGAGAGATCAGTCTGTGAGGGAAGGGATGCCCAGAGAACCAATCTGATGTTTATCCAGACCTGCTCCATTCTCCAGGCTGTCCCATCTGCTGTTCCAGACCCACAGCCCCGAGGGGAAGGCTCTGTGCTCATGGCCAAGGGAGCAGAGCAGCGAGATGTGCCCTGAGCAGAGAAGCTCCAGGGCCAAACCCTTCTCCCCTGCTTTGCCCAGGGGAGCTGCACCTGCCCGAGGAGGAGCCCAGAGCTTCCCCTGGTGTGATCAGCAGAACTCATTAATACCCTCTAAGGAGCTAGACCAGTTTCAACAGGGCTGGTTTTTCCCTTGGGAACAGTGTCCTGTGTCTCATCACAGTTCAGAGCCTGTTTCTTTGGCTACAGGGTGGTGGAGAGCTCCCAGTTTCCACAATTGTGTGTAATTATGGCATTGCTCAGCTTCTCCTGGGGCCCAGCTCTGAACCCTCCACCTCCATCCCTTGTGCTGTGCTGGTCCCTCAGCCTCAGCCACGGCTCAGCTCCTCCCTATCTCCTGAGGCTCATCTCTGCTGCTCTGCCATGGTGGAGCAGCATTTTCTTCCCAGGCTTCCCTCCCGAGCTGGGACATGGGGCTCCATGGCCAGGAGAAGGGGTTTTCACTCCTGCTCAGCTCCATCCCATCACTGCAGTAGTGCCACAGCTCCCAGAGATCCCACCAGCATTTAAAAGCTCTGAGAGGAGCTGGAGGTCTCCCTCCATCCCCGGGATGGTGCTCTGCAGGCCCTGGAATGGCCCAGGGTTCTTCCTCCCCCTAAAATGCATTCAGCTTTTGGAGAGATGTGTGTGATGGTACAGAGGGAGCTCTGTAGAAGGGTCTGGAATTGGTGCTTGCTCAGAAAGTGAACCAAGCCCAATCACAGCCTTTTCTAGGAAAGGAAATATTCCTAAGAAAGGAATATCTATTCTCTGAACTGCCTGGCACCAGCAACCAGAGGGCTTATTTTCCTTTAGAATTTAGCTTTTTATTAAAAAAAAAAAGACAAATCTTGCTTCAGAAATTCCACCATGGTGCCTCATTGTCCTTCAGGTTCCCATTCCATTCCCTGCAGATTAGCCTCCTCTTCAGATGTGACACTCCAGATCTAACATGGCCAATGAGGGACATCCCCCAGAACTGACATGAGTGCAAACTTCTCAGGTGCTGCACAGAATAGGCCTGGCTCACTTCCAGTGGCTCTGTGACAACTGCACCCTCACAGCACAGGGAGTGACAGAATCCCAGGGTGGCTGGGGTGGAAGGGACCTCTGGGGATCAGCTGCTCCAACCCCTGCCCAGGCACGGTCACCTGGAGCAGGGGACACAGGGATATATCCAGGTGGGTTTGGGATGTCTCCAGAGAGGGACACTCCAGGCCCTCCTTAGGCAGCTGTTCCAGGGCTCTGTGCCCTCCAAGGAATGAAATTCTTCCTCATGTTGAGGTTGAACTTCTTGTTTGTGTTTGTGGCCATTGCTTCTTTCTTGTCCTGTCCCTGGGCACGCCTGAAGTTGTGATTCCTGAGGAGTCTGTGAGCGGTGAGGGACAGGGCTCAGGCCCAGCAAGGGCAGCTGGACAAGAGGGATATGCCCTGCTCACCTTGAACCCTGCTCCTCCCTGGAGCTGCAGCACCTGAGCCTGGGGGGCTCCAGGAGGAGAAAATTCCTTCCTGGTTTTTACCACAGGGGACACACAGGACCAGCTGTGACAAGGCAGCTGTGACAGAGGGTTGTGCCGTAGCCCTGCCGTGGGGTCTGACCCTGCGCCCAGAGCCCTCAGGGGTCCCAGGGTGATGTTTCACCCTCACCTCAGGGACTGCAGCCTGTGCCAGCCCTGTTCAGGGCAAGACGCTGCAGTCACCTGCAGAGGCTGTGGAATAAACTTCACTCCCTTCCCATCACCACTGACCTTTCTCCCATCCTCCAGCCTCCAGCTGTGCTGCAAATATTCAGGGAAATATTTGGGCACAGATCAGGTGTCTTTGAGCATGACTGGTCAGCAAGGAGGTCACACAGCCACTGTAACTTGGAAGGGACCACTACAACCAACAAGGAGGGATGTTTTCAGAAGTCCATACTGCCTTGATTATATTTTTTTCCTTCTATCCAATTTAATTTGAAATTTGTGTAATTTTAAAATTCTAGTGCTTTGCTTTGATTTCTTTCAGTCTAGGCTGCAGTGGAGAAAAGTGCAGGACAGTGGGGACTGGGCTCTGCTCAGCTCGAGGAGACAGAGCTGACTTCCAGTTCCTCTAGAAAGAGACACCAGTGACTCCTCCAGCATCAGTCTCTCTCCCTGAGCCTTGTGAACTCCCCCATTTGGGCTGAATTTTCAGTAAAAATGTACTGGAGGGTTCCTTTCTAATTCAGCGAGCAGAAACTGAGGTTGTTGTCGCCTGGGAAGGAAACAGCCATGGACTGCAGAGCTGTGGGCTGAGGGAAGCCAGCTGCATCCCTGGGTGGAAGGCTGAGCCTTCCCCTTTGCCATGGGAGCACTGGGACCGCAGCTGGCCCAGGGCCACAGGAGCATCTCCAGAGCAGAGATGGAGAGGAAGACTTGGATCAGTCTCTGATCCAACCAGGAGAGCTCAGAGCTGACTGTCCCATCTTCCCCTGGAGATTCAGTACCACTGAAAGAGATTTTTGGAGATTTTTTGCCCCGCACTTTTTCTGTGTTCCTAATAGAATCGAAATCTGTAGAACTTTGTTTTCCCATGGCAGTCAGTGTGGTTTTCCACCAGAGAGGGATGAAAATGGGACTCAGTGACTAGGGAGCATTATACCTTGAAAAAGTAGGGAATCTTGTAGAGGGAAAAGTTTTGGGGTGGGTTTTTCTCTCCCACTCAATCTAAAACACAAGGTGGCCTCATGAAGCCATCTGTAGCCCATGACAAGGGCATGTGGGCCCTGGGAGCTTGCCGAGCACACCTGGCTGCCTTTGGGGCTGCAGATTTTCCCTGGGGAGCCCCTAGGTTTGGCTCTGCAGCAGTTTTGGATGAGCAGGATCTAAGGGCAGGCTGGGCACAGGGACAGGCATGGGCACAGGCATGGGAACAGACACAGGGACAGGGATAGCCTGAGTGCCCAGCCTTGACCAGGGCCTGCTGTACAGCACCCAGCACTCCTGTGGCCTTTCATCTCCCTTCCATTCCTCCCCAACCCCACAAAATCCACCCCTGTTTTTTAATTACTAAATTATCATAATTGCACGAAGCTCAGAGAACTGTGCTCAGCCCCTGCTGTGCTGTCTTCTGCTTCTGTCCCAGGCCTGAAGAAGGCTTTGTTTCCATGAAACCTCTCTTGCATTTTCCAGCTCTACCAGTTGGTCAGGTCACAGTTATTAACTCTCCCTGCGCATCTTTCTTCCTCTGCCAGGACCTGTGTGAGTTCCCTCTGGGGATTCCTGGAGACATCCCAGGATCTCAGACCTCGGCACTGCTCCTGCCTGGGCCCTGAGCTTGGAGGGGAGAGCTGCTAACCAAAACCTTCTGCCTCCAGAGTGGGCAGGCTGGGCCATGGCAGACCCTGGCATCTTACCATGCACCCCGGGGAGCTGAGCCACCGGTGTTGGCCATGACAGAGACACTTCCCAGGGCTGGGCCTGCCTGGAACCTGTCCTGGGGTGCCTGGGATGAGGACAAAGGAGTCCTGGCACCCTGCTAGGCTGCAGCTTCTTGGACAAATTAAGCTTGAAAAGATAAAAAAATGGGTGGGAAAGGCTTTGTGTGCCATGCAACTGCTCCAGTCCTGCAGGAGGATGCTGAGGGGGTGAAGGGTCAGGTGGAAGAACAAGGACTGAGCATCCCGAAGACTGAGCCAAAGGAGCAGATTTTCCAGTGGCAGCCTCCAGTGATCCATTCCTGATTTGGGGAAGAGTTTGCATATGAGTTTTGAATCCTCCATGAAGGAGCTGTAGGGTGCTGTGGCAGCCTTGATTGCTGGTGACCAGGCTAGAGAAGTGTCCCTAGTAGTGTCCCCCCTCATCCTCTCTGCCCAGGGACAGTGAGCAGAGTGGCTCGGGATCCCTGAATTGGCCAAAGGAAGGGATGTGATGCCAGAGGAATTCAGCTGTCCTGGAGACAAACCCAAACCCATCTCCCAAAGCCTCTCCCTCACTCCCTCTGCCAGCCATGAGTCTGCTGTAGAAGTCCTGCAGGAGCCATCCGCATGGGGCCATCCTTTCCCTCCCCTTGCTTTGGGAATGCAGTGTTTTCCTGGGAAGGTTGATCTCTCTGGGAGCCCACACACTTTTTGATGCCGTTTCCCTCCAGCCGTGTCTGGGACTTGCCCTTTGCTCCCAGTTTATGGAATTTTCTGCATTTTACAGGCTCACTCCAAAGGGATGGGGGGGTGCTGCAACACACCCTGGTGTGGTGTGGGCTTGAATGTGTGGATGCTGCAATTCCTCTGGATAGTCTGGGAACACAGACAAGGCACTGCTGTAGCTACCAAGAGCTGCTCTGCATGTGGGCTGAGCATCTCCTGCAGTGCCCCCACCCAGGAGACCCCAGTAGTTTGAATTCTCACAAATTCAGCCCTTCAGCCCTGCTCCAGAATGAGCTGGCACATTCCCAGCTGCTTTCACTGAGCAGCTGCAGTCTGGGAAGCTGCGACACAGAAATGGTTGGGCTGGGAGGAAGCATGGGATGTTTGGCCTGAAATATGGATTCATCTCTGGAATTAGGCCTTGAAATGAGGCTGCCCCAGTTGCCACAGCTGCAGTGCTTGTGGTGGGCACCTGGTGGGGAGGTGGTGTCTGGAGCTCTGAAGGCTTTTCCAGACCCAGAGAGATGGGGATGGAGAACAGGGAGCTCTGTTCCCCCAGGCTGGTGCTTGGGAAGCTGCTGCACCCCTGAGGCCCAGCAGGGGTGGCCCTGACAGGGGCCAGGGGCCTCAGCAGAGCTGGTGGGATATGAGGAGCAACTCAGGGCTGGAAGGGCGAGCCCAAAGCCTCTGTGAGCCCATGGTGTGGGGTCTGAGTGCCAGCATGGGGACATTGCAGGGTGACCTGGCCCTGGGCAGAGTCCCCCCAGAGAGGAGTCCACGCGGCCTCGGCCCAGGACAGTCCTTTAATGCACGTCTGGCTGCAAGGGACATCTCAGGGTGCCACGTCTAGGGCTGAGCTGCTGGGCACAGGGCACGGGGGGCAGCTGCTGCCTCTGGGGCATCTCTCCACAGCTGGGAGGGGTGGGTGGCAGTGGCCCTTGGGGACAGCATGGCCTGTGTGGCTGATGGGGGGGACGCTGTGTAGGAGCAGGGCTGAGGGCACTGCTGGAAGGAAGAAGCTCAGGTCTCCTTTCCACACCGTTGTCCTTGTGTTTCAGCTCAGTGGGAATTCAGAGAAGGGCACAAAGGGACAGGGGAGCAGCAAGGGCAGGCTGGCAGCAGGGATGGGGATGATCTTCTTCCCAGTGCTCCTGTGGGGAAGAAACAGCAGAGGGGCAGAGGGGGAGCTTTGGCTGTGGGTGGTGCCAGCAATGCCTATGGGATGAGGGTGGCACAGGCAGCACATCCTGGGAGCACCCAGGAGAAGAGGAGAGAGGCTGGCAGGCACCCCATGGCAGGGAGGTGAGGGACAGACCCCCAGCCAAGTGTGGGGTGGGACATGGGGACGGGTTGCCTTTTTCTGTAGGGAGTGGGGACATTTCTGCATCTCTCCAAGCACAGCCCAGGAGGCTGAGGGAGCTCGGGGGGATCAAGACCCAGCCTTACCTCTCACTGCCCCGTGGGGGACTTGGCAGCGTCGAACATCTTCTTCCTCCCCTCCATGCCCGACATGGCTTCCACGTTCTTGCGCCAGTCGCCCACTTCCACAGGGCGTTCCTGTCGAGGGACAGGGCTGGGCATGGGGCTCTGGCCGCCCTGCCCCATCCCTCCCCTGCAGAGCCCTCAGCTGCCGGACACAGCTGCCCCCAGCAAAGTCCTTGTCTCTCTGCCATGTGTCCCTGCATAAGGAGCAGGCTGGGGAGGTGACAAACAGTGGCCTGATCTCCACAGGGAGGTCTGGATCCATGTGGATACTCCCCTCCCCAAAGCCTGGCCAAGCTGCATTCATGCACCAGAAGGCTCAATAATCCCAGAAAGAATTCTTTAGGAGTAAGAAACCACGTGGGCCTTTGGGTTTACAGCAGTACAATGGGGCAAATGTTTTTGCTGAAGTAAAACCACTTTCTGCATTCCCCCCCACCTCCACCTTCTCTGAGCCTTTGGTAGGGACTGGGATTGTTGGTGTGACAGTGGGAGCCTGGCAGATACTTCCAGAGCAGAAGGGGAGGTGACAGCAGCTCTGGGAGCCCAGGTGTCTCCTCTGCCCCACCCAGCATTCGTAGATTACAAGCTGTGTCTCAACACCATCTCACCACATCTAGAACAAACCCAGATCTGTTCTCCACCTGGTGCCCAGGGCTGTAAGCACAGCTTTCTGTCCAAAGGGCTGGAAAAGTGCTATACCACAATGGGGGGACAAATGAAAAACAGCTGAAAATTGAGATTCTCATCCAATTCTCATTCAATCTGCAGAGGTGGAACAAGCTGGTGAAAGCCCTCTGGGGAGAGGGGATCCCCAGCTGTGCCTGGGGATGAGGCACAGCTCCTGGTGCTGGGGCACCTGCACACTTCAGGCACGTTTGGGCATCGCTGGCAATGAGAGTTTCCTTTCTCACACCTCTGCCAAGCAGGTGGGAACTGGGCCATTTATCTCAGGCCAACTGCTGGGCTCTGTCTTATCTAATCTGGATCTGGGAGTTCCCTGGGAGATTTCTGGGTGTGATTATGCCCAACAGGAGCTCTCATGGTTCCCTACAAGATCAAAGATCAGACTCTGCATGTGCAGCTCAGGCATGGTGCTGAGGGGGCCCAGGTGAGAGACCCCCACACACTCTGGGAGGGAAGAGCACCATGGACACAGCCCTAAATCTCACCAATTACTATCCACCAGTTGCCTGGCCCAGTGGTCCTACGTGGTTCCACAACAGATCCCACAATGGGAATGGCCTCACAAGGCTCTTTCCAAGGCTGACAGGGGGGGAACACAGGGTACCCTGGAGAAGGGCAAGGGCACCCCTAGGAAGTGTGTCCATCTCCAGCCTCCGGAGGAGTGACCCACCTTCTCCGTGTCCTCCTTCTTCACAGACTTCAGGTTGGCCCTGAGATCCATGGACACCTTGTGCTTGGAGCCCAGCAGAGCCCTGAGCATGGCATCGGCCGAGACACGAACCCGGCGCAAGGGAGGGCGCTTGAACTTCCCTCGGAGATCAAGAACTTTGATTTTCAGATCTTTAATCTGCAGGGGCAGGGGAGGAGCAGGAGTGGGAGGTCACTGCTTAGCTGCCTTGCACGAAGAGTCCCTGTGGGAAGCAGGAGGCTCTGCCAGCCTGAGCCCCAGAGGGATCTGCTCCTCTCCTGCGGGACCACCCCCACCAAGACTCTGCCCACCCAGGCTCAGAGCTGGGCCATGGGCTGGGCTCAGCCTGCTCAGGTGGCAGCTGTACCACGAGAAGCTCTCAGACCCACAGGGCTGACCAGGAGAGTGAGGAACCTCTGTGTGGACCCTGAGGACAGTTTGAGTTCCCTTGAGCAGGGATGAACCTTGCTCTGACTGGTGCCTTGCAGAGCAAACACCAGCCCTGGGAAAACCCTGGTGTCTGTCCCACATCCCAGCTCAGCCTGATCCATTGCACATCCCCATTCAGGCCAGAGCTGCCACTGGGAGGGAGTTTCCAGAAGGAACCAGCCCGTCCTCCCTCCTACCTCCCGGGTGTTATGGTTGCATTTCGCTTCAATGTCATATCTCTCCTCATCCACAATTTCCACCTTCTCATGCAGCTCCCTGCACAGGTCCTGGGGCCAAGAAAAAAGGAGAGCAGTGAATGAGGCCCCTCATGCTCCCAAGGAGCTCACTCCACCCTCGGGCTGAGCAGTACCTGGAGCTGGCTCAAGGAGAGCCCGCTGGTGTGCAGTGGAGTGACCCTCTCAGACAGGTACCTCTCTTTCTCTGCCTGCTTGTCCACAATCTCCTGATCCCACTCCTCCTTGGCTTTGGCCAGCATCAAACTCTGTGAGCACAAGGAAATGGCAGAAGTGTGAAGTGAACAGGCCCCTGTTTCCTCTGAGCCACTCACACAAGGTCTGTAGGATGGGACAGACTTGTGTGCCACCCCCTCCCTGTTGTCCCCAAACACCCATCAAAGCCTCCCCACAGCAGGGTGGGGCTGTGAGGCCATGGGGCCATAGGGCTGTGGGGCTGTGGGGCTGTGGGGCTGTGAGCTGTGGGGCTGTGGGGCCATGGGGCTGTGGGGCCATGGGGCCGTGGAGCTGTGGGGCTGTGGGGCTGTGGGGCTGTGGAGCTGTGGAGCTGTGGGGCCGTGGGGCTGTGGAGCTGTGGGGCCGTGGAGCTGTAGGGCTGTGGGGCCGTGGGGCTGTGGGGCCGTGGGGCCGTGGAGCTGTGGGGCTGTGGGGCTGTGGGGCTGTGGGGCTGTGGAGCTGTGGGGCCGTGGGGCCGTGGGGCTGTGGGGCTGTGGAGCTGGGGCTGTGGGGCTGTGGAGCTGTGGAGCTGTGGGGCCGTGGGGCCGTGGGGCTGTGGGGCCGTGGGGCTGTGGGGCTGTGGGGCCGTGGAGCTGTGGGGCCGTGGGGCTGTGGGGCTGTGGAGCTGTGGAGCTGTGGGGCCTGTGGGGCTGTGGGGTGGAGCTGTGGGGCTGTGGGGCCGTGGGGCTGTGGGGCCGTGGAGCTGTGGGGCTGTGGAGCTGTGGGGCCGTGGGGCTGTGGGGCCGTGGAGCTGTGGGGCTGTGGAGCTGTGGGGCTGTGGGGCCGTGGAGCTGTGGGGCTGTGGGGCTGTGGGGCTGTGGGGCTGTGTAGCCATGGACCTGTGGGGCTGTGGGGCTGTGGGGCCGTGGAGCTGTGGGGCTGTGGGGCTGTGGAGCCGTGGGGCTGTGGGGCTGTGGGGCTGTGTAGCCGTGGAGCTGTGGGGCTGTGGGGCTGTGGGGCCGTGGAGCTGTGGGGCTGTGGAGCTGTGGGGCTGTGGGGCCGTGGAGCTGTGGGGCTGTGGAGCCGTGGGGCTGTGGGGCTGTGGGGCTGTGGAGCCGTGGGGCTGTGGAGCTGTGGAGCTGTGGGGCCGTGGGGCTGTGGGGCTGTGGGGCTGTGGGGCCGTGGGGCTGTGGGGCTGTGGAGCTGTGGGGCCATGGGGCTGTAGGGCCGTGGGGCCGTGGGGCTGTGGGGCTGTGGGGCTGTGGAGCTGTGGGGCCGTGGGGCTGTGGAGCTGTGGGGCTGTGGGGCTGTGGGGCTGTGGAGCTGTGGGGCCGTGGGGCTGTGGGACTATGGGGCTGTAGAGCCGTGGGGCTGTGGAGCTGTGGGGCCGTGGGGCTGTGGGGCTGTGGGGCCGTGGGGCCGTGGGGCCGTGGAGCTGTGGAGCTGTGGGGCTATGGGGCTGTAGAGCCGTGGGGCTGTGGAGCTGTGGGGCTGTGGGGCTGTGGGGCCGTGGAGCTGTGGGGCCGTGGGGCTGTGGAGCTGTGGGGCCGTGGGGCTGTAGAGCCGTGGAGCTGTGGGGCTGTAGGGCTATGGGGCTGTGGAGCTGTGGGGCCGTGGTCCTGCTGGCTGCTGGCATTGGCTCTGCCGGGGCAGGCAATGTTTATCCCAAGCCAGAGCCCGGGGAGCTCCCAGGCTTGTGCTGGAGCACAAACGGGCTGAGGCTTCAGAGCTGAAGGTGTGAGGGTCTCTCCCCACCTCAGCGAAGGGGAGGTTTGTTTGGACCACAAATCCCACATGAGTGAGAAGAGAAAGGTGGGGTGGGAGCTGCTCCCCTCAGCCCATCCCTGAGCTTTCCCCACCCCTGTCCCACCGACCACATGCTGTAACCTGGCTCCTTTTCCCCAGCAAGACGAACCCCAGGGAGTTTCCAGCCCTCGGGACTCACCTTCAACAAGAGTTTGCGTGAGGCTGTGATCTTGGATTTTCTCTAGGGGAAAGGGGAGGGAAGGAAAACACCCTTTGAAAACAAGCATGCAGCAAACGCAGAGCAGCACCAAGGTCTCTCCCAAAGGGAAAGGCACTTACCTCCCTGCAGGCAGGGGAGCAGCCAGGGAGGAGCAGAAAAAACAAGAGAAGAGAATAGGGCATCAAGGAATGAGAGTAAAAAAGAGGGGACAGTCAAGGAATGCATCTCGTGTGGTTGTAGTTGGTTCCTTATTTCTGTATCTCACAGCTGCCACCAGCACGTGAGCCAGGTCTGAGGTGAAGGTGCCCTCTGGAAATGCAGTGGGAGCTCAAGGCCACAGCTAAGAAAGCCAAAATGTCACTCGGGTGTGACAGGTGAGCTAACACTGTGCCCATCATGCCAACCCCAGCTCAGTCCCTGTGGTTCAGACACCCTCATTCCCCCACTCCCACTTCAGCTGGGTCAGGATGCTTGAATCCTGCTCAGGTTCACAGGGTTGGGACATCCCCAGGTCCTTGCTCCAGGAAAGCTTTATAGGGAGTTCCTTCCCTTCTCTGCCCACCAGGGAATGTGTTGGATTTATGAAATGTGCTGCAGAGAGCCTCACGGCAAATCCAGAGATGCTGCCCCCCTCAAATCTGCATTTGGGGATCTGGGAAAGCCCCGAGGTTTGACCTGGGACATTGAAAGGGCAAACAATTTGCATTCAAAGACAGTTTTTGCAAGGGGAATGGCACAGAGGTCTGGGGCAGGGCAGGGTCTCCCAGCTGATCCTCCCCAAAGGGACAAGCGCAGCGGAGCGCGGCTTTCTGGGGTCCGAGGGGACCGCAGCTACTCACGGCTCCGGCATCGCGGCGTGTGCTGTTCCCTGCCAAAGAGAGGGAAAGCGGCTGAAACAAAGGAGCAAATCCCAAAGGCACGGAGGCAGAAGGCAGCGAGGGAGCGATGCGCTGCTGCCCCGCGCTGTCGGCGGAGGGAAGCGGCTCCGCAGCCTCCATCCCCGGGGTAACACGGGACGAGCCCCGGGCTCCGGGAGAACCTGCCCGCATCTCGGGCAAGCTGCAGCGTGCTGCCAGCCGGCCCTGCAGGGCTTCGCCTCCGGCTCCTCGGGGCTTTTCCCAAGCTCCGAGCTGGTCCCCCGCCGGCTGCATCGCCCGCCCCAGCTCGGGCAAGGGATGGAGGCTGGAAATCTCAGGAGAAATGGGGTTGCCTCGGGGGTTCCCCCACGGGGACGGCTCAGGGAGTCCTGTCCTGCAGCTCCCGCTGGCAACGGCAGGGATGGGAGAGCCAAAACCCACCCGGGGAGTGCCAGAGCAAAGGACAACAACTCTGCTCTGGAACCAGACTGAGGGCTGGAGGTGCCCAGTCTGGAGAAATGAAGGATCCAGGGAGACCTGAGAGCCCTTTCAGTGCCTAAAGGGCTCCAGGAGAGCTGGAGAGGAGCTCTGGGACAAGGGATGGAGCGACAGGACAAGGGGAATGGCTTACCACTGCCAGAGGGCAGGGATGGATGGGATAGTGGGAAGGAATTCTTGGCTGTGAGACCCTGGCATAGGTTGTCCAGAGAACCTGTTGCTTCCCCTGGATCCATGGAAGTGTCCAAGGCCAGACTGGACAGGGCTCGGTGCAGCCTGGGCTAGTGGAAGGTGTCCCTGCCTGTGGCAGGGGTGGGACTGGATGGGCTTTAAGGTCCCTCCCAACCCAAACCATTCTGGGATTCTCGAAGCCAGAGCCCACAGCTGAGCAGGTTCCTTCAGCAGTCACATTCCAGGTGAAACACTCAGGACTTCCTATTTTACATTTGCCTGGCGAGCCCAGGCCCTGGCAGCTGCTCCAGCCCATGCTGCTCCCCTGGCCCTGCTCTGACCCCACTGTCCCCTCCTGCTCTGAGCAGCCAGGGCACCCTGAGCCCAAGCAGCAGAAAAATGTGGGGGATAATACCAATCCTTTTAATTTTATTTTTTTCCCCCTCAAAACAGCATTTTCCAGGCATGGGTTTACTGCTTTTCCTTGGGAGTGAAATGGACAAGCTGGGATTTTTTGCCTTGATCATTTTGCATCCCCTGATCTTTGGAAACTGTTTTAGACCCCAAGGATTCATGCTGGGGGAAATGAAAAGCTGGTCTCAAACAGCTTCTCACAGGTTTGTGTGGAGCCTGTGCCAAGCAAATCTCAGGGCACATCCTGGCTCTGTTCCCTTGTCCCTGTTCCCTCCCCATGCCCCCACAGCTCAGCCACTGGATAAATGAGTTTGGGGGATGGGGGGGAATGTAATAAAATCCCAGCAGGAATCATCTTCCCAAGAGCTTCCCAATCCAGACCCCTGGATTTACAAAGAAAAATCCCAAGAACAGCAATTTCTTTGTCCTTAAACCACATCAGACATTCAGTTTCCTGCCTTTGTGGAGGTTTCTGGTGCTGTGACAAACATCCCAAAGGACACCAGGCAGCACTGGTGCCTTGAGCAGGCTGGGTCCCAGCTGCTGCCCCCAAGTTTATTCCAGGGGTGGCAGAGGAGCCTTTTTTCCCTGGAGCTGAGGGGGCTGGGAGCAGCCTCAGCGTTTCCATTGTCCCCTGCTGGAGCAGAGCCCAGCATTCCTCAGGGTGGGATCCACACCACACCTCGAGCTCACGACCTCTACCAAGGTCAGTCACATTTTAGGGCCAAATGGTCCCAAACTGGCTTCCCAAACAACTGCAGGGACTCAGCTGTCCTAGTGACACATCCCCAGGAATCCCCAGTGCCAGGACTTTTGGACTCCAGCTGGGTCTGGAGCATCCATGAGGGATTTTGGTCCCTGATGGGGATGAGAGGGTCTGGGTGAGCTAATTCTGTAGTATTTCCACTGTCCAAGCTGTGAAAAGCTTGTAAAGCTTATTGAACCACTGGATCATGGAAATCCTTAAAAGAAATAATCCCATAAACCCAACCACAGTCAATGCTGACATCCTTCCCCATCCCAGGAGGCTGGAGACAACCCACAAGCACTCTCCCAGCTACCAGGAGGGAGCTCTGTTCCCTCTGCTCCCACCCTGAACCTCCCACCAGTGAGCCAGGCTGGAACACACAGCAAGTGCTCCTCAAACAGTCCTGTTTGCCATGGTTTGGAAAAAACAGGCAAATATCAGCTCAAAGTCTTTGTCCCCATTGCCGCCTCACTAATCTTCTCTCCAAGAGCAGAGGAAATGTCTCATCTACCACAGAGAGGGGGAGAAATTTAGGCAGATTCTCGTGCTGGGGGTTCCTCTGTGTCACGTGCGAATGCCGGGGGTCTCGTGCCCATCTCAGCACCAGCACACCCGGAGGGGACAGGGGGCAGTGGCAGTGGCAGTGCCTTACCTGGCTGTGCAGGAGGAAGGTGACGCCTGGCCTCGGGACAGCCGCGCTCTGCCGGGGCTGGGGCTGAGCAGGGGTATTGAATCCCAGCCCTGCCTGCAAGTGGTCGGTAAAAATAGCACAAATCCCCTCCTCTGCAGGCATCTGCTGCAAGCCCCGGGAGTGCTGGGACTGCTGCTCACATCTGGGGCCCTGCCTGGAACACAGGGACACACACAGGTCACCCGTGTGTCACTGCACTTGTGTCCCAGGGAACCCACAACCCCGCTTTGGTTCAGAGAATTCCAGGGCTGTTTTCATGGGAATTGTCCCAGACTGGTTTGGGTGGGAAGAGACCTTAAAAATCATCCAGTCCCAGCCCTGCCATGGCAGGGACACCTTCCACTATGCCAGGTTGCTCCAAGCCCTGTCCAGCCTGGCCTTGGACACTTCCAGGCATGGGACAGTCCTGTTCATCCTGGGCACCTTGTGCCAGGGCCTCACCACTTTCACAGGAAAGAATTTCTCCCCACTATCCCATTTATCCCTGCCTCTAGCAGTGGGAAGCCATTCCCCTTGTCCTGTCCCTCCATTCCTTGTCCAGTCCCTCCCCAGCTCTCTTGGAGACCCTTTGGGCACTGGAATGCCCCAGCTTGGACAGCACCTGCTCACATGGGAGTTCTTGGGGTCACACAGACAGGCTCAGTCTGACCAGTGCTGGTGATGCCGTGGGGATGGGCTGGATCCTCCTGGCACCTCTGTGTCTGCCTGGTGTGACAGAGCTCCAGAAATGCTGGAAAAGGCAGGGGAAGGGGTGTGAACAGCCTGGGAGCTGCTGCCGTGCTCAGCCGTGCACGGTGGGGCACACACGGGACAGTGCTGGCCAAGGGGACTCCTGGGAGCCACCAGAGGCACCAGAGCAGGACAGGGAACCTCAGCAGGCCAGGCTGCATTGCTGAGAGTGATGGTGTAAACCAGCAAATGTGGGGTCACACCTCAGGCCAGGTGGGGTGGGGACCAAGAGGGTGCAGTCCCCTCTCTAAGGAGAAGGACTGGCCCCACTCCCCCAGCACAGCACTGCAGCTTGCCATGCTCAAGCAGCTCCCAGCCCCTCACAGGCCCTAAGGTCTTCCCCATGAAAAGCAGTGAAAAAGCTGCTGTCTGTCCCCACTGCTCCCCACAAAGTCCCTTGCCCAGAGTCCCTTTGCATGACAAGGGCTGCAGGGCAGGCAACACCTGTTCCCCGAGATATTTTTAGGGACAAATTTAGGAGCAAACAATTCCCAACGTGGGGCCCAGCAGGGACAATGCCTGGCATGTTAATCCTGGGGCTTTTATGGTCAGGAGGGACACACAGCTGCAGGAGTGGGGCAGCTCCCATGGTGGGGAGCACAGACAGCCCCCATCCTGCAAAGCCTTCCCGACTCCTTCCCCCTGCCTGGACATCAGGAGCTGCTGGGAGATCGGTGACAGTAGCAATGGCAGTGGCAGTGCCATCCTCGTGTGAATTGCACCAAGCAAGTCCCAGTAGGCAAGGGAGAACCCCCCTGCATCCAGCCCACCCCCGGGACCCCTGCAAGGACCCTTCCCTGGCTCCAAACGCCAGCGCAGAGGATCTGCTCTCCCCTCTGAGCAGGAGGAGGAGGAGGCTTTAACCAGCCCCGTTAGACCTTTATAAGGAAAAGCCCCCTCGGGGCCAGGCCTCCAGCATCTTTCCTCTCGGATGCCTTGGAATTGTTTTCAGAGCACAGAGGAGCCAAAATTAGCCTGTGACAACGGCACAGCATTCCCGCAGCTCCGGGGATGCGGTGGGGGCTGCTTCGGATGCCATCTGCTCCAGTCTCAGGTTTCATCCTCTGCTGGGACCCGGAGTGAGGAGGAGGAAAGGGCAGGAGAGGGATGGGGCAATGGGACTCCTAGATTTCGGGTTTTTCCATGGGTTTCAAAGCCCCAGCTCTGCCATGGGGGCTGCACAGAGGGACTGGCAGGGGACCAAAATGTCCCATCCCTCGTCCCCAGCTGACACAGAGAAGATGTTCTGAGTCCCCATCCCTGGCTCACAAACCACAGGGAGCTGCCTCCAGGTGAGGGGTTGTTTTATCAGGTGCCACCTGGGCCTCAGACACCACTCTGAGCTGCTAGGGGTGGGAAGGATTGGGCTGGAAATCTACAGTGTAAAGCAGTGCTGAGGGCAAATTCAGAGCAAAATAATGAAAATATATCTGAGATTGGCTCAATTGGTCAAAGCTGGGTGCTAATAACACCCAGGTCATGGGTTTGATCCCCATTCACTTTAGTGTTGGACTCAATGATCCTTGTGGGTCCCTTCCAACTCAGACTATCCCATGATTCTGTGATTTCTCCAAGTGCTACTGCTGCTGCTACAAATCAAATATCCTCCTGTTACTGGGAGCCACTGGTTGAAGGGAAGGGTTCCCTATGGGCTGCCACCAAGGGATGGATGCCAGCAGAAAATTCCCAGAGAGCTGGATGGGGAGGTCAGACCCAGCCAGGAGCAGGTCCCCAGGGACAGCTGCTTGTCCCTGAATGTCCCTGGGATCCACAGGTCACCTGTGTTTAGTCTGTCACAGGTGAACCCCCGGCATGTGTTTAGAGAGATGGGGCATTTTCCCCCTCTGGACCTTCCAAGTCCCTGGGGGGTGTTGGTGCATCAGCCCCACACCCATGGCAGGGGCTGCCAGAGCTGCCCAGTGCTCCCTGGCTCCTCAAGGTCTTGGGACTCCAGATGCAAAGGTACCTGACTCCTGTGAGCAGTTCCGCTGCCCCACATGAAACCAATCTCCCTGAAGAAATGGACTTGAAGCAATGCTGGAGAGATCTCTTTTCTCCTTCTCTGGAACCTTCCCACCCATCCTGTCCTCACCCTCTCCCAGCCACCATCCTCATTCCATCAACCTCGGTGGAATTCACAAAGCCAACAGTTCCCAGAGCATCCAGGACAGACTTAGAAATGACAGCTGAGTCTCTGGTGTCCTTTGGGACTCATCCTCACTGCCACACTCAGAGTCCAGCACTGGGGGGTGACAGGAGACCCCCCAGTTGCACCAGCCTTGTCACAGGAATGGGACAGATGATGCCCCACAGACTCACCACGGTGTGGGAGAAGGTTTTCCTTCTACGGGACAGCTCAGGGACCAGGGGACAGCAAGGTCACCCCCTAAGCCAGGTGATTGCAAGGCTGCAGGGTCAGGCGGCAGTGAAGTGGTGAAGGGCCATGGGACTTGTCCTGAGGAATGATACCCAATGGTGTTTCTCCTGCAGACCATCTAGCAGCTCTCAACTCTCCTGAGCTGCCAGAGGAACCCAGCCAGTCCCACCTGTGGGATTGGTGACAGTGCAGTGGAAGCTCCTGGGATGCTTCTCTAAGGGCCGATGCCTCCTGCAGCCCTGGGGGGAATTTCCTCACCCTGCTGCATCTGTGAACAGATCCCACCAAACCTGAGGGATGCCCCAAGATGGAAAGGGGGCAGAATTTGGATAATCATCACAGCCCAGCCTGGGAACCAGCACAGCCCCAGGCCAGACCCCAAATATTCCCCGTAAGCTGAGAGACCTCTCCCAGCTCCTCTGCCCCACTGATCTTCACCCCATTGCATCAGCCCCACCAGGGCATCCCCACTTCCCACTGCCTGGCAGGGCAGAGTCTCCTCATCCCTTTGAGATGTGCTGCCCCATGTCCTGCTCCTGTCCCAGCCCCCATTCTGGGAACCCCAAGCTCTGGGGACCCCCTTGGGCCTGGTGCAGCTCAGGAGGGGGCCCATGCCAGCCCCTCTATCCCTGGGCACAGGACTCGCCCTTCCCACTTGGCTACAGAGAGCAAATCCATTGGAGGCAGCTCTGGGGCTGGATGCAAAATCAGGACAAATATCCCGAAATGCAAGAAACACCTTCCACTTCTAGAAATATCATGACCAGTTTTTTTTTCTCTGCTTGAATACTTTGGGGAGGCCTGAAACGTTTGCAGAAGGTGCCAAAGCTGAGGGGCCCTTTGGGAACAGCACAGGTTCCTGCCTCGTGACTCGGGCACACGGAAAAGGCTTTGTTAAATGAGGAGGAATTACCTACTTTGGGATAGTGGAAGGACATTATTGAAATGGAGCCACCCACTGAAGACTTTAAGCTTTCAATGGCTTTGCCAGTGACACATGAAACCTTCCCAGTGCTGATCCTGTGGGCTCTTCTCACCAGGAGGGGGATTTGGGCTGTTCTGTGCCAGTGGCAGCCATGGCTCAGCAGTGACATCAGTTTGAGTATCACAAAGTCCAGGCTGGTTTCCAGCCTAAGGCAAGAAATTCTACATAAGCAAAAAAAGACTATTCCAAATAATTAAAAATTTCTGGCCCAGGCAGGGACCCTGACAGAGTTTTTGGACATTTTCAGTGTATTTTCAGATTTTTACCTCTGTCTCTGAGACACATCTCAGTATCCACTTTGGGCTGGGCTGGGCTACCCCCACCCCCAGAGCCACTCAGTGGCTCCTGCTCAGGGACAGTGGGGGACAGACAGGTGCTGGCATGTGCTGGTTGCTCCCCCTGCAGCTCCAGCAATGTCTGGGCCCTCATTTTGTTTCTTCCTGGTGAGTCCCTGCTCTTCCTGGGCTCCCACAACCTCATCTCTCTGCTGGGGAATGTCACAGCCACAGTTCTGAACCCCCTGGGACACCGAGTCCAAGACACTCCAGCAGGACCCTGTGGCTGGGGAATGAATGTGTGATCTCTGCAGTCTCTGCCCTGACCCCTCAGCACCCCAGGGGCTGTGCTACAAAGACAGTCATTTCTTCCTACACTCCAGTGCAGGAGGATTCAGTGGAGATGGCCAAGTCCCCCACAGCAGTGCTGGGGACATCCCAGCCTCTGCTCCCTGCAGCATGGACACACAGACAGCAGAGCTCTGGGCAGGTGCCATGTCCCAAACCAAAATCCAGTGATTTAGGAATTGTAATTAAGGATGGCCAACAATGAAATCATTTTAGGAGCATCTGGAGGAAGTTGGACAGTTGACCTGAAGCCAAAATGCAGAATGCTACTTGCTACAGCTGGGATTTTTTTTTCATTTTTATCTAAAGAGGAACCACCCACAAGCTCAGGGATGATCCCAGGAGAAGGGGGGCAGTGCCAGGCTCTCCACAGGGCACTTGGTGATGGAGGAGGTCCCACATGACAAAAGCATTGGCACCACCAGGCTGCACTTCCCTGTCTCAGCACTGTGACCCCACTGTCCTCCCTGCCACTCAGGATGTCCAGCCAGCCCCAAACTGATCCCAAAGCCAGACCTGGGATGTCATCAGGTGGAAAAAACTCCTGTCCTCTGCACCCACTGCACCCCCACGATGTTGCAGGGAGGGTGCCAGTCCCTGTGGGTGCTGGCAGAGCCCCTGCCCAGGGTGGGGGGCACAGGGCAGCCCCCCAGAGCAGCCTCAGCACCAGGGCACCCTCACAGAAGTGTGGGGAGGGATGCTGGAACAGGGGCACTGTGGGCTGGGAGCAGCAGAGCCAGATTTTCAGGCTCCTTCCTTTGAACTCTGGGTGCTCCGGGGCTCCTCTCTCCTCTCTCCTCTCTGGGACTCTCCCTGGAGGCCCGAGGGGTCTGGCCGTGAGAGCCCATGCGCTGGAGGGGCTGAGGGGCCACAAACCCACCCTGCATCCCCCTGTTTTGCCTCAGTTTCCCCACCTCCAGGGGCAACAGAAATGCTTCCCATGGGTCCTCTCCTGCTTTCCAGGCTACCTGGGAGTGTGCTGGCACCACATCCCTGGTGCTGGGGACGCTCCAGCCTCTGGCCCTGGCCCTACTCCACTCCCTGGCCAGCTATCTCAGCTGTTTGTTTTTCAGTCTTGGGGTGACTTTTCCTCTGCAGAGACATTCAGCCCTCCCAGGGGAGATGAAGCCAACACACCCTCCACCCCCATGCTGCTGGCTGGGCTCTGACCCCAACCCCTCCCTGCTCCCAGGGTCAGCCTGGGAATCCACCCACAGTGGATGGGTCAGGTGTGGGTGTCTGCTCAGAAGAAAATCTCAAACCTGGAGGCTTGGGGAGCTCTAAAGTCCCTGGGGGATATGCAGGGAGCCTGGATGTGTGTTGGTGTGGATGAAGGGCTCAGGATGAGGATGGAAAAGCTTGACTTTCCTTGTGCCTGGACCTGAAATGCTGACACAGGGATTTGTGTTTTCTTATTGTCCCCTCCCTGCACTGACTGCCTGAATTTCTCCCCAGCTCTGGAGTACCATGGCCTCTCTGCTGCCTCATCATCAGTTCACAGCGATGTACCACAGCCAGGGCTGGTGCTTACACACCCTCCTTAATAATTTTCTCTGACAGTTCCTTGCTGGTAGTTGGAAAACAGAAATTATCTATTTACAGAGGGCAAGAGAGCTGAAAAATTGAAAAAAAAGGAGTCACAGTGAATAAAACTGATAACTTTGGGAACCCCCTGGCACTGTGTGCTCCTCACCCTGGCACCCACCATGGCACAGGCTTGGGATGCTCACACAGCTTTGACTGGGCCTCACTGAATCCCCTGGCTCTGGAAGGTGGGGATTTAGGGGAAACCCCAGGACAGTGATCCTTGCCCTGGAAATGCTGTGTAAGCAGCAGCACCTTCTTGACCACCCCATTCCCTCCTGACACGTGTGCAGGGACCTGGTCTGGGGCTTGTCCACACAGTGCACCACACCTGAAGCATGTCCTGTGGAGGGTCCCACCATCCCTGGAGCCCCCGTGTCCCTGTCATGACACTGGGATGGTGCAGAGCTCCATCTACGCAGTGCTTGGATCCGGCTCCATCTGCACCCCCAGCCTGGCCCCCTCTGCACCCCCAGTGGGGGAGGTCTCGGTAAATGCAGCTCTGAGGACCCGCTGGCCAAGGAGGCTCTGCTGGGTGGAACCCCCCAGAGCCTGCTCCTGCAGAGCCAGCATGAGCCTGGCCCTGCACAGCGAGCAGGCTCCTGTGCCACCGTCCCCAAAGCCATGCGGTGCTGCCCTGGCATGGGGACAGCACCCTGGGGATGCAGGCTGGGGTACAGACTAGGGTGCAGGCTGGGGTGCAGGGGTACAGGCTGGCGTGCAGACTGGGGTACAGGCTGGGGTGCAGGGGTACAGGCTGGCGTGCAGACTGGGGTACAGGCTGGGGTGCAGGGGTACAGGCTGGCGTGCAGACTGGGGTACAGGCTGGGGTGCAGGGGTACAGGCTGGCGTGCAGACTGGGGTGCAGGCTGCCTGGCCCGGGCAATAAGGACACCGCACTCCGTGGTTCCCATGCGGATGGAAATCTCCGGCAGGATCCGCAGCGCCTCCGGCCCCGGGCTGGGCTCAGGCTCCGGCTTGCGGAGCGCGCTGCTGGCTCCAGGCACTGCTGTCTGCGCTGCCTGTCGGGGCAGGGCCATCCCTCCCTGCTGCAGAGCCAGAGCGCTGCTCCCGCATCACCGGCACACAAACCACCGTGGGAATCCCTGGGGACACGGGTGCAGCGGGACTGGTGATCAGGGAGCCTCGGGGTGCTACTGGGGGGCTTTGGAGCCCAACTGGGAGATGCTGGTTTAGGGGTCATGACTGGCAAAGCTCTCTGCAGGATTTGTGCTCTCCCGTGCCCTGTGGGGTCCCACAAATCAAAGCAACACCAGGGTAAGAAGCTGAAAGTCCTGTTAAGGAACACTTTTGGTACAGGTACTGGGGTCCCCAGCATTTCCCAATAGCCCAAGGACATCCCAGGGTGAGACAATGTCCAGCAGCATGGCTGTGTCACCACACCATCATTTCAGTGCCCTGCTGCAGCAGCAGCTTTCCAGCCTCTTTTTAAAATTGGGACCCATCCACATCCATCTGTCCCAGTGTCACTGTCACACAGGCAGAGCTCCCTGTGGCACGGATCCTCCAGGCACAGCCTCATCCATCCCCTGTCCTGCAGGAGAGGCCTGGGGTCCCCACCAGTGCGCCAAGGTCCTGCACATGTCAGCTGAATGAATGGTGGTGGGGCCCCAGGCAGGGATGTCACCTCCTGCCTTGTCTGAAGTGCCAGGTGGTGGCCCTGCCTGTGTCCTCTGCCCTGCTGTGCCAAGGGGAGGTGGTTGTGCCAGCCCAGCTCTTGCGGTGCCTCTGTCCTGCCCCGGCAAGGGGGGAGCCAGCGCCAGCACCGGCCTCCCCGGGGCCACTGTCCTCGTCCCCGGGCTGCACAGTGGTGACCTCACTTGCCCGCAGGGATCCCGTTCTCCCCAGCACCTGCCGAGCCGAGGGCCATCTGCATCCGACTCCTGGGAAGCTGCGATTCCCTGGGCTGTCCCACCGGGGCTGCATCCAGCTGCACCACTGCAGAGAGAAGGCTCCTGTCACCCGCTCGGCCAGCGCAGGGGCATTCTGAGGGGACTGGGGAGTGGGGCCAGACACCATCCCCACCCCATCCCACGTGCAGGACAGCAAAGGGCCCTGTGTCCCTCAGGCCATCCCAGACAGAAGGAGGATGTTAGAAAGTCCCCGTCTAGGGATAAAGAGAGGCCAAACCCACGGGGCGTCCCAGCCAGTGCAGAGGGACTTGGTAACATCGAGCTGCAGACCCACCCCGGTCCACGGCACCCCCTCTGTGATTCCCCAAACCACTCAGGGATGGGAACCTGCTGCCAGGGACCTCATGCTGGGCTGGGTCCTGCTCCCTGGGCCGCGGTGGCTGCGGTACCTGCTCGGCAGCTGTGCCGGGCGCGCACCTCCTGCATCGCCTGCTGGTTCTTGAAGCGCACGAGCCCCATGGTGATCTCGGCGTTCCAGCCCGGGTCCTCCTGGGCGCAGCGGAAGTCGATCTCGAGGCTGTCGTCCATCACCACCGTGAAGTAAATGTGCCGCTCCTTCCACTCCACGCACTCCACGGCCTTCATGCGGGCGAAGCTCAGCTCCTTGCGCCGCGAGCCCTTGGGCTCGAAGAGCTGCAGCCCCTTCTCCGTCAGCAGGCACCGCTTCTTCTTCCAGAGCTGCAGCAGCCCCCCGCTCCGCTTCTCCAGCACGCCCTCCCTCAGCACCTTCTCGGGGGTCATCACGGCTGCTCGGCCCCCGGGATCCTCAGCACCCTGCGCCGGCCCAGCCGAGCATTACCCGCCGGGGGAATTCCAGCCGAGCTCCTGGGGCCGGGACCCCGCGGTGGCCGTGCTGCCCCCGGGGACTCGCCGCCTTCGCTCAGGCCCTCAGAGGGGGTGAGCCACGGGGCGCCCCATTCCGGCCGCCAGCCCCGTGCCGGGCTCCGCTTCCTGCCCGAGCCGTGTGTGGGATCCGCGCTCGCAGGAGCTGTCGCTACTTGCCCGGCCGCTCTCCCACTCGCATTCCTGCCGCCTCGCCTGGCCCCTCCTGCTCTCAGGCTCCCTTCACGCCCAGGCGAAGCCCGACCAGGCCCGGCGCGGCCCCGCTTCACCCGGGAGGAGCTTTCGGGGTGCCCGAGGGCAGGCGTAGCTTCAGGGCCTTCGTGTGAACAGGTGGGGTGTGGGATGGGGCTGCATGGCAGCGGTGCAGGGTGTGGGATGGGACAGGGCTCGGGGACTTCTGCACGACAGCCCGGGGTGCAGGGACAGATGGAGGTGCGAGAGCAGCGCTTGAGGGGCACAGCCCCGCGGGCACAGGGCTATAGGCTGCAGCGCTGGTGGGGACAGTGGGCTGTGGGGCACAGGGCAGGGGGCTCTGCGTAGCCAGGCAGGGGTACAGAGTGCAGTGCTACCGGGCAAGCGGGGCTGGGGGCTGCAGTGCCAGCCAAGAAGGCACAATGGGCTGCAGTGCCAGGGCAAGGGCTTCTGGGCTGCAGGGCCAGCTGGGACAGGAGACTGCCTGCAGCACCAGCCAGGCAGGGGCTCTGGGGACCCCGAGTGCAGCCCAGGAGGAGAGACAAAAGCAGAGAACGGACAGCAGCAATGGGGACAACCCCTGACAGCCACCCAGCCCCCAGCCACTCACCCAAGGGTGCTGGGCCACTCCTCAGCACACAGAGCTCCCATCGCTCAAAGGCCCTGAGACGCGGGTTTGAAGCCCCCAGGCTGTCCCGCAGCAAGGAGCAGCATCCCCCAGCCCCGTGTGACTTGTGCAGGGGGAAGGAGCCGTGGAACGGGGCCGCGGCAGCGCAGCCCGGTCCTCCTGCCTGATCCTCCCCGCCCTGCAGCCAAACACCGTCTCCTTTCCAGCCCGTCTCGTTCCTGGCCACCGCAGCACCGTCTGTTCCTGTGCCAGCGCCTGGCACCGAGGGTTCCCCGGGCCGGGCTGGGCTGCCGGAGGGACACATCTGGGGACTTGTGCGGGCCGTGGGCTGCCAGGGCGGGTGACGGTCACGGTGGCTGGGCAGCTGAATGTGCCCCTGCAAACGCTGAGAGCGCGGGTCCTTCACCCAGGTGAGGTCTGCATTGGGAAGAAATCCCCCCGGGAATGTGCCGGGGTCACTGTCGGTGTCTGGATCAGCCCCTGGCTCCCTGGCACGCAGCCGCCGTCTCAGCACCCACCCTGCTCCTGCACCCCTCGCAGACCCCAACCCCGCAGAGCCCCCGGCTGGAGTCCCCTCCTGCCCCAGCCCCTCCATCACTGCCGGTCCGTGCCGGGGGCTTTGCCGGCAGCCGCCATGGCCAGGGGGCAAGTCTGCAGCGCTGATGAGATGCACCTCATTATCCCTCATTAAGAGGGCAGGGCGGCTGGCGGAGCCAGGAACTGGTTCGTGCTCCCTGGGGCCAGCCTCGCCACGCTGGCAGAGATCCCGGGTGTCCCAGGAGACCCGGGCTCCTGACGTCAGGCGGCCCCGGAGGTCACCCTGAGCACCCCAGCGCTTCGGAAGGAGCAGAGCAGTGTGGGTTCCCCTCGCAAGGCTGTTTTCCCACGCGCGGGTAACGCTCAGCTCCAGGGATGCTGAGCCCTGGGAGCTCGAGGGGAGTCGTTTTGGGACTGTCACTGTTCTGGTAAGCTGGGATGTCCGTGGGCAGTTCTGGCTCACCATCCAGCTCCCGCTCCATCCTCACAGCCCGGGGGAGAGCCAAGGGCTGCCAACCCCTGCCCGAGACCCCCGCCCCTCTGCTCACCACAGTCACTGCTTCTCCAGGCTCCAGGCACCAAGGGAACGTGACGGTGCAGCAGCCCTGGGGGTGAAGGAGCTCTGAGAACATCCTTCTCCATTCCCGTCTCCCCAGCTGTCCATTCCCAGACACACCAGGGCTCTCATCCTGCCAGGCTGCCCAGGGAGAACATGGTACCTCCTGCCCTCCAGCAAATCTTGCAGGACTCCCTGTGCCAGGCTGTGGGTGAGCCAAGGGCTCTGCTCCATGGGCTGCCCACGGCTCATCCCATCCACACAGGGCCCTCAGCGCAGGTCACGGGGCTGCTGGGCTCAGCCCTGCCCCGAGGTGACATCCCCCCTCACAGCCCCGCTCACCATGGGGCTTGGAGGCTCCAGTCTGACCCCTCAAGTGGTGCCATCACCTCGAGGCTCCAGGGTGCTTGGCCACAAGCCAATCCCTGGTTTGAGTGCCACAGCCCCTTTCCCTGTTCCCGAAGGGTGGGAGCTGCCGGGCCCAGCGCGGCTCTGCTGCCTCGAGGGGGAGCTGGACAACACCTGGGCACAGGTGAGCAGACACCCATGTCCGGCTGGGCCCTGCCGTGCTTGCTGACCAGCATATTCGGAGCTGTCCCACTGCAGCTTGGGCAGGAGATGCCCAAAAAGCACCTCCAGTCCCTGCTTCTCCTGGGCCATGTCCCACCACCTTCTCCAGCCCCCCCAAATGCCTCTGTTGGGACGTGCAGCCCCCATGATGCCATCCTGGTGTCCCCATGGTGGTCTCTGTCACTCCCTAAGCCACTCTGAGTGACCAGTGCAGGGTCAGCAGGTGTGTGGCACCCAGGGCAAACCCTCAGGGCATGGTCCCTGTCCTGGGACATGGTTTACCCGGGACTTTTGGGGCTGGGAGCTCAGCAGAGACCTACGGGGCAGGAGAAAAGAGGACTTGGGGAGGCTGAACTTCAGCTTTCCACTGTCTATAGAAAGGTTGTGGAGACATGACCCTGCCTGGCAAAAGGACACAAGACACCAGGCACAGGGGCACAACGGGACAGTCAGGGATTCACAGAACCATTAATGTTGGAAAAGCCCTCCCAGGTCACAAGATCATCCATTCCAACCACTTCCCCAGCACTGCCACAATCACCACTAACCCACATACATCCCCACGTGCCACATCCCACACATCTTCTGAGCCCCGCAGGGATGGTGACTCCACCACTGCCCTGGGCAGCTGTGCCAGGGCCTGACCATCCTTTCAGTGATGAAACAATGCTTTCAAGAGTTGCGTGGCACAATGCTGTGACAAGATCCACAGTGGTGGGACTTCCATCCTCAGAGGGTTCCTCTACCTGAGTGGACATCAAATGCTCTGATCAACCTGACCTTCGGAACCCTGCCTTAAGCAGGAAGGTTGCAGTTAAGGCTTTTGCTGATCCCTTCTAACCTACATCTTTCCATGGCCCTCTAAAACCAAATCCAGCATTTTCTACTGGCTTTGGCCAGGCATCCAGCAGAACTGGCCTCTCTGGGGTCCATCACATGTGAAGTGTCACTATCTCATAGAACCACCAACTGGTTTGGGTTGAAAGGTTAAGAATCATCCTGTTCCACCCCCTGCCATGGGCAGGGACACCTTCCACTAGCCCAGGTTGCTCCAAACCCTGTCCAACCTGGCCTTGGACACTTCCAGGGATCCAGGGGCAGCCACAGCTTCTCTGGGCCCTGTGCCAGGGCCTCACCACCCTCACACCCAAGAATTCCTTCCCAATATCCCATCTAACCTTGCCCTTTGGCAATGGGAAGCCATTGCCCCTGCCTGTCCAGTCTTGCTATGTCTTGTCCAAAGTCCCTCTCCAGCTCTCCTGGATCCCCTTTAGGCACTGGAAGGGGCTCTGAGGTCTCCCTGGAGATTTCTCCAGGTGACATCCCCAGGTGCTCCCGGCCTGGCTCCAGAGCAGAGGGGCTCCTGCTCCTCTCCCCTCTCTGACAGAACCTCTACAGCTGCATGAGGAAGGGACTAAATACTCATTGTAGCTTTATTGACCCACCAGCACTGCCTGGGCACAACCCCATCTGGGGCACATCCAGCTGACATGTCACAGCAGCAGCACAGCATCCCCTGCATGCTCACAGAGAAAGCAGTGGCTTCCTGACCCCTCCATCCCTGCAGCAGCCCCACCTCACACCTCTGCACCAGCTTCCTGACCGCCCCCATCTCTGCAGGAGCTTCCAGAACAAGCCCCCTCCCACCTCCATGTGGGAGCAGCAGGGCCTCTGCCAAGCAAGGAAAGCAGGTTTGGGTGTCCACAGCAGGCTGGTACCTGAGCCCTCTGTGCTGCAGCTCCCAACCCTACCTGAGCCTGGGGCTCTACCCCCTACACCAAGTGCCCCCCCTACACCAGGCCCCTCATCCCAGCCACCACACAGCCCAGAGCAGTGGATCCTGCTACAATCTAGAGGGGGGAAGGTTTTGGAGATGGTAAAGACTCAACTCCCCATCTCCACTTCATAAACACCATGTGAAACTGAGGGTGTGATGAACAGGAGAAAGCAGTGAGGTCAATAAAGGAGCCCCAGTCCTGCCCCAAAAAAGGATTTCTGCCTCTGTTGTGCTTCTCAGCATACTCCCCATCTCATTTGCTCAACCGCAATGTTTATAATTTTAAAAACCCCAGAACTCAACTGTCTGTGGAGTCCCCTAAGCTGCTGAGAGGCTGATCCAAGTCTGTCCCACCAGTCCAACAGGAGAATCACAGAAAGGGAGTGAAGAGTTTAGATGGAAACCAATTAAACCTGGGCAGCTGCCAAACTGGAGGCTTAATGATCCACAAGCTGCTAAAAAAGCAGGGAGTAGGTGAAAAGCTGTTAATTACTTGGCACTGCTGGGCACGCCTCCTTGGAGAGGTGCCACCTAAAAGCACCGATAGGGGTTTTGAGAGCATGAGCACACCTGTGGTGCTACCAACATGCCGGAGAAGGGCTGTCCCTGGCCTCCCAGCATCAACCTCTGTTTTTGGAATAGTTATCCCCATTCCTGGAAGTCTTCAACGACAGGGCTTGGAGCAGCCTGGGCTAGTGGAAGGTGGAACAAGATGAGATTTAAGGTGTCCTCCAATCCAAACCATTCCATGCTGATTCTTGTTGGGAGTAGAGGGGAGCCCATCCCAGCGAGCTGCAGAGCTCAGCTGGCCACAGCTGGGCCATGTCAAACTGCACCGACACATTCCTGCCACTGGGCTTTAATTTCAAGTCAGGACTGCAAACACCTCCCCAGCCCTGGGCACCCAGTGCCCGCCCTGAGCCCCAGACAGCGAGTCAGCGCAGGGCCAGGCCGGGGGAGCTCTGATGTCTCTGATGTTTTATTGCTTGCTCGGTGGCACGGCTGAGCACGCGGCCGGTGGGATGGGCAACGCGGAGCAGGACTTGGGCACCGGGGCCGCTCTGCAGTGGGAGGGAGTGGCCCCCCTGTACCACCTGTCCCAGGAGGGCCCCACAGGGACAATGCTGGCGCTCCCCCGGCTCTGGGGAGTGCCGAGGCAGGGCAGGAGGGGCTGGTGCTGCGAAGCAGCGGTGGCTGGGGGTGACAGTGGGGCACTCACTGCGGCGTGGGGCGGGCGGGCAGCACAGGACGAGCCCTGGGTGAGCACAGGGCTCAGACCTGGGGCTCACTGGGAGTGGATCAGTGCCCCGGCGCCCTGCCCGAAGCCAAAGCCCTTGGGACCGAAGTTCTTGGCGTAACAACCTGCAGAGGACGGAAGGGAGACACGGGTGAGGCTGGCACAGGAGCGGGTCCTCCCAAGGGGCACACCCTGCCTGGACAGGACAAGGTTTGCCAGATTTGTTGGGCAAAGAGAGGCCCTGGCTCAGCAGGAAATTCTCCAGCTCTGTGGCTGGCACAGTCCATCCCTGAAAGCAGCTGCTGGGCCACCCCTTCCCCAACCTCCAACCCTCCTGGGTCCTTTCACCCCCCACCCCTCAGAGCCCAGGACAAGCCAGCAGGGAAGGTGGGGCTCACCTTTGCAGTAGATCTCCCCATCTTTGTCTGCCAGGGTGGTGGACTCCAAGCTTTTGCCACACTTGGCACAGCGGAAGCAGGACTTGTGCCAGGACTGCGGGACAGGAGCAGAGCTCTGTCAGACCTCAGGAACAGGGCAGCCAGGCTCTGGTACCAACCAGGCTCCCTGCTCTGCTTCTGATCCAAAGGGGCTGGCAAAGAGCTCTGAACAGGATAAAAGCTTTTCCCTGGAAAGCACTCGCAGCCCCACAGGGAAAATACAGAGAGGAAACATCAGGTGTGGGCACTGCTCCTGTGCTGATCTGGTTTTGGAGACCTTTTTGCCGACACTCTAAGAAGTCATTTGTGCAGCAATTTCTACAATAATTTGTAAGGAGCAATGCCCCCCTCTTTGGGGACTGCCCTCTCTTAACCAGCAAGAAAAATCCCCCCATTGTCCAGCTGAAATCCACAACTGGGGTGGCAGCAGGGATGGGAGAACTGCCTCACACAACCACAGCTCCAAGGAAGGCAGCAAACAGAGAGGAAAAATGCCAAAACCAGACACTGTTTAAAAATAACCCCCCATGGTTCCAGCCGTCCCCTGGAGATAAATGAGCTCACAGCCTTCAGGCAGACCTTAAGTAGCCAGAGCTGCTCACCAAGGAATTTAAACAAACACTTGGGAAAACATGAAACCTTTTTTGGAAGAAAATGTGAAATTCATGGGCTGGTGGAGGAGTATTGGATAGAGTCATCCAGCAAACATTAGCACATGAAATACATGCTCTGGAATCCTCTCTGTGTCTACTTTGATGTAATTGTTTCACCAGCTTTGGTTCTCAGTAAACATTGGGGCCAGAAGCTGACCAGGAAGCCCAGATCATGGTTTTAAGGGTAAATTCAGCTTCTGACCCTGGGCTGACCCTCAACGTGTCCATCACAAGCCACCTGGGGGGTGATGATGCTGAGGGGCCCTTTCTGTTGACCCCTCTCCTTGTTCTGGAGACACAGGAGCACAAAGCCCCAGGAGACAGAGCCCAGCCAGGTCAGGGAGTGAAACCTCCTCACTAGTGAGGCCTGTCCCAGCATGGCCACCCTGTCCCCATGGCACAAAGCCTAGCAGCCTGGCCTGGTGTCCCTGACAAGCTCTGCATGTGCCTGACCTCGTGGGGAGGGCGGCTCCAGGCAGGGACCTCATCTGGGGTCCCAGGGCTGGCAGGGCAGAAGGGGTCCCCAGGCCTTGCAGAGGAGCTGGGCTGGGACCAGGTCACAGCTCAGGGTGCAAAGAACCCTGGTGAAGGGATGACCTTGGCACAGGGAGTGCCAGGACTGTGACAGTGACCTTCACACCAAACCCTGAGCTGACCCAGCCACCACCCAAACAGCCCCAGGAACATGCACCAAACCCATGCCCACAGCTCCAGCACCCTGCCCGACCTGTGGGCAGTGCTGACCACTGGAATTCACTGCCTTCCCCAAATCCTGGCCACAGCGCCCTGGCCTGTGGCACAGAGGAGAAAAAGAGGCACTTTTCAGTTAACAGGAACACTGGCCATGGCACATGTCACTGCTCACCCTCCCAGCACATCCACAGCAGGATGTCCACTGCGGCCTCTACTGAGCAAGGCCATAAATATTTAGATAAAATGTATTTCTCCCCCATCTACAAGTCTGAGAGAGCGCTGCAGCCCGGACAACCTGGCTTCCAGACATGCCAAGATCTCATTTTGGTGCCAGACTTCCAGGTGAATGTGGCATTGGACCCAAGCCCAGCCCTGGCTGAGGGCAGGTCCAGACCCTCTCTGAAGGTGTCCCTGCCATGCAGGGCCCTGTGCCCCATGCCCCCCATCTCTGTGCCCCGTGCCCCCCATCCCCTGTTACCTTCCCAGCTCCGATGACCTTCTCGGCCGCATACACGGCCTGGCCACAGCGGGGGCACCCGTCAGCTCCTCCCACCTTCTGGGCCATCCTGGCTGCATTGGGATTCAGGGGTCGGTGGGGCTGGCCCCTGTGGGTGACAAGGAGCTCACAATCAGGGATGCAAGGTGGAGCAGGGAAGAACTACGGGATCCCAAATCCCAGCCCAGTTTATTAAGGGAACTTCCAGAACAGTGAGCCCCATGGAAAGTTCAGCCTGGGGGCTGTGTGCTGGGAGGGGGTGGGCAGTGTGCTCAGGCAATGGGGACATGTCCCATCCCACCCACCAAACAGGGTTCAGTGCAGTTCCCTGGAGTGGCAGAGGGGCCAAGCAGCCCATGGACACTGCTGGGAGCTCAGCACAGGCTGCACCACAGCCAAGCACCACAGGACAGGTGTGGGGAGAAGGTGCCCACAGCCCAGTGTCGAAAACAAGGCTCAAACTCACTCTTCATATTTGATTCCCAGGGACTCGCCCTTGTCCGTGCTCAGGGTCCCTGCTCCCTGCCCGTAGCCGTAGCCCTTGGGGCCGTACTTCTTCCCATAGCAGGACTTGCAGTAGATCTCCTCACCATGCACGGCCACAGTGGTGCTGTCCAAATTCTTCTTACAGACCACTAGAACAGAGGGGAGGGTGTGGCATCAGCCTGCTCTTCCAGAGCTCACTAATTAGCTGGGGAAAACAAGCCCTCACAGGGACAGCAGAGCTCAGCTTTCAAGGAGCAGGGAAAGCCTCGCCAGGATCCAGCTGCAGGGAGCACATGCAAACCCGGCAGATAAGGATCACAACAAGAGCAGTGTCTGGCTTTAAAAGGAAGCAACCACCAAAGCCAACAGGGTGATACCAAGGGAAGGAAAGCTCTCTTAACCCTCTGGGTGCTGCTCTCCTGCAGCTGCACTTAAACCATGGGGGTGAATTTTCCCTACGAATCACTGCAGGATTCTCTGGCCTGGGGATGGATGTCCTGGCCCCATGCCTTGTCCACTGCAAATCCACAGCAGGAAGCACTCAGGGCAAAGAAATGTGAACAAATGTGGTTTTCCTGGTGTTTGGATGGACCAAGAGCCATCCAAGAGCAGCCCTGTGGCCATTGCCACATCCGAGGCACTGCAAGGGTTTCGCACACTGGGCACAGTCACCTCTCCAGAGCTCAAAGGCTCACCTGACACCTCAGCCCTGGGTTTGGGGGTGTGCATGGGGGGGTCTCAGGTGAGGAACACTAACTCAGCAGGGTGTTTGAGCCCTGGGCATCAATGTGGGATGTAAGATGGGACAGGAGGAGATGGCAGCCCAGCTCAGGGGCCCTGCTGAGTCCGCCCAGAGCCTGAGCTTGGTGCTTTGCTCAGGCCTTCTCTTGATTTTTAGCTTTCCGTAGAATCACAGACTGGTTTGGGTTGGAAGGGACCTTCAATTTTGATTATATGATTCCAACCCTCTGTCATGGATATGTTCCACTATCCCAGGTTTCTGCAAGCCCTGTCCAACCTGGTCTTGCACACCTCCAAGGATGGAGCAGCCACAGCTTCTCTGGGGAGTGATGCCCCACAACCCTCTGAGTAAAGAATTACTTCCTTATATCTGATTTAACTTTCTCCATTATATCTAATCTAGATTGCTCCTCTTTCAGTTTTAAAACATCCCCCATTAACCAGTCATTATCTGCCTGTGTATATTATCTGCCTCTCTTTTATAAACTCCCTTAAGGTTCTGGAAGTACCAGCTCCTATCCCAGCTCTGCTCACAGCTGCCAGGTTCCTTCCCAGCCCTTCCTGAGACACACTGCCCAGCCAGCAGGAGGCCACCAGCACCCAGACTCCAGGTGATGCCCAGTGTCCACGTGCCCCGTGCAGGATCCCATTCCCAGGGCAGAGTCTGCAGCGCTGGCAGCCAGCCCCAAACAGATCTGGCTGCAGCTGCCACAGCTTCCCCATCCTGCTTTCCACGCCTTAAATGTAGAGGCTTCCAGCAGCTTCTTGGCCAGCAGAGCAGTTCCTTGGCCTTTCCCAATATCACAGGAATGCAAACAGAGCAGAGTTCTTCCCCTGGAGCAGCACAAACTGAGCAGGGGCAGCAGGCAGCCCTTCCATGACTAAATACAGCCAGGAGAACCCTGTGTGCCTCTGCTGGGACAAGGAGGAGGAAATGGAAGCATCTCCTGCCATCTAAGGAGACTCTGGCAGAGTCCTCTCCTGGCTACATGCCCCCACCACAGCAGGAGCTGGGGATGGAGAACAGATCCCAGCTGGGAGGGACCAGAGCAGGTAACTGGTTCCAAAGCTGCTCCTGGGGTCTCAGCATTGCCCTGGAGTGACACTGCTCAGCTAGACCATCAGGAAGGAATTTGGGCACTTTCACTGGCATTTCAAAGGGTTTTGTGTGAGCTTTGTTTGGAGCTCCAGCCCAACCTTTCACAGTCCCTCATCTGTACTCACAGAGCTTTGAGAAGCAACAGAAAAACTTCTTACCCAGCCCCCGGGTTTGTGCATTGCAGAAATTCCAGTGCACTGCACTCAGGAGTTAAGGACCCTTTGTTTTTACAAGAGCAGCTGAGCTACTCCAAAAAACAATCAGACAAGAGCTGCCTCTGCTTTCCAAGGCCAAGGGGCTCATTCCAGCTCATTTCTGCTGCACTACCCAGGCAGCTGGGTCACGGCCAGGAGTCAATCACTAAGTTGTTCCCTGAGCTCTAATGCTGTGGTAGGCTTGGCTCCTTTTAGATGATGTTTTTGGCAGATCTGGTTGAAGTATTTGTTATTCTCCCCTAAAGATAATGGTTTTAAGTTCCTTGATGGGGCCCAAATGCAGCACTGGGGGAACAGGCTGGGAATGCAGAAGCTCAGGAGCACCATCCACAGCCTGTGGAACAGACTGGGAGCAGTGGGCAGCAGGGTGGGCTGGCACATGAGCCACTGCCTGACAGGGGAGCCACAGCCAGGACAGGCAGAGCTGCTGGGTATATGTGGAATAGCAAAATAAATGCCTGCAAAGCACAGGGACAGCAGCCCTGAGCCCAGGACCACTCCCTGGGCACTTGCTTCCATGATCACACACAGGGGACCTTCTTCCCCACTCTGGCTGTGTATTCCCATCTGGAAGAAATGCCTTTAGCCTCATTCCATGGCTCCTGGAGGCCTGCCCTGCTCTCAGCATCCCATGGCAGCAGCTTTCCCTGGCAAACCAGCTGTGTGCACAAGGGGTGAGAGCAACATTCCCCACCCTCCTTATCTGAGGCCAAAGAACAAACAGGATTTCCTTCTGCAGAGCAGCTGCCATACAAACCCAGCCTGTCACCCTCGTCCTGCCCAGGAAACACCTCAAAAACTCCTGCTGAGCCCTACCAGCCAAAGCAAGTTTGCAGCCTGGAAACTCCCACAAATGGGAGCTCCTGGCCACCCTGCAGGGAGCACAGACACAGCAGCAGCCTCCCTCGGCCCTGTCCCATCTGAGCCAGCTGTACGTGCTGCGCCCCAGGCAGGCTGGACAAGGAGTGTCCTGCAGCCAGGCTGGGTGGACACAGGGGCATCACAGGGACCATCCCATGAGGGCACTGGAGTTTCCCTGCTGGAAGAGATCAGCTCCAGAGTGTGCCTTATTTCCAGATCCCACCTCTGCTTGCTGCCCCTATGGAAAAGATCCCAGCTGTGCTCCCTGCTGTGATGGGATGGTAAGACTGGGACCAGGGCACTGGGACCAGCTGAGGAAACAGTAAACCTCAGTGGGGCCCTCTGCAAGGCCACCCTGGAGATGCACTTCTGCTCCTCTGTGGCAGATGCAACATCTCGAGGAGCCATCAGCAGACACAGGCGATGTGTGTGCTCCTGTCCACAGAATTCCAGAGAGGTTTGGGTGGGAAGGGACCTTAAAACTCATCTTGTCCTACCCCTGCCATGGGCAGGGACACCTTCCACTAGACCAGTCTGCTCCATGCCCCATCTCCTGTAGGCACAGGAAAATCACTTGTTCTGATACATGACAGTCTCCAGGGACAGAGGACAGTCATCTGGTACCACACAGGCTGAGGACACTGCTCATCTTTTGAATCAAACGTCTTGCAGCCCCTCTGGATGCCCCAGGTTTAATGAGCTGCTCTCAGCACTGCAACACCACCAGCCCTGGGATCCCCAAAGGCAGGGAAGGGTGTCTGGGGACTTGCAGCAGGATCCCAGCAGTATTTGTAGGATCTTGCAGAGGAAAGGAGCTCGGCACTGGATCGCTTGCAGCCAGATCCTGTTCTGCTGCCTCTCCCCGGAGGTGACACTTGAGTCCAAACATACACCAGAGACACCCTCAGTAATAGTGGATCTGCAGACAGGCTGGGGGTGATGCTTCAGCACTTCTCGGGAGGCTTTCCATCAGCACAAGGGCCAGGACAGGACCACATCTCCCTCTCATCATCCCCTCAGACATGAGGAGATTCCATACCAGTTCCCCAGGCTCAACCACCTTTTAGTGTGGCAAAGCCACATAGAAGGCTAAAGCCAGCCCCACCTCCAGCATTGCATGGCATGTGCCACCTCCTGCCACCACTGCTGGGAGAGGCCCTGTCTCATGCTCCAATCCTTAACATCTTTACACAGAGCAGAGGACCCAGCCTGGCCTTTCTCTGGAGTAGGGATGGACTGAGTCTTTGTGTGGGTGCTGGCTGAGGTCAGCCCCAACAGCTTGGGCAGCCAATGTGTCCTGGAATGATCTGTGCTCCTGCCACGCTGGGGGTTTGGAGAGATCCTGAGGAGCCCTTGCCCAGGAAGCAGAGACGGGGTCAGGGAAGGGGTGGTACTCACTGCACAAGAAGCAGGACTTGTGGAAGCTGTTGCCTTCACACTGCACCTCCTCAGCGAAGTACACAGCCTTCTGGCACACCCCACACTTCTTCCCTCCTCCCCAGTTTGGCATCCTGCAGGGGAAGGCAGAGTCAGGAACAGGGGCAAGGCTCTGCGGGGCCGGGATGGGGCAGCCGGAGCAGGCCCCAGGGCTCCACCACCTTCCCACATCCACACGTGCAGAGAGCACCCACAGTGTTTGCAGGGGGCACAGACTGCAGGGCTGGCAATGAGCGGAATCATTAGAACTCAGGCATCCAGCAGTGCCAGCTGCCTCCCAGGGACCACTGGTCCTGCCTGCCAGGAGCAGCAGAAATCCCCGTCTTGGAGCTGCGGGACCTCACAGCTCCTGTCAGTGCAAGGAAAAGGGAGAGAGCACCCACAGAGTTACCCAGGCACCTGCTCAGGTCACAGCCCTCTTGCCACCCCATGCCATGGTCAGGGTGACTGTGACTGAGCCTTGGTGCTGGAGTGACAGCTGCCACAGCCCTGGACACAGTCCCAGCTTCTCCTCCCTGACCAACTTTTCCACCTCAGCCACTGCAGGGCAGGGGACAGTCAGGGCTGCCCGAGGGCAGGAGCTGGCCCCTGACACCACCAAACCCCAGGCTCTGGCACATGTCCCACAGCACCATCAGCTCCTGCCTGACCAACCCCACCAGGCACTCCCTGCACTCTGGTGTCTCAGTCTCCTTCAGGACTGCAGGCAGGGTCATGGAGCCTGGAGAATCCAAAATCAAGAAGACAGTGCAGGGCAAAGACCTGAACACCAGCCTAAGGCACCATCCAGCTCCTCAGCAGGCTATAAATGCTTCTATTTCTCTTCTCATTCCTAAACTGTGGCTGATGAGACACCATCAAGAGGCCCCTAGATTTGCAGATAACCCCAAAATACTGTGAGTTGCTTACACAAGCAGCAGAGCTCCAGCCCAGAGGGACCTTGACAATTATGAAGACCAGGTCAACATAAACCTTGAGACATTCACACAACAAAGCCCTGCAACGAGATTCTGAGGCAGCAGGCTAATTGAGTGTGGCCAAGAGGAAGCTAAGCAGGATCAAAAACCAGAGGTTGCTACAAAGACAATAAAACACATTTTGGAGGGGCTCAATGATACAAGCAAGGTCAATAGGCACAAGCTACAGCTTGAGAGGTCTTTAAGGGCCTCCTTCCATCAACACCTCTGGAATTCCCCATCCTGCTCCCATCTGGGGACAGGCAGCAGAAGTCACCGTGTGCTTCCTGACCCCTGAATGGCTAAAGCAGGGCAGGGGTCTCCAAAACCAAACCTCATTTTCAGAGTACAAGATTTGCCAGCCCACCAGGTGTTTAGGATCTCGTCACCTCCCTCAGCTCAGCTGTGTGGAGATGAGGAAGGGACCTGGGTCGGCCAGGGCACACCAGAAGCCTTGGAGCCCCCCCTTGCAGCAGATCCTGGGTCACCTCAGGCAGCTGAAGCCCCATCCCTGGGCCTCCAATCCCCGAGGCTCTCCCAGCTGGGGAGGTGGATGCTAAACCCAGCAGGACTAGGGGTTGTACAAACATCAAACAGAGACGGAGGAGCATGAAGGGCTCACAGGCACAGCGAGATCCCTGCACCTCCAAAGCCATGGCGAAGTCCAGATCTTCCCTGTGTGACAGTATTTTGTCAGGCGAAGGGAAACTGATCCCAGTCTGGTTACCAGGGCAGGGGTCAGAACTGACTTGCTGACCCCACTTTATCCTGGCCACAGCTCCCACATGCCTCGAGGGTCTTAGTGCAGGACAGACAGACAGAGAAGGGGAGAAGCAGGGGCTGGAGAGGCTGTGCTGGCTCCTGGGATGCCGGGAGCCGTGGCTAGGGTGTGACCACAGCAGCTGGGAAATCTCTTTTCCAAAGGGCCCGCAGGCTGGGCTTCCTACTGCGCCAAACCCCTCCCTGTCAGCCTGATTCTTCCAGTCACAGCCTTTGGATTGCCTTAAAAGGACACAGGCTGTTCTCTCCAGAGCCTGTTTTTTCCCCTGCATCAGGAGGACGGCTTGATCTGGTTCAGGAGTTTCCTTGGAGGGCAGAAACACCCAGCAGCACCCCCTGAGCCCTGCATGGCGTGGGAGCCCACCAGCCCCTTCAGCCCCTGTGTCAGACTCCACCTCAGGAACGATACAGCGCTGGCTGCAATTCTTCTAGGTCCCCCATCCCTTTCCAACCACCACAGCTGGCAGAGCGCATCTCTGGGATTCCCCAGCCCTGCTTTTGGGGGCAGCCTCTTGCCAGCCCTCCCTGCTTCAGAGCCAGGGCATCCACAAACGCACCCCATGGTTTGTGACCAGCTGCTCCCCTTTGCCTCCACAGCACATTTTGTTCCCCTCAGAGCGGCAGCAGTGAAGCAGCAGTGTTGTCCTGAACATCAAGGCTAACCTGATCAAAGCAAGAGATCAGCAGTGGGGACACCTTCCCCTGAGCTGCCTGGAAGCCTAGAGGAGGAGAAAAACTGCTTTTGGGGGAAGCTCACCTGACATTTGCCACAAGAGGAGACCCAGCCCTTTTGCTGCTGCTGATTTTCCTCAGTCCACCATGAGAAGGCTGCAGGTGCCTCCACTCAGTTTAAATTATGCCAGGTGATTTGAGCAGGTGACTCTCGCCATGAAGCACAAGCACAGCCCCAGCAAAGCCACATCCCAGCAAAACCTTCTGGCACACACCAGGATGGATTTTCTGAGGGGAGAGACCATGGAAATTAGTTTGTCCTGGGGATCCATGTGAGGGCCCACAGCCAGACACAGAGAAAACCTGAGATAAGATTTAAGTTGCTGAGAATTCCCTGTTAGTCCACAACATAGCCCCCCCCCGCCCCACATGCTGTGGGCCCAGCAGGTCACACAGACCAAATCTGTGCTACAGGCTTTCAGCAGCAGCAACAAAAGGAATAGGAAAACCCTGCTCTGGGCACCTGGATCTGACCAGCCAAGTCCTCACAACTGCCATCCAGACAGATCCATCCTCCCAATTCCCTAAGTAATGGCCACTTTAAGATATGTCAGAGTGTTGACAATCCCTTCAGCATTATTTTCAGAATACTTTGCATATTTTGCCCAATTGCAACACTTGGTGACCACAGCCACACTTCTCCAAGTCATTCTGGGCCCCATGCAAAATAAGGAACAGGAGGTGACAATCCTAGAGCAAATGACCTCACTAAGCACAGGCAAGGGGCTGCCAGAAAAAACAAGATTATTCTCCTTCTTCCTGCAGCTCCACAACTCCCAGTAAACATATCCAGAGCCCTACAAACACCACTCTCAGTGCCAAGCAGGGCTTGGCCCTGGAGCCACTCCATTATCCACTACAGATAAGGGAAGAGGCCCTCAAACCAAGATCCCATTCTTTAGCAGCAGCTGCACTGTGGGGAGCACAGACAAGGGGAGGCTTGTGCAGAACCACCCAAGGCTGACACTTGCTGGAGATTAACCCCAGTTCCAGAGTGTGATGTTGCAGCAGTCCAGCTCTCCGGCAAAGACCAGCTTGGATGGAGCTTGGAGCAACCTGAGATAGTGGAAAGTGTCCCTGCCTATGGCAGGGGGTGGCACTAGGTAACCTCCAAGGTCCCTTCCAACCCAAACCTGGCTGTGGCTCTATGAAATCCAGGCTCAGACTCAGAGGTGTTGTTTCAGAGGTGCTGTGCTGCACCAGTTTGGGAGGCAGTGTAAGCTACACTGAACAACCAGGCATAAACCAGTATGGAACCAGTATGTACTGGTGCTCTGGGATGTCATCACTGGCTGCAAGGGGAAGCAGTGAGCTGATGCAGCCGTCAGGCAGCAGAAACACAATCATCCTCTTTTTCGAGTGGGTTGAAAGGTCAGTGTGCTCCCCCAAAGCTGACACCCTCTACCCTGGCATCCTGAGAGCAGCTGGGTAGGAACTGCTGGAGCTGGAGCAGTGCTTGTGGCTGTGTGGATGCAGCTTCATGGCCATGGGGGCACTCAGGGCAGGGCAGGTCCTACCTGTCACTCTGAGGTACATCCCTGCAGCCACCAAGATGTCAGCTCAACCATCCAACAACCTTCTGCAATAGCTGGACAATCTTCCTGTGTCTGTGCCCTACTAAAATTCTACAGTAATTAATTACAGAGCAATCACTTTGTTCTTGGAGATCACTGAGGAACAGCAGACTCATACTGACCCATATACGAAGTTCTTTTTTTCCGAACGAGAGCATTAAAACAAGTGAATGACAGAAGAGCACCATCAGTGCTGCACAAAATTCACTCCTAAGCATGTTCACAGCAGTCCAGGCAGAATTAATCCATGCCCTGGCAAAGGGAAGAGTCAAAGGGGAGAAAGCCACAGCAGGAGCCCCAAGCCTAGGGGTCTGAGTAGTGCCTTCCTGTTTAGAGAGCAGCTGGCATGGCCATAAAATGGGCAGAAATTTGAAGCAAGAGGGACCCAGATAGATGAGATGTGAGCAGAGCAGAGAGGCACCAACTCCCAGGGATAGCCCAGGGAACATCCCCTGGGAAACCCCCGGGACATGGCACCAGGGGTTCAGCATCAGGACCTGCAGCCAGACCCATGGGGGACTCTGCTCCAGGCAAACAGGAACTGTCACAGAGCAGCTTCCCCATCACCTGGGCACAGGTGGGAATACCTCTACAAGGGGCAAACTAGAACTGTCCCCTTGTCCCCTGCTGTGTCATGCTCTGGAAGGAGCAGTAATGTGAGCAGACTCTGGACCACCAACACCATGAACAAGGATAAGTGAAGGTCATGTGTGACCCAGTGATGTTGAACTGGTGAGCAAAAGAACGGGGACCTGAGGCTGGTGAGCTCAGAGACATGGAAAAACACTGGGAATTACCAGGGAGAAATCACAGAACTGTCCCAGGAGATGCAGCTGGATCACATCAGACACCTCGGAGGGCTTTGCTGGGATAGGAGGGAAGAAGTCAAGAGACTCTGAGCTCAAAAGTGATGCTCACATGTGGCTCATCTACTCTATGACTCCAAGAGCAGTCAGGCTTGACTCCAGCAGCAATCAAATGACTCTGCCACCAAGGCAGCCTCAGGTTGGCTGTGCAGAGCAGGGGCCTGAGAGAGGCCAGCACAGAGCTGAGCCACCAGCCAGACACGGCTCTCGCAGCCACGGGCTCTGCCTGCATGCACGGCTCCCAAGCTTGGCTTACAAAGAACTCACAGAATTCACAGAATCAACAGGTTAGAAGAGACCTTCAAGATCATCGAGTCTAACCCATGCCCCAACACCTCAACTAAACCATGGCACTGAGTGCCACATCCAGTCCCTTTTTAAACACATCCAGGGATGGTGACTCCCCCACCTCCCCGGGCAGGCCATTCCGGTACTTGATCACTCTTTCATAAAAAACTTTTTCCTAATATCTAACCTATATTTCCCTTGGCACAGCTTAAGACTCTGTCTCTGTGGAAGCAGGGTCCTCCATGAAAATCCCAACTTCATCCAGAACAAAAGCAACAGCATTTTCAGGGGTGCTAAGAAAAGTTCCTGACTCCCACAGGGATCAAGATCCATCACTGGACTGAGCCCACTCAAGCTTCCCCAAAGGCCTGAAATGCCCCAGTTGGTTGCATCCTCCCCACTTGGTGCTGCCTTCCAGGAGCAGGGAGCTGAGCTCAGATGCTCTCAGGCAGCTCCCAGCACTGCCATCTTGCCTGGAGAGCCCCTGATCCAGGGGACAGCAGAGGCTGGCACAGAGCCCATGACCCACTGGAGCAGCACAGCCCTGAGCTGTCTGTGCAGCAGCAGCCCTGAGCTCCTTGGGAAGGGCTGAATCCTTCCCAGGACCCACTGCACCTTGCCAGCCTCACCCCCAGCAGAATAACTGAACATCCTGAGCTGGAATTGATCCACAAGGATCATCCAGTCCAACCCCTGCCCTTGCACAGACACCCCAACAATCCCACCGTGGGCATCCCTGGGAGCACTGTCCAAACACCCCTGGAGCTCTGGCAGCCTCGGGGCTGTGCCCGTTCCCTGGGGAGCCTGGGCAGTGCCCAGCACCCTCTGGGGGAAGAAACTTTCCCTGATCTCCAGTCTGACCCTCCCCTGACACAGCTCCAGCCCATCTCTGGGGTCCTGTCCCATCTCACAGAGAGGAGAAATCGGAGCTGTCCCTCTGCTGCCCCTTGGGAGGAAGCTGCAGACCCCAGGGAGCTCTGACCTCAGGTTCCTCTGCTCCAGCAGAACAGACCAAATGACCACAGTTCCTCCTTGCAGGGCGTCTCCTCTCACCCTTCCCCAAGCTCTAGAACCAGGAGGAGCAGCCTGGCCCAAAGCCAGCCTCACCCCTCACACTATTTTAGCACTGGCCCCTTCTCATGCAGGGAGAGACAAAAGATCTGATACAGGGACTTGGCAGAACCCGGGGCTTGTGCCCAGTGCTCCTGAACCCCCTCCCACGGGCTGAGGGCTCTGAAGTTGAAAAGCAGCACCTGGAGCTGTGCTCGAGCCCGTGCCCAGCCTGGAGCACAGCAGGGCAAATCTCCTCTGCGAACCGACCTGAGCCCACAGCTGAGCTGCTCCAGGGTCCCTGGAAATGAGCTTTACTGAGTACCGTCGATCTGATGCAAGAGCTTTGGCTTCCGCATCCCGCCATGTGCGCGGCCGCCCCGGCACCAGGAGCAGCCTCAGGGGGTCCCACGGCTCCCGTGCCCACCCCAGGGGCACACGGCGGGGATGTGCCCCTGTCCAGCCCCGCATCTCCCCCGCTGCTGCCCGCCGCGCTGGGGGGCGGCGGGGATGGGGCATCCTCAGGGGATGGAGGGAGGGATGGAGAGGGATGGAGGCAGCCCCGGGCACGGGAAGGGAGGCGGCTCCGCTGCGCTCGGCGGGACCCGGCGGCCGCCTCGGCCCCGCACCCACCTGCGGCCGGGCCAGGGACGGTGTCGGGGTCGGTGTCAAATCCGGGATCGGTGCCGGGGTCGGCGTGGGGCTCGGTGTCGGTGCCGCTGTCGGGAGCCGCGCTGGGGCCGGCGGCCGCTCGGCGCTTTTGTCGCTGGCGGGGCAGGGCGGGTCGGGGGCGGCGGCGGCACTGATGTCACGGGCTGGGGGGGACGGCACGGCCGGACCGGCCCCGACAGCGCCGGCGCCTCCTGGCGCTGCCCGGGAGCCCCATCCCACCACCAGGGCAGGGATCCTCCGGGTTAGAACCCCAGGCTGGTTCCCAGGCGGCGGGAGAACTTCCCAGATGTTTCGGCGCTATTTTCTTCTGCTGAACGTTTTCCTCTAAATTAAAAGAGACGTTGCAAGATTGGAGAATGGACAGAGAGCAGCCCTGGGGAGAAGGACATGGGGGTGTTGGTGGATGAGAAGCTCAGCGTGCCCCGGCCCCGTGCTCTGGCAGCCCAGAACCCGCCCTGTGCTGGGCTGATCCCCCAGCGTGGGCAGCAGGGCAGGGGGGGATTCTGCCCCTGTGCCCCGCTCAGGTGAGAGCTCACCTGCAGAGCTGCCCCAGCCCGGGGCTTCCAGCACAGGAAGGACCTGGAGCTGCTGGAGCAAGCCCAGAGGATCCCACGGAGCTGCCCCTCTGCTCTGGAGTGCCTCTGGGAGAGCTGGGGGTGTTCACCTGGAGAAGAGGAATCTCCAGGAAGGCCTTACTGCAGCAAGAATTGTTGTACAATATGGGTGGTAAGGCCCTGGCACAGGGTGCCCGGAGTAGCTGTGGCTGCCCCATCCCTGGAAGTGTCAAAGGCAAGGTTTTGAGTAACCTGGGGTAGTGGAAGGTGTCCCTGGCAGGACAGGTGGGACAAGACGGGCTTTGAGGTCCCTTCCAACCCAGCCCAGACTGGGATTATGAGTCTCTCAAAACAAATTGCAGAGCAGGGGATGAGGAGAGACTCTCTGGCAATGGCTCCCATGGGAGTCCACCACAATGGTGCTGCTCTGGGTGCAGATGGATGGGGTGGAGAAATATGCACAGCCCCAGTCTGCACAGGAAAGGCTGCAGAGGTGTTGGGAAAACACTCCCAGCACAGCTGGAGGACAGGTGGGAGTCTGGCTCCCTGTGAAGGGAGAGCTCTGAAAAGCGAAGAGGCTAAAGCAGTGCAGGAGCAGAGACACTGCTGCCCTTCCTTGATGTCCCACACAAGGTACCCTCACACATGTCCCTCTGAACCCAAACATTCCCAGAGCAGCCTACAGAAAGTGTGGCTGCAGGGCTGCAAAGCTGCTTTTCCCTTTTCCTGTGTGTTTTCATGCCTGGGCAGTACAGGAGCCCAGGAAGGCCCAGGACCTTGTGACAAACATTTCCAAGGCTCCAGGGGATCCTGTTTACACCCTGAAAGGCCGAGGGTGATCCATGTGTAGGCCCTGCCGCTTGACCCCACCCTGAATGCTCTGTTTGGTTGCTGCTCTGTGCTCAGAGCCCTGGCAGGACCCCACATCCTAGATGGAGTTTGGCTGTCCCCTCACGTGCTCATCCCTGCCGGATTTGTAGCTTGCTGGGGTACTAACTCCCATTCTCCATCCCCTTGGGAAACAGGGAGAATCTGTTTTGCTTTGCTTTTGGAGAATCTGTTCTCCTGAATCTGTCCCCCTCTGGCACTCCCCCTGTGCCTGTGGAGGAGAGCAGGGACGGGAGTGGGACACCCTCCCTGATCCCAGCAAACCCCACACAGGGTCAGGAGTCAGGTGGCACCAGACAGGGAAAGGATCTTCCCTTTCTTAGGCATTTTTAGTGCCCTGGAAGATTCCAAGAGGATTCCACCCATCAGTGTTGTGTTCCCTGGACTTGGAGGTCAGCAAAAGGCTGCCACTTCCAGGAGCAGCTGCTCAGGAAGCTCCTGGAGGGGAAGTCAGGAGAATGGAACCATTTTGCTGGTGGCTAAATGGCTTCCCACCCTGAGCTGCTGCCCTGGGAGCCCCTGGGGTGTCTGTGCTCCATGAGGATTTGCCAGCCCTTGCAGCAGGTGAGGCTGGAGAGAAGCTGGATGCTCCAGTGCTTCTGATGGCAGGGGCCATGGACAGGATTGCCAAAGGAGGCCAGGATGCCATTGGCAAAGGCTCCTGTCGAATTTCTTTGGCCTGGGCTGGCCTTTTTCTCCTTGACAAATGAAAGAAGGTACTGCAGAGCAGGCAGCTTACACGAGGAGCCTGATGGCCGCACTCTGGGGCTCAGGGACCCTTCCTCCCACTCCTCTCCTGAAGCACCACAGCTCGCTGGGGGCAAGCATTCTGCTGGCAGGAGCTGGGGAGCCCAGGCTACTGGAGCTGCTGGGAATGTGCAACTGAAACTGGCAGGAAGGGAGGAGGACTGGGAGGGCAGCAGGGACCTGCTTCCTTTGGACCTGGAAAGCTATGGCACCAGATCCCACAGGAATTTTGCTGTGAGCTCTGGGCTAAGAAATTCCTGGCACAACTGGAGGCCATTTCCTCTTGTCCTGTTGCCTCCCACTTGGGAGAAGAGCCAGACCTCCACCTGGATCCAACCGCCTGTCAGGGAGTTGTAAAAAATGAGAAGGCTCCCCCTGAGCCTCCTTTCTCCAGGCTGAGCCCCCCCAGCTCCCCCAGTCACTCTGGTGCTCCAAACCCTTCCCCAGCTCTGTTCCCTTCCCTGGACGTGCTCCAGCCCCTCTCTGTCTCTCTTGCCTTAAGGGCCCCCAAACTGCCCCCAGGACTGGAGGTGCCTCAGCAGTGCCAGCACAGAGGGACAGGCACTGGTCCTGCTGGCTACACCATGGCTGGTACAAGCCAGGATGCCACTGGCCTTGCCCACTTGGCACGCTGACCACTCGTGTTAAGCAGCTGCCAACCAAAACATCACCCCCTGCAGCTGCTCCCAGTGGCCAGGGATCTCCCACAGGGATCCCCGAGGCCTTGTAGAGCATTAGACACATCCCAGAGCTGATGACACCCAGCATTTGGGAATGAGCATCCTTCCCCTGGGGGCTGGGAAGCCTCTGCCAGATGGCTCAGAGGCTGTGTCTGAGGCAGGGTACAGGAGATGGTGCTGCAGATGCCAACCTGCAGCCGACTTGGGCAGACCTGCCTCCTTCAGCCTCCATCCCACAGGAGCAAGGCAGGGGCTGCCAGGTTTCAGAGGTTCTCCTACTCCTATTTCTTTTCTCCAGAGGAGGCAGAACAAGTGGATTAAAATCTGCCTGTAAGCTTTGGAAAGGTTCCCTGTATCCCCCAATTCTACTGCTGGAAATGCCATCTCTGGACTTTGCTCTGAAGGGGCCTGAAGGGGACCAGGCTTGTGAAGGACCCCATTGCAGAAGGAGCAGGGCCCAGGCCTGGCCCCTTCCAGCACTGGCACAGGATGCCTTGTGTGCCAGAGGGACACTCCCAGCCCCTTTAGGGAGTCAGAGAGCCCAGAGCCATCCCAGCTCACCTCCCAGTGTCTCCCCAGTGGCAGAGTGGTGTCTCTTGGGCTCTGTAACCTGGGGCTGCCGGGGGCTGTCCCTCTGCCTCTCACGTGCTGCAGCCTTCCCATCTCCCCAACAGCACCAGCAGAGCCCAGGGATGCAGGAGAGCAGGGGTTTTCTGTTCAGGGACTTGTAGCCAGGGGAGGGTCAGTCTCTTCTTCCAGGGAGCAAGGGACAGGACAAGAGGAAGTGATCTCAAGTTTCCTCAGGGAGGGTTGAGGTTGGATATTAGAAAAAACTCGATGGTGCTTTGCAGCTCAGAAACTGCTCAGCACCTGCCAGCCACGTCAGGGAGGAGGAAATGTCCTGCTTCCGAGCCAACAGCTGGGCTGAAAACTATCTCCTCTGATAAACATGGTTCATTAAAGTTTAATTGTATCATTATCACACCCCTTCATCCCAAAGGTAACCCACCCCCCACACCCCAAATATGACCACCCCTCACTGGGGTGGTTTTTGTGACTCTATTTTTAAAAGCAAAGCAAAACAATTTTACGCATGAAGGCCTGCATGACTTGAGTCACTCAAGTTCCACCTAAACAGAAATGAACTGCATAAAAAGTAAGTTGAGAAAGAGGTAAAAGTGAGGGAAGACTCCATGGTTACTGCTGGGCTCAGTCAGTGGGGTGAACCTGCCTCCTTCCCCTTCAGGACCTGTTGGGTAAGAACTGCAGTCTATGCACATTGAATACTTTAACATAGGATTAGAGCTTGTCTGGGGATTGCTCTGAACACCTTTATGCAGTCAGATCCTATCAGTGACAAATCCTATCACTGACAGGTACTATCACAGACAATTCTCAAACTAGAACCTCACAGTTTTATATCAGTAAAGGGAGTTAGTCTGTGAACTCTGAGGCTGACTCCTTCCCCAGCACCGGCAGTCGCCAGCAGCAGGAAATGTACTTGGTAAAGAGGAAGGGCCCCTGTGGAGTCAGAAAGAGGGAAGAGCTGCTGAGGTCTCTCCCTTAGGCTGGAGTAGGTCAGTGGCACCACCAGGATCCAGCAAGATGGCCGGGGGAGACTCCCCCTGACAGGATGCTGACACACTGCTTGAGCACAAGGGCTCGGCTCTCCTGTGGCACTGAGACAAGCTAAACACTGAGGGTGTCTTGGTTTTGAAAGACAGGTGCCTGCTAAGGAAGGCAGGAACCTCCCCTGAAATGGAAAATGTAAACCCCCTCCCTCCGAATTGTTATAAACTTTTAATTTAGAGGCTCTCAGGCAAAAAATATGGGAGCCGGAGTAACAGTTCTTTATTAGGAAAGAAAATAAAAAGATAAAATAAACAATGCAATAAACCAAAACAACACTGACTGTTGTGGTGTGATGTCATAGTTTGCCTCAGATACCCTGGGTTTCTCCCTGAAGATTCCTTCCCCAGGTGTGTCAATCACCTCTCCTTTCCCCACCCTGACCCCTGCCGAGCACTGTCTGTCAATCCTGGAATTCCAGAAGGGCATCGAGTGATTGGGCAAGGTCAAAAGATGCCTTGTACCCCCTGGGGGGCATTGGACAATCCAGGTGTCCTTTGTCCCTTGCGACCTCCTCTCCCATACCTGGTTGGTGGGTTTCCTCTCCGTTCCCTCCCCCTCTCCCCCAGGTAAAAGGGCGAGCAAACCATGCAGTGGGGAGCTCTGTTGGAGCTGTTGCTAGATTCAGAGGCCTGCGGGCCAGAATAAGAACTCTGGATTAAAACCCTCCATCAGAACCGACTCCTTTCCTTCACCTCACCTGAAAGCTTCTCCGTCAGAGGGAACCTGAAGAGCAGACCCTCTGCGAGAGGAAACTCTATGCACCACCACCGGAGCTCCAGCATGCCCGAACTTGTCCTCACATGCTCATCTAGCTAGCCAATAGTGTCTCTGGGGTGAAACACCACAGCTGCCACTGTTTGGTTCAGATGCAGGGGCTAGGCAAGCCAAGGCATGTCCCATCAGCAATATTGGTAATATTCCAATAACTGACAGAGTCAGAACACAGCCTGACACGCTGTTGGGCAGGGTGTTGGTAGCAGTCCAATTGGAAATGTGGCTGCAGTCCTCCTGGAGTATCATATGTGGTTCTGTTGGAGCAGGCATCCTGTAGAAATGTATAGTCTTCCTCTGAAGATCCAGTGAAAGAAGAGGCAGCTGTTCCTCTGGGAATCCAGTGGAGAAGCTGTGCTGGTGTTCCAGAAGCTCCAGATTATATCCGGGTAGGAATGCTTGGCTCCTCCCTCTGGGGGAGCATCTCACAGTGGGATGCTGCAGTTCTTATCAGCCATGCAGTGACATTCAATGGCCTGTTATCAGCAGATGTACCCCCAGAGGGAGGATTGGGTGTGGAAGAGATAAGGAAAACTGCCCATTGAACAGAAGACAACTGCCATCCAGATGGCAAATAGAATACAATTTGCTTGGCAATCCAGGACAGAGGGTCAAGTAACTCTCCCCACACTAATGGTATAGAAAATCCCTTTTCACGTGACAGATGTAGGTGTAGCACTCGGGGACATGGGTTAGTGCTGAGCATGGCAGCTCTGGAGGAACGGTTGGACTCAATGGTGTCGGGGAGCTTTTCCAGCAGCAAGGGCCTGTGATTCCACCATTCCCTGAGGCATGGCAGGCACTGCCATGGCTCCCAGGCCAGCTCAAGTTGTACCGCAGCGGGATGTGGCATTGAGAAGGGCTGGCACCTTCTGCTCTGCATTGCTCAGCTCCCTCAGCCAGGCCCAATTTCACCATGCAGTTTCATCCTCAGCAGGTTCATTTCCTGAAGGACTGAAGAGCCTGCTCTGCTTCAGGGCCTGCTCCGCTTCAGGGCCTGCTTGGCACAGCAAGATCTGCAGGGGGAAGCTGAAACTGGCTGGGCTCTGCCCCAGGGGGCACTTGGTGGGAAAAACAGAGTTCTCTTTAGAATTTTTAAAAGCTTAATAATAGGATAAAAAAGGACAATATTTCCAGCATTTGGGTGATTTTGACAAATGGCCAAAGAGCACGCCAAAAAACTTAATATCATGTTCTCTATATACAGTTACTTGCTGGGGTTGCATGCATATTCATTAGCTTATACATTATTTAAATATTCCCGAGAGCTTTCAATGTTGCAGGGGCTCTTTGTGTTTAGGTTTCCCATCCTGACTTATCTGTATGACATCCTGAGATCAAGTCAATAAATTTTATTCCTTCCCGTGATATCACCCTGTTATAGGTAAAAACCAAATTAGGCTGAATCAATAATTTGTGAGAGCCAAATTAAAAGTTAACAAAAAGAAATAGATTTTATTTCGTGGATCGGATCACAATCTATGCCAGCCATGAATCAAAGGAACAGGGCCGAGCCCGGGACTCGACTCGGGGTGAATGCAGTTCTGACCCCCTTTCACATTAAATCTGGTGAGTTCACAAAGTCCGTTTGAGTGAGTCCGGGTTTTATACTATTTTTCTTGCTCGGAACCAAGTTTCTTTTGTTCCTTTCTCTGTTGGCGAATATTCATACGGTCCTCCTCTGCTGTCTGTGTTTGAAGAATCCTGTCTGTCGAGCAGACAGAGCAGGGTCCGGAGAGCCACTCGAATATTCATGCAGTTCCCTTGTTCTCGTCCGGTTTGCAGACTCCTGTCTCCTACTTGGACAAAGCTACCTTGGAATACACAACACGCGTCCGGGAACACATACATGTAAAATAAGGGTTACGGGAACCACGCATTCACATGCTAGTCGATTTACTGGAACAGGGTACTCATAGCTAGTTGCTTTACAGGAACTACGCCATCTTCGGGCTCAGAATTTCTGTAGGACTGGTTCCCCCTTCACTTGCTAATTTGGATTTCTATTCAGTGAACACCTGTGGATGCTACATTCTAATGAGGCAACCGGTTTCCCAACTCCTGTGAAAGATTTCTAAAGGCCTGGGTGCTTTTTTGGTTTTTTTTTGTATATCGGACCCTGAAGCGTGATTAAACATATTTTATATATATATATTTCCTAGGTACAAATATATTTATTTGAGCACGAATTTTAATACATTTATTACAATCCCCATTGTTTCACACTTTTCTGATAAGAGGAGTTAAGGAGCTTTTCCCAAGTCTTCTCCGGTGCTCTGTCTTGTGTCACTGTTATCTTATCACTTGGTCAGTCAGTCAGTGGAGGGCCTTGCACTGTTCTGAGTTACACAAAAGCCTTTTCACATCTTATGTTTGCTAAGGCCTACTGTACAATACATCATGACACTACTATTTCTATAAGCGATACACAGATATCATATTCATTACACTACTATTTCTATGAGCAATACAGTACGTAAGCTGATGGATTATATTATATTAACAAGCAGCTAAAAAAAGTTATACTTTTTACCATATCTAAATACTTACGATCAATAACAACATGCAAAAACTAATACATAACTGTGAAAGCCAATATTATCAGGTAATTTTTAACACTCAGGAATGCTCACACCTTAAGGTCTAGCCAAAGAGTGTCCTGGGGCAGTGAGATGGGGCCAGAGGTGCCGAAAGCAGTGACCAAACCCAATCAAGGCATCAAAAATACTGTTTAGACCTCAAACAAACCCAGTGGTGTTCCCTGAGGGGAAGGACTCGGGGGTACTGGTGCACGGGCAGTAGCAGCCTGTGGGCAGGGGGCTTACTTAGGGCCAAGCCCTGCCTTGTGAATCCCTGACTGATGGGATTTAGCAGAGTTTTCCAGAGAAAGCAGCTATGCAGAAATTTGGTACAAACTCCGCCAGGTCCAGATTTCCCTGCTGCCCATGGCGTGGCCCGTGCAAAGGCAGCTGCGTCCCCGCAGCCCATGGAGGGCACAGGGGGCAGAGATCCTCCTGCAGCCCCTGCAGGAGTCCTGCACGCTGGAGCGGGGGGATGCCTGAGAGAGGCTTTGAGCCCCTGGGAAGCCCCTGCTCAGCAAGGTCCTGGCAGGGCCCCACGGAGCCATGCAGGGAGGAGCCCTGCGTGCTGAAGTAGGTTTGCTGCAAGGCCTTGGGAGCCTGTGGGGGACCCATGCTGGAGCAGGAGGGCTGGAAGGACTGACCCTGAGGAAGTGTGACCCACATGGCAGCAGGTTGTGGGGAGCTGTTTCCCATGGGATGGACTCCAGTTGGAGAAGTTCCTGGAGAACAGTCTCCCGTGGCAGGGACGCCATGCTGGAGCAGAGCAAGGACTCCGACTCCTCTCCCTGAGCAGCAGCAGCAACAATGTGGGATGAACTGACCAGAACCCAAATTCCCATTTTAATGCCTCCAGCTGGGCTACAGGCTGTACCCAGGAAGCTGCACTAAAGCCGGATAGCTCAGCTCGGAGGAGAGCCAGTCCACCCGAGCTCTAGCAGTGCCTCCAGCCTGCGCCTTAGCAAGCCTTTAGTGGCATTCTGCTTTAGTGATTTTCAGCTCATGAGTGATTTCAGCTCTTGGGCTTGCTAGGCTCAGCTGGGGCATGCATGTGGGAAAAGAGAGGAAAGCTCTGTATGACGTTCCGAGTAGATGTCCTTATTGGTCTTCTTTATAGCTCTTCCATGAAGGGTCTCAAAGGTCTCAGGGACAGCGGCTCTACTGAGCCGGGCAGAAACAGGGGTTTATATAGGGCAAGGGAGGATTGAGAATTGTCCAATGGTAAGGGTAAAAGGAAAGTGACCTATAGCCTTACAGAGAGATAAGCAATGGTCCAAGAGTGGGAGAGAGGGGCTCCTAATGTCCAGTCATCATGACTCAGCATTTTGCCTGTCTTAGGCCTCTGAACGCCAAGGCAGGTTTGCAGGGCCTGTGCCTGCTACATCCCATCTCCCTGTGCCACTGGAGGAGGGACCAGGGAGACTTTGGGAAGGAGGGAGGGCTGGGGGAAGTGACGGTGAGATTTGTTTGGTATCTCATGATCCTGCCCTGATGCTGGGAGTAGTCAATTCAATCGATATCCAAAAACGGAGGCAGTTTTGCCCGTGTTGCTGAAGGGAGAAGGATCTCTCCCTTATCTCTATCCCTCTGTCCTTATCTCCACCAGGGATCCTTGATTCTATTTTCTCTGCCCTGTTCAGGTGCAAAGGGCAGGGACAGAGCTGTTCTGGGTACCCACTAGGGTGAAACCACTGCACACCTCCAGGCCTAGTGAGTCCACAACCTCTCTGGGCAACCTGGCCCAGTGCCCAGCCACACTTCAAGGCAAGAATTTCTTCCCAAGACCTCACTGAAAGCTGCCCTCCCTCAGCTTCAGGCAATTCCCCTGTCCTGTCCCTGAGGGCTGTGGAGAAAAGTCCCTCTGCAGCCTTCTGGTGGCCCACTCCTGGTGGGTACCAGGAGGCTGCTGGAATGTGTCCCCTCAGTTCTGCAAATTCTCTCCTCAAGTCCCACCAGCTGGTTACTGGGGGCACAGCAGATTGTAGGAGCTCTGGTAGCCTGAGGCCAGATTGTCAAAGAGCAGAGCAATGGAAGCCTCCTGCTCCAGAGCCAGAGGAAGCTGAGGCAGCTCCAGGGGCAGAGCCAACAGGAGGCAAGCCCAGTGTGGCCTTTCCTTGTGCTTCCCTGTTGCTTCCCTCTTGCTGCCTTTTGGCAGGCGTGACCTTCACTGGAAGTTCACCCCGCATCTTCAACAGCCACCAGAGGAACAGCAGGAAGAAATGGCTGCAATTGGCCCTGGGATCAACCTTCTTCCCTGCAAGGCCCACAGACTGGTAGAGGTTGCTGAGCTGATCACCTCTGCTCTCTTCTCAGCCAGCTGCAGGGAAAAGGTGGTGCTGGCCTTGAAGAAGGAAAGCTACATTCCCAAACTCTTAAAGCTTTTCCAAATCTGCAAGGAGTTACAGCTCAGACAGGCCTTGCAGCATTTGTCATCCATTACGCGAGGAATTCTGTGGCTCGACCAAGCAGATCTGCTGGAGGTGATGCTGTCACAGGAGTGTATCATGGATGTGATCGGATGCCTCGAGTATGGCCCCTCTTTGGCACAGCCCAAATAGCACCGCCAGCTCCTGCAGCAAACAACCAAGCTGAAGGAGCCTCTTCCCATCCAAGACCCTGAGCTCTGGCAAAAATTCCGCCAGGTGTACTGGGCACAGTATATTAAGGCTGTCATCTTGCCCAAGGCAAGGGGGCTGGGAGAGGGTTCTCTGCCCAGCCTCATCTCTTTCAGCAGCAGCAAGAAAGAGGACATCTTCCGTGTGTGAGAGGTAAGTGCCTTCTGATCTGCTCTCAATGGCTTGGGACCTGGAGCCGGAGTTGCCAAGGGATCACTGTTCATCAGACGTGCTTGCATGAGCACAGGATGGGAATGATCCCCCTTCTTTCTACCCTCATGGATTCTGTAGTTTAGAAAGGGAAGAGCTTGGGGGAGGATCTAAAGATTCCTGAATGGGCTGTCAAGAGTCTCAAGTTCTTCTCTTTGATGGCCAAGCAACAGACTGCTTTGGAGCTGGTTTGTGGAGGGAGATGGGAACAAGCAGCTTTTGAGATTCCCTCTCAGGGCCAGGTACAATGTCTGTGTAACTCATTCTGAACCTGAGATGCCAAAGAGCAGGCTCAGGGAGAATGCTGCCAGAGCTGCTTCCTATGGGAAGGAGTGACGAGAAATGCAGGGACAGAGAGGGCAGAAAGCATCCAAAGACTTGAGATATTATGATGATGATGTTGATGACAATGTTCAGCCAGGTTTTCTTGTCCTTGTGGAAGCTTAAGCAATGGGGGAACTGAAATTCGTGGCCAGAAGGGAGTGCTTGTCCTAGAGGTCCTGAAGTGTTTCTTGGGAGGAGAGGCTGTGACTGTACCAAGCCAAGGCTGGGGCAGATGTGCAGAGCAGAGCATCTGCACGGAGGAGCTGGTTGTGTGAGGAAGGGCAACCAGGCTGTGGCTGCAGCCAGCTGGAAACCTGTTCATCTGCTCCCCCTTGCCTGGGGGGCCTGAAAAGATGCTTTGCAGGGTTGCAGCTGCATAAGAGGGAAAGGGATCCCTGGGAATGTTCTCAGGGCAGGGGGAATGGGGCAGGTGCCACATGGGACAAACTGTGTCTCAGCTGGCTCTTGGGAGCTGCATTTTTGGGAGCCTCCCCTGAGCTCAGCTTCCCCTGTGGCTCTGGCCTTCTGCCTCTGCTTCTGCTGCACACAGGCACTGCTGAAACAATGCCCTGGGAAGGAAGGATCCTGCGGGATCTGTGTCCTCTGGCATTGGCCTTTGTTAGGCTACAGTGAATGGAGAGGTGGAGAGCTGGGCTTGAGGTAGCGGGGGATCCTCTCAAGATGGAAGTTCTGCCTTTCCAGAGGGCCCATGTCAGTTGTGCTCCTTTTTTTTGTGTTCTGCAGAAGAACCATAAATTCTGGTCAGAAGTTCTGGCCCTGTCAGCAGATGGAGCTACAGGTGCCCACCAGCGACTGGAACTGGTGAGTCAGTGCTCGCAGGCTTGAAAGAAGAGGGAGGAAGCAGAGAAAGGGAAACTGCTCGAGGCCTTCTGCAGTCCTTGAGGTCTTTCTGGAACCCAGGAATCCTTGCCAGTGCAGTTCAATCTTCATTTAAGTCCTCACTTAAAGAAATATTTCTGGCAATGCAAGCTCTGATGTCTTTGTTGTAAATCAGGATTTCCTTGTGTAGAAAGGACCAGCACAGAGCTGACACACTCGACTTCAAGTTCTGCTTTCTTCCCAGAATGTTTCAGCATCCCAGAGAACTTTATTTCTGTATCACTGTCTTTCTGAGGTCAAGGCCAAGTGATGGATTTCTTTTTTCTCTGTGTGCTTCCTTTCCATAGCTTTGCTTTGTTGGTGTTGGCAAAGCTTGGAGGAGACACCACAAGAAGAAGCCAACTCTCTAGGAAGGGCCAACCAAGACTCCAACTCTGCTAGAAATTGTAACCCTTTCCTCCTTTCAGAGACTCGTCTTACTCCAAGACACCAGAAATTCTTTATCCTACAGGGGAACTTTCTGAAGGGCTTCTGTGCCTTTTCCCTCATGTTTCACCAGAAGGGAGAGGCATTTTTACAAAGTTTGGCCAAGCTGGCACTTCTTCCTGCTTTTGAAATTCTACTGGTAAGTGAAAACTTCCAGCTGCTCTTCCTCAAAGCAGGAAAGGCCAGAGCCACTGGTGCATTTGTTGGACCTGCTGAGCACTTTTGTGTCCCTCTGCTTGCACACCTTGGCTCAGCTGAGAGTGGAAGTGGATTGGACCCACCCCAATGCCAAAGCTCCCACAGCTCTTGCAAGTGCCTACCTGGGTTGCCCTGATTCTTGTGACTCTGCACCAGGGGCAAGTTCTGTGCTCAGTGCAGTCCTTAGGACTAGGCAGAGTTAAGACGGAAAGAGACTCTTTGCCACGGGGCAGCTGCATTCGTGTTGTTTTCCCGGGGTTGCTGTGCTTGTGCTTGGACCAGGGCCACAGAAGTCTTTTTAGCTCCTCTGGGCCTGTTGGCTCATTACTTCCCAGAAGATCCTGTCCTCCTGGCAGCAGCATATTTCTCTGTCCTGAGCAGCAATGGGAAACCAGAATTTTGTCCGTCCTTCGGCTGGGGCAGCTGTTGTCACCTGAACATTGCAGTCCAGGCTCAGTGCCACTGTTCCTCACAAACACCAGACTCCAGGAGCTTTCTCTGCTGCAGGAACAACCTGGGAACTGAGCAAGGCACAGCACTGCCAGCAAAACATTTGTTCTGCCCTGCTCAGCTCAGCAGTTTAGGGGAAGGTTGTTTGAGCCCCTCACATCCCTGTGTGGGAGAAACACTAGCATTCCCAGCAAGTTCAAGAACAACCTTTGACTCACAAGCTTAAGGACATGAAGGCAGAATGAGGCACTTGACAAGTTTTTAAACAACATCCAGGCAAAGGAAGGCCCATCACAAACTTGGCCTTGGTAAACTTAAGCTTAACCACCTTTAACTTACCCACACAACAAGGCAGGAACTGGAGTTGTTTACTCTGGCTTACAGTCCATTTTGATGAGGAGAAAAAGTGAGGAGAAGAAAGAGACAGATTGATTTGTACAATCGGTCCTTTGGTACAAAATGAATCAGTTATGGTTAACAGGTACAGAAGATCAGTGGCTCAGCTATTCCAGCCAGGAAGTGGCATGATGGGAATAGCTCCTGCTTAAAAGAGGACTCACAGATTCACAGAAAGCCTTGTGTCCCTTCTAAAGGAGGCCACGAGTGGGCGAAAGAGGTTGCTGGTTTATTGTTGCTTCTCTGCAACCATATTACTGTGTTTCTCAGAGAAACTTGGGAATGAAACCTTCCCGAAAGCTTTCAATCCTTTTCTTTGCAGCTTTACCTGATGAGAAACAGCAAACCTAATTTACCCTACCAAATTAATATTTTTTTTTTCTTAGGGAATGGATGATCTGCAAGTGGTATCTGCTGCCACAGATATCTTGTCAACTTTTGTCCATTCCTAGTCCAAGAACTTGTCATGCAAGAGGCCCAGCAGAGGGACCATGTAAGCAAAAGTGGCTTGGAGGTGCTTGGATAGACCAGTCTAAGGGCAAACGGGAAACAAACCAGTCAAACAAAAATCTCAATTTTTCTATTTAGTTTTCATTTTTATTAAAAGAAACAAAACAAACTGATAGACACCAGGAAACCCATTGCAATCTAATTATTTGGGGCTTACTTTTTCTGGGATTTTTGCAGGATACTGACCTCATCCATGCGCTCATGCAGCAGATGTTATGCCATCATGCTGCTGCATTTGGAAGAGCTGATCAGGTCATGGAGCTGTTGCAGACTCTGTTTGATCCAGGGAATCTGCTGGCCACAGCTGGGGTAAGGGAATGCAAAGGGCTGAAGACACGGGACTGTCTCAGCCCAGGGAAACCCTGATCTTCCAGAGTGCTCTTCTTGTGGAAACAGCATCCAAACAGGTTGGGCTTGGGCTTAGTGGTTGGCTGTTCTGTGTGCTCTGAGCCTAAATGGCAAGAAGCTCCAAGGCAGATGAAGTTTCCAGAGCCTTTGGCTGAGGCCAAGGCTGTGTCTGGGGCACTATGCCCACAGTTGTTCCCCAAGCAGTGCTTCATGGACACAGGGACACTGTCTGGCCAGAGCTCCCACTGCCTGCAGGAGACATCTGGCAGCAGCAGAGTCCAGGAGAGGCCCTGGCACCCCCAATCCACAGGTTCATACCCTGGAATGGACAGGAATACCTGGGAAAAGGTTGGCAGGTTGTCATGATGCAATGACTGCATTGCAGAGAACTTGAAAGACACTTTGCCAAGCCTTGGGAGTCATGGATGAATTGCCATGATAGATTAGTATTCCCTGGTGGGGATTCTCTTGGGGATAGCAGGGTGGGCTGGATGTCTCTCAGATTTCCTCCCAAAGAAAGAAATGGCACTTTGTGCAGGGGACACCTGAATGCTTCAGGCCCCACCAGAAAGATACAGGCAGAGCTGTCGGAGCCAAGGGAATTCTTTGTAGGCTGTCTCTGCTGGTACTGCGCTTTCTCATTGGAAAGGTCTCTGCCAAGGCCAGAATTTAATGAAGCCGTTTTCTCCCTTAGGTATCCAAAATACTTGGATTTTTCAATTCCTGCTATGCCCGCTGTCTTCCCATCCTGACTGTGCCACTTCTGGCCAATGCAGCAACAGGTACCTGGGAAATAGCAAATTAGGATTTTTCCCCTTTGGAGGCTTGTAGTGTCCAGAAGGGACTGACTGGGGTGCTCCCAGCAATCAGCTGGTCAGGCCAGCTGGGAATGCACCTGAGAAAAATGGCTGCTCCCCAGGGACAGAGGTTCTGCAGGCAGCACTTTTCAGCCTCTTCTTGCCTCTCCCTGACATGGCTTCAGGCCGTGCTTTGTAGCAAATGGACCTCCTGGAGGGGGGTCGTTCATGGTGGAGGAGTTGGACCTGTATCCTTTCTAAGATTTGCTTCAAGGGCCAAAAAAGTCACCATTGTGTTGGTTGTTTTGTTCTCCCCCAAAGTTCTGCCTCCTAAAGCAACCCAGGAAAGCCAAAGTCCACCAAAACCATGTCAGGAAGTGCAGGAGCACTTGAGGTGGGTGGACCGCACAGGACATTTCTTTATTTTTTTTTTTCTTTGTTATTCATTGAACGCATTACTTTTCCTGTAGATGATTATCAAACAGCACAATTCCCGGTCTTAATTTTGGAGCTGTTGTTTTTGTGTGATGTGGCACAAGGAGCACATGAGGGGTTACATCCTCCACTGGGATTTGCTAAGAAGAGTCATGCTCTTGATCAATTCCAAACACACATTTCTGGCCTTGAGTGAGTAGCCTTTGGCATTTCCTTCTTCCAAGCTTAGCATGTCCTGGGTGGAAGGTGGTCCAGGGGACACTTGAACTCAGGATTCATGGGAAGGGATAGGAATGAATTTCTGGACTGCAGCCCTGGCCTATGGCTCTGGAATCCTTGCATTTCTCTCTTCACAAAGGTGCTCTGCACTTCCTGAGGAAGATCATTGCCCTGAAACATGAGCTTTATACCCCTTCCATCACCCAGGGAAACCTCTTGGCACCCCTTGTGCAGGCTCTGCTGGATGATGGAGCAACGTCCAACCTGCTCCACTGGGCTGTGCTGGAGCTCTTTGAATTCCTCAGACTGGTGAGTTCAGCAGCAGCTTCAGCTCAGACAAGGCTGTGGCCTCTCAGCTCAACAGGCCCAGTGCAGCCTCCTGCTTCAATGCAAGTGTCACAAACAGCATCGGACACTGCTGACTCTGGTGTCCCTTGACATGGCAAGATGAATCCTTCTTTCCAGATTCCAGCTCTTGCCTTCAGGATCAATCTGAATTGCTTCACGATTGCTCCAGACAAATGTGTTTTAATCTGGCCAAGGAATCTCTTCCTTTGCAAAGGAAACTTGGAAGCTTTCTGAACTTCAGCCTGTAACCACTGGAGACTTGAGACCGTGTTTTGTTCCTTTGCAGGAAGATTCTAAGTTCCTGGTTGCCCATGTCATCAAGAACTTCTGTCCTGTACTGGAATGGACATGCAGACATTCCAGGGACTGAAGAGGAAATACGAGAAAACAAGCACCGGCAAAAGCAGAGTGTGCACAGGTAGGCCCCAGTCTCTGTGCTGGGAGCCTGGCAGGGACTGCATAGAGCAGAGCTGCTCCTTGCTTTTCTCTTTGCCAGAGGGCAGCAGGAGCAGGTGGCTGGCACTGGCCTTGGCTTTCCTTCTGGAGGAAAACTTCCAGGATGAGAGGAAAGCTGCCTCTGCCTTTCCTTGCGGCGCCCTGGAGTAGAGCTGCTCTTGCTCAGGGCATTCCCTTGCTCCTCTCAGAAAGCCCTGAGCTTCCCCAGAGCAGAATCTTTTCTTTCCCTGTGGGGAAGGATTCAGCCTGCCTGGGCCTCAGCCAGTGGCTGCTGAGTTTACGGGGAGGACACGAGTGCCCATGGAGCTGGATTGCCTTCCCAAATGGGGCACACCCCCTCCAAACTCTGTGAGTCATTGCTGATCCTGGCTGAGTTGGTAGTAGCAGCAAAGCTGGAGTCACTTGGCCTGTCTCTCTGCAGGGTCCCATCCCTCTTGGGCAGAGGTGCAAGAGCCTCAGAGCAGGAAGAACAAACAAGCATCAATGCAGCCCAAGGGGGGGCAGCTCAGGCAGCACCAATGAGCTTCAAAGGCTCTTCTTCACAGAAGGCAACCCTGTGGCCACTGCTGAGGGCCCCCAAGGTGGGAGAACTGGGCCCAGCTGCTGCCCTGGCCAGGGACAGCAGAGCTGCCACACCAGGGCAATGCAGCACAGGCAGCAACAGCCTGGGGGCTTGCAGGGAGGCTTAGTTAGGGCTCAAGTCACCCCAGCCCTGCCCAGGGACACCCTGACTGCTGGGGGTAAAGCCTGAAGAAAGGATGGGCTGGCCCTGGAGTCTGTTGCTGACCTGAGGGCACAGTGTGGTCTTGCATCTTTGGCATTCCTGCACTGGGCCCACTCCTTGGCTCTTGCCCTGCCCACTGGCTGGTCTGGCTGGGGCATGGACAGAGGAGATGGCATTTGGGTGTACAAAAATTGCACCTTTCTAAGTATTCTTTCAAGAGGAGAATTTCCTTTTTTCTTTTTTCTATTTGGCAGAGACCTTGACCAGTGAAGTCTGCTGATGATCAACAGGAAGCAGTTCCAAAGAAAAGACTGCATCTGGCCTAAGGAAGGAAACCCACATTTTGGGGTTTTCAGGCTAGGAACAGTTGGATGTTAAATAGTTTGAGTTTGTATTTGGTTTAGCTCTTGTTTGTTAAAAGATTTGCTGTTTTCTGTAGATAGACAAGTTGGTAGAGTTTGTTCAAGAAGAAGTTTGCTTTCTGTTCAAGTTCCCAGTAAAATTGTTTGAGCTTGTTCAAAAATAGATGTTAAGATTAATAGATTAAGGCTGAGCTGTAAAATTCAGGAATTGACATTGGACTCTGTAATTGTAGATGTGTTATTGACACATTTTACTGGGATAAAATGTTCTCTGAAACTGGAATGGGTATGTTTGCCTGATTTCCTGAGAGTGCCTGGACAGTGCGGTCAGCCATGGAATGCCATGGGGAAAGGGGGACCTCTCCTGGTCTCAATTCCAGTCTCCTCACAGCAAACCAGGAGAGGATTCCAAAAGATTTCTATGACTCTTCACATCAATTGCTGGGGACAGCCCCAGCTTGGCATCTAAGGCAATTCCTTTTGCTTCAAGTTGTGTTTATAGCAAACTTGGACCTACAGGCCGGGAAAGTGCTCCAAATGTCTGTCAAATTATATAATCTGGTCTTCATATGGACATGACAGCTTGACTCCAATGTGCTGTATCTTTCACAAAAACCAGAAACAATGGCACAGAGTGCAGGGGTTTGGGGATGGCTGTTGGTGTGGGTCACAGCCACTTCTCCAGAGATGTGGCTGTGCAGGGCTTCTTAGCATTTGGTAGCTTACTCCCATGTCCAGAAGTCCTGGAAAGAGGCAGAAATCTCCACAAATACACCAGGGTCAAGTTCCTGTCAGGACAAGTAAAGGCCTGGTTTCAAATGGCTGATAGGCCCAGCCAGGCAGTTTGCACAAAAGCTTGCTCTTGCCAGCTGTGCAAACAGGGTGGGCTCTCTCCCAATCCCAGGGCTCAGGCAGGGAAGGGGCTCCCAGAACCCAAAGCTGAACCCAAAGACACAGTGTGGCTGTGCCCACGGCTTCAGGCCACGGCTCCGGCTCACGCCGGCCTGGCTTCCAGCCCCAAGGAATTCCATTCTGGAAGCAAGAGGGGAAAAGCTCAGCAACTGCAGGCCTGCTCCAGCACAGACCCAGCATGCTCATCCTCAGGAAGAACCAATCCTACTGGGAAGAGACGGGATGGGAGATGAAGGCATCGAGAGCAGCCCTGAGGGGAGGCACTTGTGGCTGCCTGGTGAGTGAGAGGTGGACATAGCCCATCCACATGTGCCGGCACCCAGAAACCCCCCTGTGCTGGGCTGATCCCCCAGCGTGGGCAGCAGGGCGGGGGGAATTCTGCCCCTCTGCCCTACTCAGGTGAGACTTCACCTGCAGAGTTGCTTCCCACCTGGGGCCCAGCAGAGGAAAAACATGAAGCTGTTGCAGCAAGCCTGGAGGAGGCCACAGAGACGACTTAGAGAATTAAGGAAAGGCTGAGAGAATTGGTGTTGTTCAGACAGGAAGAGCAAAGGCCTTGTGGTGACCTAATTGCAACCTTCCAGTACCTGAACAATGAAGATGAAGGGAGATTATTTACAAGGTCCTGGAGTGACAGGACAAGGGAAACAGTTTTAAACTGTAAGGGGAGAGATTTTAGTTTGAATATTGGGAATAAATTCCTCTCTGTAAGGGTGGTGGGCCCTAGCACAGGTTGTCCAGAGAAGCTGTGGCTGCTCCATCTGTGAAAGTGTTCAAGTGTTCATCTAGCCAGGCTAGATGGGGCTTGGAGCAGCCTGGTCTAGTGGAAGGTGTCCCTGCACATGGCAGGGGCTGGAATGAGATAAGCTTTAATATTCCTTCCAAATCAAAGCATTCTGGGATTCTATGATTCTATGATATGAAGTATGGGTCACCCACCCCACAGCCCATCTCCTGCTCCCCAGGAGTGTGTGCAGAGGGATCCCAGCCTGCAACAACCCACAGCTGAAAGTCTTTTTCAGCCAAGGAGAATTATTTGGTATTGACTTACTGTAAATAATTTGTCCTGTTGCTTTCACACCCACCTGAGAGGTACCAATCTGATTTTTATTTATGCCTCAGCATGTTATATTTTTATAGGGGTTGTAGATATGCTGGCAGCCCTGTCCCCCAGAAGGCTTCAACTGGCAGGCAATCAGAGCAGAGAAAGCCTCCACGATCGGGCTGTGAGGGGGTCCTGCACCCACTGGCGGTGGGGCAAATGCCCGCCAAAGCGGGCTGTGGGGGGAGCGTTAGCACACGGCAGCAGCAGCTCCCGACACACCGGGAGCATTTCCTTTGGGTACCTTGGGGGGAGCGGGGGCTCCCCGTAGGGTCCGCTCGTCCCTCTCTGCCTCGCCTGTTCCTCCCTGTGGTCCTGTCTCCCTGTCTGCCCCCGTCCTGCCCTGCTTGGCCGGTCCCGCGAGGCAGCTCGCTGCCGCGACCACCCGGTGTTCCGCTCTTCTCCCGACGGAGCGGGCGCTGTTCCCGCGGCACCCGGCCCTGGAGCCGCCGCGCCCCGACCTGAGAACACGCGGCGGCTCCAGGGCCGCGGCCTCCCGCTGTCCCCGAAGGAAGGAGCGCGCAGCCCGCTGCTGCTTGGAAACCGCGCCCAGCCCGCCTCGGCAGCTCCGCAGACGCGCCGCGGTTCGCAGCACACCCGCTCGGTCTGCCAAGCCAGGCTGACGCACAGCCGGGGTTCTTGTGCTGACGCTGTCTTCTGTTTCGTTCTCTGTCTCTCGTTTTCCCTCTCTGCTCTTTATTTCCTACCTCCCTTTAGTAAGAACACCTACCCTTTCTTATCAATAAATGGTTATCAGATACAATATTGTTGCATTTGCGTTTGATTTTCGTCCGAGAAATCTATCAAAAAGAATCCTTGCCGACTCCTCCTTCTATAGCGGAACGGACACCACCTCAAGAGCCGCTGTCCTTACCGCCCACTTCCAGGAGCTCCACACGGAACTCTGTCATGTGAAGCTCTTGTCCTCGTTGCTGTGATCTGAACCATTTCTGTTCTAGCAATTCTAAACTCCATGTTTGTGATTTTATACTGTCATGTCAATCATTATCTGGCCTTTCTATGAATATTGAACAGGCCCGTGGCTCCTAACTGTTCATTAGAGTGGGTCATGATATTTTGCACGCTGGGGATATCAGATACTCGGCTCCACAGCTCCTGGGGGTTTTCCCTGGAACTTTGCTGAAAACTGCTGGAGTTTTTTTAAGGCTAATGAGCAAATGCCATCTGCTCTGGGGGATCATTCAGCAACGTAGACGTCCTGAGATTCCTCCAGTGAACAATTTGAGGCAAATCCTCCGTTCGGCAGCTGAGTGCCGCAGAACAATCTGACGGAGAGGGGCAGCCCCTTCACCGGGAACAGAGTCGCTGTGTGATGCTCAGCGGAACGGGACGGACGCGCAGCCACGAGAGGGGGCTCGGGAAGGCGCAACGAAGTCAAGGCAAACGTCTCATCCCAAGCCCTGAGCGCTGCAGCAGGTCCCGCTGGAAGGGAGCGGCCGGGGGGCTGTGCCGGAGGCAGCCCCGCAGATCCCGCTCGCCTCCCAGGGACGCCCGGGCTCGGGGTTAACCAGGGGAAGCCAGACATTGAAATACTAAATGAATGCGATCAAGCATGTTTGTCCCCCGTTATTTTCCCCAGGGATTCTTTAAATACTTCTTTAAATGCCCAGAGAATGAAAAATTCTTGTAATATTTCTTCTCTAATGTCTGTAACCTTGCACAAATCCTGTATTAGTGTGACGGAAGAATTGCACAAAGTTCTGAGAAGCCTTCTTGCCTTCTGAGGTTTTGAAGGAGGATGAATTTGGTTTCATGAAGGTTTCAGAATTCCATACTTTTTTTTTTAATGTTCCTTGTGCCAGGGTTAGAGAGTTTTCACAGACCTACTGATGATTATTGCTCAGTTCTTGCTTGCAAATCTACAGGTTCCGGCACTTCCTCAATAAAATCAGCCACTTGTGTGACTGGCAGCTGCTGGACCGAGCCGCCTTGGGAGCTCCGCACCCCTCTGTCCGTCCCGATGGCAGCGGGACGTTTATCCCGAGGGTCCAGGAGCTGGGGAAGGGTCTGGAGCACCAGGAAGGGCTGAGGGGGCTGGAAAGGCGCTCAGCCTGGAGAAAAGGAGGCTCGGGGGGGGCTTGTGGCTCTGCACAGCTCCTGACAGAAGGGAGCAGCCTGGAGGAGTCGGGCTCTGCTCCCTGAGAGCAGGGACAGGACAGGAGAAAACGGCATCAAGTTGTGCCAGGGGAAAGTTTCGGTTGGATATTAGTAAGAATTTCTTCCAGGAAAGGGCGGTCAGGCGTTGGAAGGAGCTGGCTGGGGCAGTGGGGGAGTCTCCATCCCTGAAAGCACGAGGTCTAAAGGACGACTGGACGTGGCATTCAGTGCTCTGGGGTGGGTGACCTGGTGGCGATCGGGCACAGGCTGGACCCGAGGATCCCTCAGGTCCTTTCCGCCCTCAGCGGTGCCGGGGTTCTGTGACTCCGGGGAGGGCGGGATCTGAGGAAACCAGAGCAATGGCACCCGACCGCGCCCTCGAGCGGGGGCCGCCGGGAGTTGTAGTCCCGGTCGCGCCCAGGTGCGGCGCCGCGCGAGGGCCGCCGGGAGCCGCGGCCGCCCCGGGGCAGGTGCGGCGCCCCTCCCGCCCGAACTACATGTCCCGGGGTGCCGCGGGGCGCGCGCGGCGCGGGCGCGGCGGCGGCGGGGGCGTAGCGAAGATGGCGGCGGGGGCGCTGCGCCCCGCTCCGGGCTGAGCGCGGCGCGGCCCCGCGCGGCCCTCAGAGCGGCAGCGGCGATGTCCGAGCCGGAGCACCTGGGCGGGAAGCGGGCCGAGTCGGCGCGGCTGCGGCGGGCCGAGCAGCTGCGGCGCTGGAAGGGCTCCCTGACCGAGCAGGAGCCGGTGGCGGCGGGGGGCGGTCGTGGCCGGCACCGCGGCGCGGGGGGGTCCCGCGTCCGCTTCGAGGAAGGCGCCGTGTTCCTGGCCGCCTGCTCCAGCGGCGACACCGAGGAGGTGAAGAGGCTGCTGGGCCGCGGCGCCCGCATCAACACCACCAATGTGGACGGGCTGACAGCCCTGCACCAGGTACCGGGGCCGGGGAGGCGGCCCGGCTGTGTTTGCCCTCGGTCAGCACCGGGCCGGGGGGCGCAGCGGTACCTGCAGCCCCGGCCGGGGGTGTTGGTAAACAAAGGGTTCAGTACGCGTTGGTCCGAGCCCCGTGCGGCGCGTTCAGCCTGTGTCAGACAGAGAACAGACCGAGGTGGTTCCAGTCGGGCAGTGGGATGTAACAATTTTTCACAGTGTTATTAAATAGGTTAATTAGCAAGATAAAACGGCGGCTGGCAGGGCTGCGGGCCTGACCAGGCAGCCAATTTATTAATTTTTTGAAAACTTATGATGTGATTGGGGTCTCCTGAAGTGCTGGGAAAATTTCCCAGGAGGAGTCCAAATTTTGCAAGATCAGGGGTGTCTGGCCAATTCCTGCGTTGTGTTTTATCAGAGTTGCTTTGAAACTCCCCAAACTGCTCCTTGGCAGTGAGCAGAGAGTGACTGCACGGCCAATAAGCGACATAGATTCTATTAATACTCATCCAAATGTGAAGATGGTACAAAGTGGTTGCAGGAATTGTCTGCAGAGCAGTAAAGCCTTGACTGTCAAGAAACATGTGCTGTGTTCCATCTGCAGCTTTTGCTGCTCCTGTATAAATGAGCAGGAATGCAAGGGAACGTGCAAAATTGCCTCCGCAGAATATTGGGAAACCTGTTGCTGTCCAAGACTGATTGAGGATTTAGCAGGGCATGTGAAATCATTGTGCCAGATTGGTGCATCTGGTCAGTGAAATGAATCTGATTTGGATCCAGGCCAGCTTCACAAAGAAAATTTTCTTAGCTCAAGGTTGTGTAGATTAAGCATGTAGTGTAGCAACAGGAGTGGGGAAAAAAGCACAGTTCAGGAATAACATCTGGAACTAATGTGTATGTAAAGAATAATGTGTTAACAGCACAAATAGCAGGATAGTTCTTGAGTTAATCAGGATTTCTTCTTTGCTGGGCTGATGTTACAGAAGCATTTGGGACAGGTACAAGGTGGTTCAGGAGCTTGCTGGCTCCTGGCTGTCAGAGAGCAAGGGGCAGGGAGAGGTATTCATTTTGGCTTAGGCTTCCAAAAATAAGTAGTGAAGTAAAGAGCATGCAAGCTTACAGACTGTCAGGTCGAATAAGACTTCACCTGGCAAAGCAGTGACCTTTGTAATGGACGGGCCTTTTTCTTGGTTATTTGTGGAGTTTGGTGTAGCAATTGCAAATAAATTGCCCTGTGTTGGTAGCCTCCAGTACAGCACGTGTACATTTATTATCAGGTAAATAAGTAGTCCTGTGGACACTGGTAAGAACCAGCCACTGAAAAGCAGGTTGTTCACAGCATTTTGACAGCCAAGAAGGCTGATTTTAAGGTGGATACATGGTAGAGTTGGGATGACTTTATGAGGGTTTTCCGGCCAGGATGGATTGCGATCCCCTCAGGAGGGCCTGGCTCTCCTGCTGCTGTGGGTACTGTGAGGTGTCTGGTGAAGTGCTGGACTCTGATGGCGGGTAGTGAGCTCAGCAAGGTCACACTCCTGGAGACTGTGGCAGGCCGTGTATTGACAGGCAGGCTGCAAATTGAATTCTGTATACGTAAAGGATACAGAATTGTATCATATGTGCCTTAGGAGCACAGTATCAGGTGACACTGACCAGTAACACCTAGGGCTTGATACTTGGAAGAGCTTGGATGAGTGAGCGGTGGAGCAGATGCTGGCAGTACCAGCCAGCTGCTTACGTGAAGTGTTTCTTCACAAACTTGACAGAAAGGGAGGGTGACCTTACTGTGATTGGAATAATAACTTTGTTCCAACATCCCATGGATGTAATAACAGTTTTGCTGAGGAGTGACAAGATGTTCTTGCACACTCAAATGGAACAAACATTGTTTTGTTAAAGGTTTTGCTGTGCATGTGTATTCTCTGTAAATCTCTATCAGATGAAAATGTTTATTAGCATGGTTGAGGAGGTTGTTTTGAGTTCCTTTCTCTGAACCTCTCCAAAACAGATTTTGTTTTCTTGTTGCTTGGAGAATAATGCTGCCTTGGTAAAGCATCAGCCAAGGCCAGTTAGGTTGGGGATCCCCAGAGCACTGATTGACAGCTGGAATGATGTAGTACATGTGAGGATATTTAAATAACTTCTCTTAGTATTAGAAACCCAATGTTACATTACAGGGCAGATGGTAGAGACAGTCTGCCCTTGTTTAATACCTGTGCAACCAAACGGCCACTCAATGTGGAAGGAAATCCTACATGTTGAAAAAAAGCTGTCTTTGTTGACAGAAAGATCAGGTAAAATATTTTTCTTTGGTTAAAGAATTTAATACATGAGACTTGCTCTGGATGAGCAGTCAGGTCTTTTTAGGTAATGGAAGGGTTAACCAAGTCAATTGACTTAATTTGTCAGACTTGGCAGCTGCTCCCACAAAACCTAAGATCAATCTTACAAATCAGGTTAGTTTGTTTGAAGTGCAGGTTGGCCCCAAATATTGTGTGTGTGTGTGTTCACAAAGGTAAAATTACACTTGCTCTGGTATCTGGGCCACTGTGGCTAAGATCCATTGTGTACTTGCTGTGTGAGAAGCTGGCTTGGCTATTTATAGCCACAAAGCTGTATTTTGAAAATAACCTTTTAAATTACAAGTGATGTTTCTGAGCCTGCAGCCTGTGTCACTGCCCTCTTTGGAAGCACCAGGTGCCACACAGACCTGCACCACAGACTCTGTCTGGAACCTGTAGGGTGGCTTCAGCCGTACTTTGTCTACCTCAGTGCCTGCAGAATGTTGCTGGAGGAACATCAGTCCTGTCTTTTCAATAATTAACTTAATTACATTCACTGAATTACTTTTGACGATGGTTTTGTGTCTAATGCGGAATGGAAAGGGAGGTATTAGTTAAATGTGAGTGAACATTTAGAAATCATCAAGGAAACTGCTACCAGTTGGTGAAATGAACTGTTGGGGGCAGTTGAACTTCTCTGGTGTTTGCAGGTGATGGGAAATGGGTATGAACTGCTCCTCTGTCTCCTGGGTGACAGATAAAACCAAAGAGTAAACTCGTATGAAAATTGAGTCTTAAGGGAAAAACATTCTGCTGCTTCTAGTCAGGAAAGCATCTCCCATTGTAATAATAGCAATGCTTGCTTGTCTTCAAGGACTGGTTCACAGAGGATGACAGCAAAGATTGTTTATCCTCTGTCTGTCCTTTGATGATTTACTCTCTGTTTCCCTTTGGCCTGTTCCAAGGAGAAGTGAGTTGCTCATGAAATAACTCCTGTATCATTTACAGTACTCTGCAGTACCTTGGTGCTTGCTGTTGACTTTGTTTTCATGTGCTGGGTGCCTGCGATAATTCAGGAGCTGCTTCCTGAATAGTCAGGTACTTTGTGCAGTAACTCTGAGTTAAGTGGAGGCTGTTTGTTGTTCTCAGCTTGTTATTCCTCCTTCTGAGCCAGAGCTGTAAAACTGCAGGCATGTCACCCCCTGGTTGCCCCTCAGAGCTTTATAAAGTGGCATCTGTGTCAAATGGTTTGGGCAATTTTCAGCTGCTGCTCAGCAAGTTTGCAATTTCCTCATACAGGTTGTGTGCAGCCGTAACAAAGCCGGAAGCAGCAGAAGTTTTGGACAGTCCAGAAAGCAGACAGAAATATTTGAGAGCACTCTGCCCTTCACAGCAGTCTGGAGACTGTTGGAAGAGTCATTGAGGTGCTAACATTGGAATAAAATCTGGAGACTGAGGGGGGAAGGAGGAAAGGATTCCCCCACCACTTCCATGTTCAGCACTAAACGATGTCCCTGGGTGCCACAACTATACACTTTCTGAACACTTTCAGGGATGGTGACTCCATCATGTCACTGGGCGGCCTTTGCCGAGGCCTGACCACTCTTTTGGCAAGGACTTTTCTATAAGATTCAACCTAAACCTCCCCTGGCACAGCTTGAGGCTGTTCTCTCTCATCCTGTCCCTGTTCCCTGGGAGAAGACACCCCCCTGGCTGCCCCCTCCTGTCAGGGAGTTGTGCAGAGCCAGAAGGTCCCTCCCTGAGCCTCCTTTTCTCCAGGCTGAGCCCCTTTCCCAGCTCCCTCAGCTGCTCCTGGTGCTCCAGCCCATTCCCCAGCTCCCTTCCCTTCTCTAGACACAAAATTTCTTAATCAGCAAAAGGTAGCAGCCAGTTTGTGCCTTGAAAGGTGAGGAGATAACACAACTTACAGTGGCATGATAACTCTGGAATGAATGTTCAGGTGCCCCTGATCTTTGGGGCATTACAGCTGCGTTTTAAGGTAGTTCAGCTTCTGATCTTTAAGTTGGTGATGATAGCATCATAAATCAGGCTGCATTTTTTAAGATTGGGTGGCTGCATTGCCTAAAAATACATTTATTCCTGGAATAGAAGGTTAGCTAGGGAGAGTCATACCTTTCCCACTGTGCTGTGCAGAGTTCTTCTCTGAAGGTGTTCTTCTGCCAGGAAAAATAAAAGTTGCAATCTTCTTGTGCTGCATGTAACACTGCTCGTCAAAGTGAAATACGGCACTGTCAAAAACAGGGTTTATTGCTAGGGCGAGTGAAATGGGGTTTTTGGGTTTCAGTTATAAATGGGAATTTAGTAGCCATGTACTATCCCACAGGGCTCAGAATAGAGTGAGATAGCTTGGAAAATGCCTGCAATACACAAGGAATTTATGAGACAAAAGAGTTAAAATCTGAAGTGCTGTTTTATCAACCTCATGCTTTTATTTTCTTCCTTTTGGCTTAGTCCCTTCTTTGCCTTTATGTTTTCATCAAGGTTCCAATCGTCTTTCCCTTGCATCTCTATTTCCAAGCAATCTCCCGAGTGGGCAGAATTAACTGTAGACTACACAAACTAACCTTGAGCTGCAGTTAGAGCCTGGGAGAGCTGCTGCTCCTGGCAGCAGGGCAGGAAACCTTCCCCTGGTTTGGTTTGGGGCACTTTCAACTGGTTGGTTTGGCTTCTGGAAACCGAAGACAACCACATCATTTACTCAATACTGGGTGCCTGGGAGGAAACTGCATTTTAGTAAGTAGATGGGTACTTGGGAGGGGAAATGTGCATCTTCATTGCTTCCTCCCTCAGCCTTTGTTTATCCTATCCAGTGGTTCCATGCATCAGGCTCCACTGCTCCCCATAAACACTGAGCGAGGGAGCTGGTGGGATTTTCACCAACAACTTCCTTCATGGCAGCAGCTGGAAGTTCTGACCCTGGTCCCTTAGTGCTGCCTGTGGAAAAGTTCTCATCTCCTCTAGAGCTGCTGGGTAGTCTGGAGTTCTGGCCTCACATGGAAAGCTCATTTGGAAAGCAAAAGTATTTTAGGGAAAGCTTGTTCTGCCTAATGTGTGCTGAAGGCTTTCTGATTTGTGCAGATGAAATTCTTGAGCCTGCATCAGAGATGGAGACAAGTTTTCCATGCTGCCTACTTGTCTGAATCAACATGGCTTGATAAGATTGAAAGCCAGCTTAGCAGAAATGCAGGAATTAGCAATGAATGCAGTGCCTGGACAGTCCCTGCTCCAGCAGCACAGGGTACTGCAGCTCCTACTGGCATGGCTGGAAATGTTCAGTGTTTGTGCTCAAACATTCAGTACATTTATGTGCACAACTCTCAAGTGTAACCTAGATGAAGCTCCCATCATCCTGGCATTATTTTTTGCAATTTATAATTTCTTTTGCTGATTTTAACGGGGAGAGTTTGGGCTGGGATCTGTTTCTATTTCAAACAGTTTTAGAGATTTAGAATTCAGACTAGGTACTGTGGGGCTTGTGAGACATCACAAGTGCTGTGCTTTGTAATATACTGAGATAATAACTGACTAATATTAAAATATAGGACTTCTGAATTGGTATGCTGGCTCCCAGTTGAGGATTATTGTATACTGTAAGTCAAAAAGGCCTGTCAGCCTGTGCATATTAGGGCAATCAGTTTTAAGAAGGTTGGGAGAGGGGAATATTATGTAAGTGGTTGTATAAATTGATATTTTATTCTTTCTAACTTTTGAATACAAATGAGGGCAGGTGGAGTATTAAATATTCTGAAACATGTTTTTTTTAAAAAAATGTGTTTGTGCAGCAGGCTGGGGTAAAGAATGAAAGAGAAAGCCAGAGCCTTTCAGGGGAATGGCAGCCCCTGCTATGCAGTGACAGGATCCCCAGCTGAGTGAACCTTTTGACCTAGTGATGATGGTATGGCCCCAGCACAGTGAGGGTGCCCAGTATAAATCCTGGGATCTGAGTCTGCAGTTTATTTTCAGCTGTCCCTCTAAAGGGAGGTGCCACAGCTGTCCCTGCAATCTCCTTTCTTGGGCTGCAGCAAACTGATCTGTGCGGGGAGGAAAGGTGCAGCTTGCCCAAGGAGCTGGGCCGTGGGCCTTAGCAGGAAAACTTCACTTGCTGAAAATTTTGAGAGCAGGTTGGACAGGACTTTGAGCAGCCTGGCCTAGTGGAAGGTGTTCCTGTCCATGGCAGGATGTTCAGTGAAATGAACTTTAAGGTCCCTTCCAACCCACACCGGTTTGTGATTCTATGAAGGAATGATTTAGTGGGGATTTAGGTGCCTATTTTCATGGGGCTCCCTTCAACATGAGTGGACTTAAGAGCAAGCTCATGGTGAGTATAGTCTGCCCAGGCCTGTGCAGAGATGTTTCAAGCTGCTGTGAACTTAAAATGGAAGCAGTGGAAGCCAGAGTATGGCTGTGAGATGAAGCTCTGACCTACACAGCTTCAGGGAGCCAAATTTTATTTCCTCCCTCCACTCCTGAGATGTCGTCCCTCTCACTGTAGTGAAACATGACCTTTCTTAAATACCTAATTCTTCAAATGTTTTTCAGGGGAAATTTGCTTTTCTGCATTTCCAGACTAATGAGCACAGTACCACACGTTGCTAACAGCCAGATCCCAGGAGTCAGGCTTCTCTTTTCCCATCAAGCTGTTGACAATCGAGGACATCACAATTCCTGATTTAGACACCTATGTAATTTTTCATGTCAGTTTTCATTCATAATAATTATAATGTACGGTGCTTACAGGTGATCAGTATTTTAGAAAATACATCTGTGTGTTCTCTTGTTAAATATTTTCCTGTTAAACAAATTTTGGAAAAATCAGTCTCCTTCTAGCTTTAAACTCTAAGTTTAAATATGGTCTTTGCTGCTCTGAAAACAACCAAAATGACTGAAAATTCACTCTTTAAGAATAAATGGTATGATTTATTTTTCTTTAATGCTGATTTGTTTGGGATTTTTGTAGCTTGTTTCCTGCGGCTGGACAAAATAGAACACTCTTAACTTCTAGGAGTTTCACTTGAAATGTTTCTGTAATACAATAAGCTGACCTTGCAGAGGGACACAAGCAGCTTCAGTGTTGCTTTTCCAGCATTCAGCCTCGCTCATAAATCTTTGTGAGATGTACAGAATGCAGAGTGACCACCTGCCATTAGCTTTTTATGTGTCACTGCCTTTTCAGGGTAAAACTAAACCTGGTCGCTGGCTGATCCCCTGAGCCAGAGCATTGATTTGCCTCAGTGATTGCTCACCATCCATTTCTGGAATCTCTCTGAAGCCACCTCCTATTTATAATTTGTCATTCCCTGCTGTATCAGTTAATGCGATTTTGTATCAAAGGCTCATGGGTTTTACATCTGAAAGGTGGGATAGCAGCAAGTCCTAGAGTGCTGGCTTAGTGAGGGGACTCTAGCAGTGGTTTAGGGAAGTGAGGTGACTGCGGGCCCATACCTAGCTTATGTCTGTTTAGTTTGGACCTGTAAATAGAGTAGCATCACCCAGAGGAATGTAAACCAGCATGAAGCTGGTAGGGCCTGCATAGGGAGCTGCTCCTAGTCCACCACATGGGCTTTGTGCTTGAATTGAAGCATCCAGAAGTACTGCTGGTTTCATTCTGAAGTCAAAGTATGAAGTATCTTCATCTTGCAGGATTTCAATTCATATGGATTGTCATCCTTACCCAAAACAGCTATTAATTATGCATTGTCTTGAGTGGCAATTATAAAAAGCAGGAACTTTATTTTAAAAGTGGCTTTTTACACAGGCAGATAGCAATAGGACCAGGGGGAACAGTTTTCAGCTAAAAGGGAAGAGGTTTAGATTGGATATTGGGAAGGAATTCTTCCCTGTGAAGGTGGGGAGGCCTTGGCACAGGTTGCCCAAAGAAGCCGTGGTTGCTCCACTCCTGGAAGTGTTCATGGCCTGGTTGGACAAGGCTTGGAGCCACCTGGTCTAATGGAAGGTGTCCCTGCCCATGGCAGGGGATGGAACTGGATGAACTGTAAGTTCCCTTCAAACCCAAACCAGCCTGGGATTCTGTGATCTCTGACAGTTTGATACTTTATGTGAGACATGTAAATAGGGATTTCCCCCATAGAAGGTCAGTGGGACAGGGGAGCTCTAACCCAGCTGGCTGTGAGTGCTGTGGCTTGCTTTAATTGTTTTGGTATACCCAAATATATATGTGTGTGTATATATATATATATTTATATCATTGCTCTGAGTTACATCATTAGCAGAGACCCTGTCTGTGCCAATAGAAATAATCAGAATATTTACCTTAAATACTATTGTGTTACTGGAGGATGAAATGTTCTAAATTTTTATCTAACAAGCCATTTTTTCTACCCCATTTGCTCTGTGGTTTCTGTAAGTGAGATGACACACTCAGCATAGACAGCTTTGGTGTTTTTGTGGATAGCCCCTAAATCTGAGCAACTGGTTGCATTAGCAGAACAAACACACGTCCAGGAAGAGGTGCACATCCTGAGCCTGGGTAGGAGTCTGACTGCACCTGTGACACTTTACGCTTGCCAGCTGTGTGATTTAATTTTTTTTCAGGTGCTATGAACATGCCAGTAGTAGTTTCTGCAGTAGTGAACCCTAGGTCCTTACTTGAGTCTTGTAATGAATATCACAAGTGATGTTGGTATGACTGACATGTTGTTTTAATGTAATCATTTGTGTTACCAAAAAATATTCCCCTGGCAAGATCCTTTCAAAGCAACTTGATGTCAGTGAAATGCTACCCTACCTTCTAGTCTATTACCAGATCGTGTTCCATTTTTTATGCAAGATGTGGGTTTTAAGAGTCTGCAGCAAATATTTCAAGCAGAATTATGAGTTCTGGACTGAAATAGCTCTCTAGAACAGAGGTAGAAAGAGCTGTTGACTTGCTTCCAGAGGAGACAGTGTCTGGGTTAAACCTTCAAAGCTGGTTCCATCACTTGATGCTGGCTTTCAGTTCTTCCCTGGCTTTTATGCTCCTTCCTTGTGTTCTCAGGAAGCTGGCTGATCTGCTCCATGCTTCAGCCAGCTTGACCTAGTGTGGGCTGATGTTTTCATCATACCCTTACAGGGGATTCTGTGTACCCTGCAAGGCTTTGGGAGGTAGAAGTTGTGTTCAAAGGGACTCTTTCAAAGGCTTTTGAGAGGCAGAAAGTCACTGTTGAGTTGCAGAATCTTCCAGACAGTTGTATGGATGGTCCGTAGAAGAAGTTTATTGTGGCTGTCTGACCTCTGTCCCCTTGTTCTCCCTGAGAGCTTGGCAGGTTGTTTGCTGCAGAGCTGCTTTACAGCCAGCTGCTCCAGTCTGTGCTGGTGCAAGACACTGTCTGTCCCAGGGCAGGACACTTGTGCCTCTGTTCATAAACTCTCCATCAGTCCCTTTGTCCAGTCTGTGTAGGTCCCTCTGAGAAGGATCTCCTGCCCCAGCCATGCCAGCAGTTTGATATCATCTGCAGACTTGGTGAGAGCACTCTCTGTCCCATAATTGGGGTTAATCGAGTTTCTTAATGAAGACATGGATTTGTATTGACCCCATATCAGCCCTGAGGGATGCTGCTGGTAATCAGGTGCTGGCTGGACTTTGTACAGCTTTTGAGCCTGATAGTCTCGCCAACTTCAGTCATCTGCTTCTGCAGTCCAGCTCCTGCCTGTTGAAAACACTGGCAGAGATGATGTTAAAGGTGTACCACACTTGCTCTCCTGTCTTCCACACAGGCAGCTTGGAGGCCAGTCAAGTTAGGCAAGATCTGCCACCTGTAAATGCATGCTGGCTGTTCCACCTCCTGCTGGAAATGACCGTCAGGATGATTTATTACACAGCCTTTCCATGGGCTACGGTGAGACTGAGATGTCTGATGTTCCCTGGATCCTTCTAAGATGGTGGGGTGGTGTTTGCATGTCATCAGGCCTCCCTTTGTCACCATGACATTTGAAATTTGACAGTGATTTGCAGTGACATCAACCAGCTCCGTCTTAAGCCATGTCTGCAGGCACCTGGTCCTGCAGACCACCTGGTCTCAAAAGTGGTCCATGGTCATTCCTTCCCCCTCCTTCCCTGGGCCTGGGCTCTGGTGCTGCACAGTGGATCTAACAGGACAAGCCTGTGCTTCCTGGGACCTGCACTTCTTCCATTCCCTTGAGCATGTGTCCATCCTGTTGGACCAGGGCTGTCGTCTGGAGCGCTGCTGGAGTTGTGGGCCTGCAGGAGGCTTCAGCCACACTTGTCTCTGACTCTTTGCAGGGACTGTGAGACATTCCTAGAATCACAGAACTAGGGAATGGTTTGGGTTGGAGCAGCCCTTAAAGATTTTCTTGTTCCAGCCATGGCAGGGGCATTTTCCACTAAACCAGGTTGTTCAAAGCCCTGTCCAACCTTGAAAGCTTGCAGGGTTGGGATACTCCTCTGAGCACAAACTAACCATTTGTAGGGCATTTTCCTGATTTCCTTATCTCCCTGATTTTCCCCTCCACCAGCCCTGCCCTGCCTCTCCCCACCCCTCCTCTACAAAATGTAAGTTTCATGGTAAAGTGTCTGCCGGGAGGGAAATAGGAGATGTTCTTTCCACTTGAGTTTGTCTCCTCATTCTTCAGCATTTAGTCCTGCAGGAACACAGCCAGTGAGCAGTAGCTGTTGTGTCATATCTGTGGTGCCTTCCCTACTTTTTGGTGCAAACTTGCACAGCGACTTCACCATCAGTTCCAAATGGCTTGTCTGTCAGCAGCAGTTCAGTTCTAAGGCATGTCGTGACCTCTTTTTTTCAGGAGCAGACACGCAATCAGAAGTGCTGCTACGTCATGTCTCCCAAGAGAGATGATGACTGTAGATTTCTGCTCTCTGCTACCACTTTGGTAAATGTTTCTTCCCCATCCTGCAGCACAGACATCAGTGGCTCCTAAGGTTGGATGTATTCTCTTATAGAACTTGTCTGTCTTAATTTTATTAATGGGCTTAGCAATTCCTTCCAGTTGCTGAGGAATGCTTCTCACTGCTACAGTGTGCTGACACTAGGAAATGCTATAAAGCTGAGCAGACATTTTTGGTTCCTGAGCCCACTTTAGTGGAGCCCTTTCTACTTTCAGTCCAGCTACCAATTTAATCACTGCTGCACTTCAGATATTAAGTGTTGCTCGGTGCTCTCTGAATACGGGAGGGGAGTGCAGGAGGCATCAGGTAGGGGCTGGGCTCTGGGGAGGATGCACAGCCTGTGAGTGATAGCTGCTCAAGACTCAGCAGCCATAAGTCAGCAGGCTCAGCTTGATCCTTGCAAAAAGGAATGTCTTAGTCCCACTTGCTTAACCTCAGCACTCCATGGGCATGTCACAAGTCAGTTGCATGTGCCACCCTAGGAAGCTGGGTTTGAGTACCAAAGCTTTGTGCAGGCAAAGCCTTGCTTCTGCCAGCAGGTGAGGAAACTGGGCTGGTGGGTGGGAGTCAGTGGCACCTGTGGTGTGGAGACCATCAAGCAGGCAGTGAGGGGAGAGCGGAGCTTGGCAGCTGCAGTCCCTCTCTTGGACCAAGTGGAATAGCCTCTGGGTAGGAGGGGAAGGAACCAGTGAGGATAACAGCCCTGTTTGACAGCTTGTGGCTCTGTTCCTTTGCACAGTCCTGGGTGGGACTGTTTGTTTGCTGTTCCTGGGCGGTTCCACCATGTGTTGGCTGCTCTGCATCCCTAGGTGCTACTCCACGGCTGCCCAGGTGCTTTCTGGACCAAAGTGCTGCTCTGGGGCTTCAAACTCCCCTGGAGCTGTTGAGCTTGTGCCAGGTTCTATGTCACTTGCCTACCAACTGCCATTTGTTTCCCAGACCCTCTAGAAACCTAATCTCATTAATTCAGTGAAAAGCTGAAAGGCAGTAGAGTTCCTGCCGGGTCTTCAGGGGTCCCCTTTTGATCCAAGTGACCTGGGGGCCAAGAAGGCCCAGTGGTGTCCTGGGGTGCATTAGGACAAGCATTCCCAGCAGGTCAGGGAAGGATCGTGCCCCTCTGCCCAGGCCTGGTTGGCACATCTGGAGTGCTGTGTCCAGGTCTGGACTCCTCAGGAGGGACCTGGAGCAGGGCCAGCGGAGGCTACGGAGATGAGAAAGGGCCTGGAGCATCTCCCTGCCAAGGAAAGACTGAGGGAGCTGCAGCTGTTCAGCCTCGAGAGGAGACAACTGAGATGGGATCTCATTCCTGTCTGTCAGTGTCTGCAGGGAGGACTCAGAGCAGGGCCCAGGCTCTGCTTCCTGGGGCCCAGCACTGGCACAAGAGGAATGGACAGGAGCTGATGCCCAGGAAGTTCCACCTGGACATGAGGCAGAACTTCTTCCCTGGGCAGTGACAGAGCCATGAACAGGCTGCCCAGAGAGGGTGAGGAGTCCCCCTCGCTGGGGATATCTCAGACCCATCAAGACATAATCCTGGGCCATGTGCTCTGGGGTGACTCTGCCTGAGCAGGGAGGTGGGACCACATGAGCCACTGGGGTCCCTTCCAGCCTGACACATCCTGTGATTCTGGACATGAACTTTGCAAGTTTCAGGTTAGATCACCCACACCTCTGCTGGGGTTTGCACCCCTTCCCTGTTCCCATACACATGGACCTGGAAGGTGGGGTGTATGGGGAGAGGTGGGTTAGTGAGGATGAGCATATTTGCTGCAGACACATGGTACTTCTGCAAACATCTGTGTACTGGATCTGTGAAACAGGATTTCCAATGAAGAAAATAGAAAAGTGATGATCTAGAAGAATTTAAATCCTAATTATTTCAAAATGGAAAGAATAATATGTTGTTCTTTGTGACATATCATCTTCTATATGTTGTGGCCTGTGTGCATTCTCTTCTCCAGCATAAATCACTATAATAGGTACATGCTCTATTCAGGGAGCACACAGTGTCTATTTTTGGGGGGTTTCTTTTGAGTGTATTGGGAGAATCTGAGTCTTGGATACAGCTCAACAAAATAGTTTCAAATGACAAATCTGTCCCACTTTTGGCATGGTGTGCTGAATAGTTTTGTAGTGTTTTCTCAGTGATACCAGGGCTGCGTGCTGTCAGTCTTACCTGTACAAAGATCTCGTAAGATAAAAAATTAAAATTGAGCTTTCCCAAGCTGTAGTATTGACAGAACAGAATCCAGAACTGCTCGGACAAATGAAAAGTATCAAGTCTTCAGCATCAGTTGGAACTGGCACATGAAGTCACTGAGCTGTTATCCATTGTTATGATGTATCATTTAAAGCAGCTACCAGGGGATGGCAGCGGGAAGTGACGGTTTCAAAAGGGCCTCCAAGAAGAACCTGGGGAGTGATGAAGCCAAAGCAGGCAACAAGCATGTGGAGAGGAGAAATCTGGTGGAGATGGTATGTTTGGATTTTCAAAACACTTTTGACAATATCCCTCTATGGAAGCTCTAAGAAACAAAGCTTTTGTGAAATAAAGAGATCTTGCTAATTTCTGTCTGAAAGAGACAAAACAAAGGCTGGCAATAAAGGGTCAGTTTGCAGGAGGAAGGGGAGTTATCCTATGCATCTCCTCTGGAGTTTGTGCTGCTATGCACACCTTTATGTGAGACAGGAAAGGGAATAGAGCGAGGTTACAAAGGTTCCTGCACAGTCAAGGTAGTGAAGTGTCAGCTGGCCCTGAAGGGTGTCTGTATTGGCCAATTCACTGAAAAAATGGCTGGCAAAATTTGGTCTGTAAATGGGGAATAATGTTTTTGGGGAAACAGTGGCTTCCAATCCAGTTTTCACAGGCTGGAAAAGCTTGTATCTTGCTCATGTGTAGATTAATATGTGCAGTTCTCTTTCTACCATCTCAAAAAAAAAAAAGTTAAGGGAAAGAGATGGGAAATAACATTGAAGGGATCAAAGTCAATCAATGGATTGGGTTCTATACCAGGAAAGAGCAAAACTTTGTGATTCCTTCTGACCGACAGAAAGCCACAAGCACAGGTAGGATAAAGGTTTCCAAAACTATATGTAAAATTATGGCGTTAGGGATGTTCAGTTTTTTCCTACAAGGAAGGATTTAAGGACATCAGAGTTTTAAAACAAATACTTTTTCTCATCTAGTGTAAAATTCAGCTGTGGAACTAATTGCTTTAGGACACAGTTCATGCCAAAAGCTTCCGTGTGTTCAGAATCTGCATGGTGGGTACAATTCTAACTGTGTAAGTTAAGCTCTGGATTGCCAAGCTCTAGCATGGGTGGAAGATACAAAAAGCAATTAAAAAACCATTATTTATTGCAGGTGGGAGTCAAGAAGAGAAAATAAGATGGGGGGAAGACTAGTAAGGCCCAAAACCTTCTCAAATGTTAAAGCAAAAGTTTAAAAGCTAAAATCTGGTGCTTCTTAGAGGGCTCATAATACTGTCCTGCAGAAATTGTGACAATTCTGCTTTGTGCTTAGTGGGCAATTTTATTGAATTTTTTGGTAACTGGCTGCAGTGGTGTAAAGATTATATTTCATAATGTCCTCTAAAATAGAAAGAATATATGTATGTGTGGGATATCATCACGCTAATCCAGGAGGTCTTGAGCATTTTTCTCTTCCTGGCTTGTAGTAGACTGAACTGATACATCTGACTGAACACGGTGTCCAGGTGTTCATGCAAGGGATGGATTTCCTCTTTCTTCATCATCTGCACTGGCTTTTCTTTTCATTCTTGGGTGATTGACAAACAGAATTTGACCTTCACAGCCCTAAAAGGTTTGCCTTTTAAATGAATATCACTTGAGTCATTCTGAACAAGCATTCCCTCGTGCTGAAAAAGATAAGTGGTAAATGTGTCTGTCTCTCGATGAGAGACTTCAGGGCTGTGCCAGCCTGTACAGCAGCAGAGCCAGGGTTTGAACTTCAGAGCATATTGCAAGAGTTATTTTTGTTCCTTTATATTAATAGCTGCTGTAGAAGGAGCCATGTGCTTAAGGCCAAATCCTCTCTTACAGTTACTCTGAGTATTGCCTTCTCTACAGTCTACAACTCGGTCTTCAAAATCCATTCTTTTCCATTTAGTTTAGGTGCTGTTAATCTGTAAGAAAATTGTTCAATATTGCAGAAAGTGAACAAGGAATAAAACATTGATTGTAGTCCTTGGGACGGGATCCCAAGGGATATGCTGACAGCACACCCAGCTTCCTGTAAATTGTGCTTGGGATTTCAGTTCAAGCCTTGGCCTAAACAAGAGCTGCTGCATCTTTTAAATTACAGTGTTGTGGTGATGAAACAAACCTTCAGAGTCCTGGAGATTGGGTGATACCTATTGTTGACAAAGCTGCTAGCTTCTTTTTATAATTTTAAAACATTTTAAACATAGAGTCTATTTTAAACGTAGAGTCATGGAACCATTGAGTTTGGAAAAGACCTCCAAGATCATCATGTCCGACCTTTGACCAACCATCTTCTCAGCCAGACCTGAGCACTGAGTGCCTTGTCCCGTTGGTCCTTAAACACCTCCAGAGATGAGGACTCCACCACCTCCTTGGGAAGCTCCTGACCACCTTTTCTGTGGAGAAATTCTTCCTGATGTCCAACCTGAACCTCCCCTGGTACAACTTGAGGCTGTTTCCTCTTGTCCTGTCCCCTGTAGCCTGGGAGAAGAAACCAACCACTGTCCTGCTAATCTGTTGCACTGGGCTGGTCTCAGTCTCCAACCATTCACCTCTTCTCCAGTTTGGTTAAACTTGTTTCCTAATGCCTTGGCTTCTTGGAGCAGTGTTTGGGTAATTCTCCTTCTGTGGTAGGATGCTGAAAGCTGCACCTCTTCTGCTGCCATGTGTTTGGCCTTTTGCTGTTTGCCCACAAACCACACTGGGCTGTCTCAGATGGTTGCTGTTGGAGAGTTCCAGCCGCGGCTGGAAGAGGTCACAGAAACCCTTCTAGTTCAGTCCTCTGTACTGAGACATGACCAGGTTTATCAGAGCTTTTTAGAAAAGACAGTTAATTATCCCCTTCCTCAACATCACCACAGAGCACTTGTCTGCCCCTCCCACAGAAGGCGAGAAGCCCCAGTGTGTGGCAGGCTCAGCTGGAACCGTGCGTGATGTGCTTCCTGCTTCAGCAGCACCCTCTGAGTCATTCAGCCAGCCCTCAATTACCCACCGGGGACAGAGAGGAGGGCATAGAAATGCTGGATTAAAAGTAGTGCTATCAGTTACTGATGCTGTAACAACATATTAGTGAGTGCTGTGGTGGAAGACAGACCCCCAGGAAGCAGCATGGGAGCTGCCAGGGCCAGCGTGTGCTGCAGCACAGCAATGCTGGGGCTGCTCTGGCCTCCTCAGTGATTCCTCGCTGCTGTGTTCTTTATGTGCTTGTTTTGCCTTTAGATTCTCCCACCTAAATGTAGGAATATTCCTATTTTGCTTCATTGTAAGACTGTTTATGAGAGGCTGGGCTCTGCTCTCTAGAGTTCTCCACCTTCTCTGCTTTGGTTTCATCTCGCACCAGTAAAACGTGATCTCCGATTCTCTTTTTGCTGAACAGGAGGGTCAGAGCTGGACCTCATTAGTCTGTGCTGGTGGGACCTTTGGAGGAGTGTTCCCACAGGCTCTGGGAACTGCAGGCTGTGGATTCCCTACCCAGCCCCATCCCTGCTGTGTGGCTGCAGTGGGTTGGGGTAGCAGATGTGGGGAGCAAATGTGGAAAAACCTCCTGGTTTCCCCAACTTTTTACAGCTTGTTCTCTTTTTATCTTTCTGAAATCATCTTCAGCCAGTTTGTTTTATCCAAGGAGTTTATTTCTGTGGTACCCTAGAAATAGTATAAACCATATTTGTGATGCCACAGAAATCCTTAAGAAGTGCTATTGGGAAATGGGGTAAGTTGTTTGGGTTTTTTTTGATAGTGAGTTTTGTTTCTGTTTTGTTTTTGTTGGTTTTTTTCTTTTTTTTTGCTGAGCGTTTTCTCATTCATGTCCTATTCATATCTTGTATCTTTTTCAGTTGTGGAGACTAGAATTTCTTATGATACGGAAAATCTGTTGCATTATGTAGAGGCCTAATGATATTTTATGGTTTGTTTTGTTCCACTCCAAGTAATTTCTAGAATTTGCTTTGATTTCTGAGCTTGGAGCTGATATTTTCCTACAGCTATTTGTTATAATCCTAAGAGCTTTTCCCTGAACTCAGTAATAAGCTCAGAGCCTTTCATTTAGGTATGTTTTGTTGGGTGTATTTTGTGCCTGTGATTCACTCTGCAGTGATCTGCACTGCATTTCATCTGCTCTTTTATCAGCAGTTGCTCAGTACTGTAAGATTTTTCAACTTTGTCCTTTGCTTTACCCCTTGAATAGTTTCACTAGCAAAGTTCTCCTCACTGATCACCTCCTCTTCCACGTCCTTTATGTAGCACATTTGGTAGCACAGACCCTGAGAGAGAGCTTTCTGCAGAGCTCTCCAGGAAGATCTGTCTCATATTCTGGTCTCCTCATCAGGAAAATACATTTAATTGTGCAAGCATCTTCCATCTTTCTTGGGCAACTCAGTGGCTTCAGGGGCCATAGTGAGGGGCCTGTTGAGAATCCTTTAGAAAATCTCATAGAATCTCTGGAGTTGGAAGGGACCCACAAGGGTCATCAAGTCCATGCCCTGGCTCTGCCCAGGACAACCCAAAAAATCACATCATGTATCTGTGGTGGGTGTCATGTATCATCTGGACCTTCCTTGTCTTCATGCTTATTTACCTTTTAAAGACTCCAGTGACTTTCTGTCACATGACTTCCCTCTGTAAAGGCCTTGGTGGATATTTTCCTAAATATAACAATTTCTTATACACCCACTCTTCTGCATTGTGCCATCCACTGATGTGACCCCAGCAGGTTGGTGGTTCTTGGGTTTGGTGAAATCTTTCCCTTTCTCCATTCCAGGAGTTTCTTCATTTATCAGTGACTTCTTTCCATCTTCTTAGTCATATAGTGACACACTTGCTGTTTGTCCATTTTTCTGGTGCTACACCAGAGGAGGGTCAGGCTGGGTATCAGGGAAAGGTTCTTCCCCAGAGGGTGCTGGGCACTGCCCAGGCTCCCCAGGGAACGGGCACGGCCCCGAGGCTGCCAGAGCTCCAGGGGTGTTTGGGCAATGCTCTCAGGGATGCCCAGGGTGGGATTGTTGGGATGTCTGTGCAAGGGCAGGGTTTGGACTGGGTGGTCCTTGTGGGTTCCTTCCTGCTCAGAAGATTCCATGATTCTGATAGATGTAGCCTTGATGTGGACTCTGGGAGTGCTGTCCAAGCAGTCCTGCTGCCCAAGCAATCCTGCTGTCCAGCTCCTGTTCCAAGCCTTTGAGTTTCTGGAGCCTCCCCTGGCTGTGCACCTGCCATGCCTGCAGCAGGGAACTCACCTGCATCCCATGGCCATCACCACCTGCCCAGACTTAATGCCTGAAATCCACCTGCTCATGGCCTTGCTTTTGCTTCAAGCTGGGAACTCAGCCTGCAGCCAGGGGTGCATGCATGGTCTTGGGGATCTGCAGTCACGTTGCAGTGAGAGAAACGCAGGATTGCTCTCCCAAGGATCATTTCGCTGCTTACTCCTTTGAGCTCTTCCTTCACAGCTGGCACAGAGATGGGGCTACGTTTTGATCCCTCTGAAAGTCTTCCTGTGTGATATTCTTTGTGTCTCTACCCTTCAGCAAAAACCATAAAATCATAGAATTGTTTGGGTTGGAAGGAGACCTTGAAGACCCATCTGGTTCCAGCCCCCCTGCCATGGGCAGGGGCACCTTCAACTTGACCAGGTTGCACAGAACTTCATGCAACCTGGCCTTGAACACCCCTAGGGGTGGGGCATCCACAACCTCCCTGGGCTACCTGTTGCAGGGCCTCACCTCCCTCACAGTAAATAATTTTTTCTTCGGATCTAGTCTAAAGCTGCCCTCTTTCAATTTGAACCCATTCTCCCTTGTCATGTCACTACATGCTCATGTAAATAGCAAGATAGTAAATAGTCTTGCCCCATCTTTCCTTTAAATTTCTCTAAGACACTGGAAGGCAACAATTAGGTCACTCTGAAACCTTCTCTGTTCCAGGCTGAACAATCCCAATTCCCTCAGCCTTTCCTCATAGGAGAGGTGCTCCATCCCTCTGATTAACTTGGTGGCTTTGTCCTGGCGGGGGTGATCCACTCAGATAAGAGGCTGTTCCATGCCTCTGGCAGTTGGGCTTTGTTGACAAACCTCGCCCTCTCCTTAATTCTCCTGTTCACCATCCAGGTTGTAGTACTCTGTTCCTGAGGGTTTCCTGTGCCACCCACCTGCAGGGCAGACTCATGCTCAGGAGACACAGTGCAATAAACAGAGAATTCACCATCCTCCAGCTGAACTTCCCCCAGGTTTTGATTTACTTCAGGGATGAGTAAGGGCTGTAGTTCACCTGTAAGCCCAGGCAGCTGCCTGGCTGGTGCTCCTGGTGGTTACAGAGGTGGGGAGTTTGCTCTGCTGCCAGCCCTCCCTTTACTGGATGCATTCATTGCTCTCACCATTTCTGGCTGTGGCCTTTTTGCAGGCTCTGCCATCTGTGTGACACTGTGGAAGTCCTGTTGGGGCACTCAGGCAGAGTTCACAGCAGGCTGCCAGGACCTCAGCCACGCGGGGCATGTGTGCAGCACTGAGGCAATAACTGGGTTTATGTTACTCTGAGGAACACATAAAAGTTTCTATCAGGTCTGTATTTCTTAGATCACGGAGACCACAGTTTCTGATAAGATTTGAAATGTGATTCATGTCTCTGGGGAAAGTTGACACCTTAGCTGTGTCCATCTTTCAAACTACCAAGATATCTGATGTCATGCTCTGACAAGAGGTAGTGCATGGCCACATCCTTGGCACACTCAGCTACCCTGTGAGAGTCTCACAGGGCAGTCAAGCAGTTCCTCTCCCCCTTCAGTGACCTCATTGCACAGGTCATTTTCTTTAACAGCTCAGTGCTCTCTGTACCATGTTGGCCACCACCTCTCTTTTCCACGGACATCACCAGAATGGAGTTCCCTGCCCTTTCTTTGGACTGCTGATGGCAGCAGGAATGGAATGTGCTCAGAAACAAGCAGTGAAGGATTTTGTTACTGGTGGCTGTGCTGAGATTTGCTTTAGTTTGTTTCCCACAAGAATAAAAAAACCTCAAAGACACTTTCCTGTGACCGAGCAGCCCTAACAATGCCAATTGATTTCTTTTTCTTCTTTTTTTCCTGTGAATAAAGGCAAGTGCAAATGAGCTCTGTCTAAAGTGTGGTTGGCATTTGAAAACTCATACAAATTGGATCCTCAAACATATGTATTTTTCCAGTATTGGGAGTTCTTGAAAAAATTTTACCTCTGCTCTGGAGCCAGGTTGGGGGAGCTGGGGGTGTTCAGCTTGGAGAAGGCTAAGAGACTCTAGGGGCCCTTCCAGTGCCTAAAGGGGCTCCCAGAGAGCTGGAGAGGGACTTTGAACAAGGGCCTGAAATGTCAGGACACAGGGGAATGGCTTCCCACTGCCAGAAGGTAGGGATGGATGGGATATTGGGAAGGAATTCTTGGCTCTGAGGGTGGGGAGGCCCTGGCACAGGGTGCCCAGAGAAGCTGTGGCTGCCCCTGGATCCCTGCAAGTGTCCAAGGCCAGGCTGGATGAGGCTTGGAGCAACCTGGGCAAGTAGAAGGTGTCCCTGCCCATGCCTCTCCTGGAGCCAAGGCACTGGAAGAGGCTCTTAAGTCTCTCCAGAGCTTTTTCTTCTCCAGGATGAACACCCCCAGCTCTCCCAGCCTGGCATCAGAGCAAAGGTGCTTCAGAGCTTTAAGTTCCTTTCAAACCCAGACCAGTCTGGGATTCTGTGAAGGGATGTGCAGACTCTGTCATAGGACCATGAACTCCTGTGTTCTCCTTTACCTGCTACACTAAAAATGCCAGTTGTAGTCCAGGCTTAAATTGCTGTGTTTAGATAGGTTTATTTCCTGTATTTTGGGAAAATACCTAACTTAACTTCTGCTGTAATATCTAATTATTTTAAGGTTTCAGCAGCATTTAAAAGAAAGCATTTCCTTAAAGCTGCACTGTGATAAGTGATGTTGCAAATCCCAATGATGGCACTAGAAATGGAAATACTGTGAAATTGTGGGCCTTTCAGAAATAGTGTGGAATCACTTTATTTTTAGAAAGATTTCTTTATCCAGCCCCCTCTTTGTCAGCTCCATCATTTGTTATGCTTCAAAGAAAATTCTGTGTCCTCTGATTGATGTGGAGCCTTTTCCTGCTGGGAATAGTTACTGTGGCAGTTGAGCCATGGTGGATGCCAGGCTCCTGTTCAGGTGTGGGCAGGAAGTGGCAAAACTCAGAAAAACCCCTTGTTTGCTTGACTGAGAAGGCTTTGAGTGGCATAGGGCTGGAAAATGCCCAAGCAAGCTGCCACACATCTGTTTGGGGATGATTTTTGCCTCTAAGAGGACATGGACTGATCCTTAGAGAGGTTTTAGCCTCTGAATATATAACTGCAAAGTAGCAGATTTAAACTTTACTGCATGCTGCCTGACTGGAAAGGAAAATGAATAAATAGAATTACTGACTGTATGTTTTTCTCTATATATACCACCTTCTTTTTTCCGGCCACAAAGGTAAAATTCAGATCTTGAAACAAAATTTGATGTGGCAGCCAGACAGCAAGACAGAGTTGTGCATGGGAATCATGGGCCTGACAGTCTGTTTGTGAATAAACTGACAATGAATCGCTCCAAGGAATCTGCTCTTGCTCTTCACCTGTAGTTGTGATGAGGTGTTTCTGCTCACAGCCACTGGTTTCTAGTCACTTAGTGCTAATTCAGCGTCTTTGGCATTTGCAGGAGTTCATGAAACTTCTCGTACATGAACTTTGATGTCTGTACGGTAGAGCTGGTTTCTGTGAAAGCAGTACTGGCCCTTGAGTGACTTGAATGCTTTCTGTGTTGAAAAATCCATTTTTCCCTGGGTTGTAGGCAGCATGAGCTGTCTGTCTTGACATAAGCAAGGTATTATGTGGCAGCTTAAGACTGTCTCAGTCCTGCCCTTCCTGCCGCTCCTGTCATGTGCCTTTGACACCAGTGCAAGTGCTTATCTGGTCCCACTGTGAGCCAGTGTAGCTCCTGGATCTGTTCAGTGTGGTATCAAATGAGTGTCAGTGCCCTTGCTGGGGGAGAGGGTCTGCTGGCAGGGTATTAGGTATATGAGGGCAGCCCTGGCTTCAGCAGAGCCTGCTGCAAAATCCTGCCACGGCAGAGACTAAAGAAAGCCTGGAGTGATCCACAGAGATTTTTCTGTCTGCCTTTGGGGTCTATAGTTAGGCAACACAAATCTCACCTTTAGTTTGCCAAGTTGTAGCTAAAATCATTTGCAGCTGTTTTTCCATGTCTCTGCTGGGGTAGAAGACCTGGAGAGGCTCTTCCTATAGAGGATTCTCTGCCAGAGCAGAGGGGCCCTGCCTGGCCTTCCCACCCCACCTTGCCCTTCCAGCAGGTGTGATGTGAGTGGAACCACCTTTCCAAGTGGGCCACAAAGTGATTTTACATTTTTTCCTCCCATTATTCACCAGGAGAGTCCCCATTTGGCATTGGCCATACTGTGCTGCTTAGCCACCACCAGCGGCCCTGCAAGGCATTGGGGCGAGTGTCAGCCCCGGCCTGCAGGACACCACCTTGGTTTGGCTGAAGCTGATCTAAGGCTGCATCTTGGAAGTTTAGGATATGTTTTTGTTGTAGAGATGATGGCAGAACCATATCTATATTTACTTGTGAAAATGAAGTCTTAAGGAACTGCATTAAAGAGTGCAGTGTAGCCCTTGATGGAGCTCCTGTCAGGACAGAGGATTGTTAGCTGAACATTTCTTTGCTAAGCAAACCTGCAGTACCTAACTTTCCGTTCTCCACACAGGATTGAAATGCTTGTGAGTTTTCTAATTATAAAACATAGTTATTTTGGGCAGGAATGAAAATGTCAGTAATTTGAAAGCAAGGTTTTATATAGACTGTCTTGATCAAGTGCCAGGGAGCGCTGGCTGAGGGGGAGAGAAATTACATACTTAGTGGTCAGAATGACTAAACTGGTGAGACTTGAAAAGCCAGTGCTGTTCCACACCATTAGAAAACTGGCAGTCCCTGCTTTTTAGTGACAGAAAGACTTTATTTTTAGTGTTGGCAGTTGATCACGTACTGGACTCATTTCAAGCTCTTCTCAGATGGTACCAAGCATTAGCCTCTGCTGTTGAAATAATGGGTATTAAAAATCATGCTGGAGCTAGTGGGATGATGGTGATGATGGAAAGGGAGGGAGTAAAATGATGGTCTAGGGTGAATTTTGAAGTCAGTCCCACATGGCCTGGTGCTGGTTTAGAGCTGTGTTGTGGGCTGTAAACACAAATGGCAAACCAGTCAGTCGGCTGCAGAGGAGGAGCGCTGTGGAAGTGGAAAATCAATGTCTTGGGTCCTGTTTGGATGAGAGGTGAATTCAGTGCAAGTTGCTGGACACATGGGAGCACAAATACTGTGAGGCTGGAGGGGTTCATAGGACCATAAAATGTCCTTGGTTGGAAGAGATCATGGAATCGAACTCCTGGCCCTGCACAGATACCCCAGCAATCTTACTCTGTGTCTGAGAGCATTGTCCAAACCCTCCTTGAGCTCTGGCAGCCCTGGGGCTGTGACCATTCCCTGGTCCCTGGGGCTCTTTGCATAGTGAATCCATGTCTGTGTGGTCGATGCTGATCTTAGGTTTGCCAAAATGCTCTTTGATTAGAAATGTTCAAGGAGAGGCAAAGAGCTGCGTGCCTGTGCCTGTCATCCTAGAAGAGTAAAAGCAAAGCAATTTAGCTTTCTTCCCATTTCCCTCTCTTTCAGTAACACAGAGTGTGAGTGTCCAGCTGACCTTCTCTCTCCTTCCCACAGTGGCTCCTGTTTCTTCACAGAAGCCGAGCTGGAAGCTTTGGCATTCCGAGGGTGAGGGCAGGTCCTGCCCAGGCGGGGACAAGCGGAGTGTGGTGCTTCAGCTCTCACTGGCAGCACCATCACTGCAGCACATGCAGGAGTCCTGGCAGTTGGAAAGAACTCCACAGACATTTAGCCAAGCCATCTCTGCTTTAGTGCAGCAGGTATTTGCATCTAGCTCCCTGTAAATAAGTTGATGGCCCCAGTACATATATGAAGGTGTGGGGAGTTTCAAAATAGTTTCAAAATAGTTTCAAAGTGTGGTTTCTATTCAAAGCACTTCTCCACCTGACATTTCATGCTGCTATTTCATCTTGGAAATGCTACGTTCATGGCATAATTATGCCTTTGCACATATTCCTCTCTTCCATGTGCTCTGCTGGGTTTTTTGTTGTGCTGATCATTGTAAGAGATTCGTTGTTGGTTTCTTTTGATGACTGACATGGATACTGCTGAGTACTTCTTGTTGTGTGTGGGGCTTTTTCCAATGGAAAAATCTGACATAATCCATACATTTCTCTTCCTGCTTACATGAGAAATAAGACTCAACTGCTGTTAAAGAAATTAACCTCCACAGGTAATTAATCAGACTAGAAAATTAATCTTTTTATCTCATTTTGCTCCCTTTCCTCTTGTTCTTTTTAAAGCAGAATTTACCTCTTTCTCCTGGTTCCAATGTGGTTGTTTCAGAATTAGATTTTTAGATTTTTTTTCCCAAGAATTTTAAAGCATAAAGATTTTAAGGCTGGGTTGGTGGTACAGAAGTGCCTGTGCAGCGTGTCAAGGCATGAGGACATGCAGAAGCCAAGGCTGGGGAGAGAGAAGGTGCAAAAGCTCTGTGGTTTTGCAGGAGCAGCAGTACGAGCTGTTTGTTGTTCCCCAAATCACTGGTGAGTGTAATCTGTGCTGCCAGAGATATGGGATCACTTGGAGGTGGAATTTTTGGGCAGTGCCGGTTCTGACAGAAGCCCCTTAAGAGCAGAGCTGTGATCATGGGACACCATGGCAAGGTCATAGCTTCCAGTGCCGACAGTCCAAGTGCTGACAGTTGCCAGGCTATTTTGGGAGCGCTTTTCCCTTTGTTTTCTGTGAACTCCTCTCTCTGTGCTCCCAGATTTAACCCCTGATGCTGTTCAGCTGTCATCAGCCCTGCCTTTGTTTGTGGTTTTGAGGTGTGTGTTGACATCACGTATTTACTCTTGCCTTGCATTTGCTGGATGATGGACTCCCTCTATCTCCTGGCTAACCTTATTCCATGTATTTTAGACTTATGACAGGAGAACAGTCGAGAAGTGAGACTTGTCATTTAATCCCTTTGGCTGTGCTGTGACAGCATGAGTGGATTGCCCTGCCAGTGCTCCCAGCCCAATGTGTAACAGTTAATGGTGTTGCTGGTGTCAGTGTTGGCCTCTGGTTTGCAGGAGCCCTTCAACCATTTCCAGAGCTTTAAAGTGGTCTTGTTACACCAGTCCTGTAGAAAATGTTGTTATAAAGAAAACCCTCTCAAAACTCAGGTTAAGGAGTGACGTGGTAGATATTGGCTGGAGGAGGGCTGTCTTGTGCCTGCTGGTCAGTCCTGGAGGGTGGGGCTCAGCTCACCTGGTGTTGCTGGGTCTGTGCTGGTCTGCAGGCAGTGGGAAAGGAGAAGCACAACCCACCCAGCCTGGGCAGGCAACGCCCTCGGGGCACATTTTGAAAATGTGGATGAAACTCATCCTGTGCAAGGCAAGGTGTGGGAGCACATGGCTGGGAAGGGGGAACCCTGGCAAGCTGGACTTAAACCTGCTGGGGCTCTTATGGTGATCTTGGGCTGAATTCAGACTGCACTTCACGAACTCAGAAACCATTCTACTTGCAGACTACTGCTTTTGATGGCCTGTATTCAGTCTGAAACTTCGCTTAGCACAGAGCAAACCTTTTAATAATTTGAGTGTGCTGTCTCCCCTTGGTTTGTTTAAACGAAACCGATTTTTTTCACCCCATGTCTGATGCAGAATTTTTTATAGCTCCTGGGTGGTGCAGCCTCTGTCACTCAAATGAGTCTACATCAGGTTTTCAGCATGAGGACATCATTTAGGAGGCAAAAGCCAGAGGCTTGGGCACATAAAACATCAAAGCTGTGGAGGTGAGTCTGGCCTGAATCAGAATGGCTTCACAAATCTATGTCTTCTAGTCCTTCCCCACAATTATAAAGTTCCCTGAATTTTCAAGGAATAAATGTGTCTGTGAATGTCTATATGAACATATATGCACATGCTTATGATAATCCACACAGAAGTCCACAGGCCAGAAGGGCGAGGAGGATTCCCTGCTGATACTGGAGGCACTAGATTAGGAGTCTCCAGAGGTACTTCTCAACTGCAGTGATTCCCTGGTGTGTCTGTTGCTATTCTGTACCTGACTGGCACTGGGGTGTGATGAGAGCTGGATGTTCTTCAAGCAGTAGCAGATGGTCCCTGCTCTGAGGGTCTCTCCATCTGAATTGTAAGTGGTTTCACCAGATGGAAGGATGGAGTGGCCTTCTGGGCACATGGACGTGTGGAGAAAGGTCCTGAAGATCAGTGCAAGAATGATGGATGTGGGTTGTGTGGAAGAATCTCAGAGGACTCAAGAGTTACAGAAATTTGGATCAGTGTTGGAACAGAGGGAAGTAAACCATGTCAGAGAAGGGCTGGGTGTGTAAACATGGTTCAGCACTTGATTTCTAGATTGGAGGAGAGTCTGGTAGAAGAATTAATAATGGGGGTTTCATGAGCAATCTGATTTAGCAGCAGCAGCATTTTGCACAGGGCAAGAGGCACCATAGTGGTGGGGGGCTCTGGAGATGGATATTTCCTGGAGTAATCAAGAAGAGCTGAAGCATGGCCTCTCCTCGCCTGGCAGCTCATACTCCATTTCAAAAGCCAGCATGTGCCTGAGCAGGCAGTTTACATATTGCATTTATGTGTGACAAGTGGAACTGTCAAGTATGATTTCCGTGTGGGAATCATGGGGATTGCTACCCCAGGATCCGACACGGTAGGATTATGAGATTTTCACTCGGTGCACGGAGAAGTCACCGAGATTGGGTTCTGTCACAAGACTGGGTATTCATAGTAGAAACACGTAACACAGCAGCCAAGCATGCAGCCCTTTCTGCTTCCCCCTTTCTGCATTTTCCTTGTGCCTGGAGCAAGTGCATGGCTTCTCTCTCTCAAATCCCAACCAACCAACCACATTGGGAGCACCAGGACATTAAATACAGCCAAAGTTAACCCACAGCAGTTATTACAGGTTTCCTGGCTGGCTGATGCCAAGTGTCTACATGCTGCTTTATCCCATGATCATATGACACTGGCAGATGTGACATATTGTTTGTAAACCGACTGTTGGCTCAGAGGGGCTGCAGGGAGCAGAGCCGTGTGCTCCCAGCCAGGTTCCCCCTTGTTACAGGTGTTGCCGTTGGCAGGGCCAGCACCTTGTGCAGGCACAGGGCAGGACATGGCCCTGCTGCTGAGTGGCTCTCACTGACATGCTGGCCAGAGTTGTTCTTCCTGCAAACAGCTGCACTGAATGTTATTCTTGTATTTATGTTAAATCACCAACAATTGGGCAAGTTATGGAGAAAACAACCACCTCCACATGGGTGCCTGTGACAGCGCTGTGGATGTGCAGTTACTGCCTGGCATCTGTGTTCTCCTGGGTTTGTAACCACTTTTCTCCTTGTGGAGGTGAAAAGGTTGGTTTTTTTCCCTCTCACCTGATCCCAAGCAATTTCTTAGGAGTTTGTGAGGTGATTTAGATGCTCTCCTCACTGCTATCCTGTGTGTATCTAACATGTAGTGAAATATAACACCAGTCCTAGGCTGGGGCTTTGCTAGATGTGTTGCACCCCTAGAAAGTGAACAGTGTCACACTGCTCACACCTTCTTGGAGCTCGATTCCCAGTCCTCTGAAGCCTCAGTCTCATCCCATCTGTCTCCTTTTCCTCCCTGGATCCTCCTATCTCAGAACCTCCTATCTCATCATCAACTGCTCTCCTATCTCAGAACCAGGGGATGCTCAGGAGATATGCAAACCAAACCCTTGGCAGGCAGCTGGAGCAGATACTCATCAGGGCTCAGTGGTGCTTGTGCCTTATGGGTGCTCAGAGGAAAGAGCAAACACAACACCATTGTAATAATGAGGTTTCATTCAAGATAAGATCAGATTTTGTCTGGTTGCTGGACAAGCCTTGCCAGACAAGCCAAGTTGTTCTGTCCCATTTCCTGGTGTCTCCGTTTCCTTACTGTAATGTAAACTTCATGCTGGGAAGAAGAATGCCTTGGCAGCAGCTCCTGGCAAACTCCAATCTGCAGCGAGCGTCCCTGGCTGGAAAGGGCTCCACCTGTTCACTGCAAAGGGGGTAAGCTAATATGCCATATCTGCAAATTTTAGAAACTGAGCACTTCCTCCCTATGGAAAAACTGCTAAATGCTGGTCTCTTGCCAGGAGCTGGAGGAACACCATGAGCTGGGGATGGAGACTTGCCCAGCAATGCCTCAGATTTAAATCCTATGAGCCAACTTTCTTTGCGTGTTGAGTGTAATTCTGGGCACTGGATGTGGTTTGCATCAAGGACTGCTAAAACTGTAATATATTAGTACCATTCCAGAAGCCCTTGAAGCTTATCTACTGCCAAGAAAAATACAGGGGTGGCAAGAGATTAGCCTGCTGAAGATCCACGATGAGAGGGAGAGATACTCACCCTGTACTCCCAGCCTGTCACATCGCCTTGCAGGTTGTGTTAGAGCTTGTACAGAGGCAGATGATAAAGAAGGAGTTAAAAATTTAAAGACAAAACTGCTATGCTTTGTAGTTAACCTTGCTTTTAGCCTCTCCTACGTGTGAACCAAATATCTGAGGGTTAGCAAGGTCTGAAATGGAAAGAATTAAGCCTATCCCTCTATTTTTCTTCATGCCCAATTCCAAGGGCAGTTTAAGAGAGGGAGTGTTTCCTCACATGAAGAAAATACCCACCAAAAAGGCAACATTACTTCTCAACCAACTCTTTTTGGCTGTCTCCCTTCCCTTTGGAGGCTGAGGGCAGGTGTTTGCTTTGTGACTTTGCTCCCCGAGGTTGTGGTCCTTACCATGTTCCTGAGGAATGACGGATCAAATAAGAGAGGAGAGCTCTGCATAGCAATAGATCCTCTCAGGTTACTAAACTTATCCACTCTCCTAAATCTGTGGGAGGATTAGTAGTACTTAAAGGAGGACATATCTACCCCTTTACTTCCTCTTTGTCCTCTTCTCCTTCCTCCAGTAACCTCAGGTAACCCAGTTGTTCAGCCTGAAGGTGAGCTGTACCCCTGAAGCCCAGGAGAGCCATTTTTCCTGCAGGCTGACTCACATGTTAAATTTCAGTAAATTTGCACAAGAAAACACACAGCAGAGATGTGCTGGAGGGGTATCAACAGTCAGGCCTCTCAAAAATTTTAGTTGGACAAATGTGTGCCCTAAGTTCTTCTAAACAGTGAGAATTTTGTTCTTTACTGTGTATCTTGGTTGAATGGTGACATGTATGAAACTATTAATACCATTAATGTATGTGCAAGTATGAATTCCCTGATAACATCAGAGTTAATCAGTTGATACCTTAAAAGTAAACACAGAAATATATTGCAACCCCTAAAAGTTGCCATTTAATCTGTTGTAACATTTTAAAAACATTTTTCTAAAGTTCTTAAAGTTCAGAAGATCTTTAGAAGTTACCAGTTTCACTCATTATCCAAGTTGTTGACCTCATAATTCTTACGCTGAGTTGTGTTAAACATGTCATTATCATGTTAAGGTCTGAGAAGTGTGTTCTTTTAGGATGTTTGACTAAAAAATTGTGTAAATAATCCCTTGCCTGATAGTTTCTTGCATGGCACCATGATGAGATTTTCAGAGCTGAGCAGGAGTTACTCAGTACCTTTTTGTCTAGTGCCAGTTTTGGAAACTCCTTTTCTACCTCACTTTTTCAAATCTCAGCCAATTAGTTGCATGTAATGATACAACAAAGAAAAAAATCTTGTATTTTGGTGTTTGAGGTAGGCATGGTCATACCTGTCACTTAAAAAACTGTTCATGTTACTCTGTCTCAGTTCCATCTCTGTGTGTCATCAGCTCGTACGAAAATCAGTATTTGCCAGGCAGTGTTCCATGGCTGGATGACATACGTGGAACAGCAGCTTTTCCTTGATCACATACATTGAACAGCAGCTTTTCATGAACTACAGAAGAATGGGGGAGGATTATTACTCTTACATATTAAAGAATATTCTCCTGCTCCATTAAGGATAAAGGTTCTGGAGACCTTTGCACTTGGCTTTCTCTTGGTGGTAAGTGCAGACAGCAAGTGTTAAATGGTCCTGGCTCCCTTGGAAGTCCCTGGTGCTGTCAGCACCCACAGAGCCCTGGCTCCTCATCATCGAGTGCTCTCTGCAGGAGGCGGGAGAGGCAAATCACTGCAGATTTCTGTGTAGGAGCAGGTGGGGATTGATCCCATTATCCTGCTGGTTCTAGCATGCCTTCCATCAGAGCCAGGCAGGGTGGGCACAGCACAACAGCAAGGCCAAAAATGGGGAGAAATTTAAAAGAGTGACAAGGCTCTTTTATGCTTTTAAACAGGCATTTAACTTTAGAGTTCATTTTATCCAGTGGCTTGGGCAAGAACCGTACCTTTCCTTTGGCTGACTCCCAGGCTGTGCAGATGTAGTGGGTGTATTTGATAAACAATGTAAATAAAATTCTTTATCAAATATGTACAAAGCTCACGCTCTAGAGACATTCTTCAGTCTAAATTTAGATTCACACCCGAGCTACAGGTAACACTTGAGCAAACCCAGCAGAGTAGTGAGTGTGCACAGGCAGGAACCATCCATCCACCTTGCTGCCTCGGCTGATAAAATTCCTCTGTGAGGCTCCAGCACTGTGGGCAGCCAGAAGGGATTGTACCCAAAAGAAAAGCACTGCGTGGGCGAACCTTTCCTGGCTATTTCCAGAGCAATATGCTTTCAGATGAAGTCAACACTGGTGGTGTTCCAGGTCAAAATGTAAATAACTCATCAGGAAGATGTTAAGTGCAGTTTATTTGAAGTGTGTTGGGGGAAAGCTTGAAGTAAATCACAATAAATATGAGTGGCAGCAAAACAGAGATTGGATCTGAGTTTTGCAGGATCAGACTTGAATTCTCTAAGAATTTCTCCTTGAGCTGAAGAGGGATTATTATGGATCCGTGTGTTTCCATGCACCTCTGTGTGCATCACCTCCTTTGCCTTCCTGCTGCATTTCAGTGCATTGGTGCAGACAGAAGACATTCATAGATTTGTTTGTGTGGTTTGTGGGATTATGGAAATCAGATTCTTATCCTTTCTACAGTGTCTTAAAATTAATCACATGCACATTGGGCACGCTGCAGTTCTCCTGGACAGTGGGAATATTTGACTTGTGTTTCCTGTCCTCATCACGTGCTGAGACTTGGAGGCTACATCTGTGTTGGTGAAGCAAAAGGAACAAGTTGCAAGGAAAATCCTGGTTAGATTGTGAGAAGAACTACCCACAGAGAGGGTGGTGAAGCACGGGGATAGGGAGTGTCCATCTCAGCAGAATGAACTGAAGCAAGCCCTGAGTCGTGTGATCTAACAAGATTTGGCCGTGCTTTGAGCAGGGGGTCAGACCAGATAAACTAAAAGAACACCAAAGCCTTGCTCCTGAGGCTGGTGGTAGAACCTGGTTTGCACCCACATTGCTGAGATGTAACCATGTCCTGCCCCATCATGCTCGGAGCTGGGGCTCCTCCAGCCTGATGGTGATGCTCTTCAGTCCCCAAGATTTTTTGTTTGTGTTGGGTTTTTTTGTCCCCAGTTTTACTTCTTGAAATAATCTAAGAGAAGCCTCTCAGAGCAGGGTTTACAGGACAAAACTGTTTTGGGACTGAGGGTGGGAGATCGTAGATGGACTTGCACTGAGAATCCTAGAGTGTCCTGAGTCGGAAAAGCTCCACAAGGATCATCCAGTCCAACTCTCTTTGCAGTAAAAATAACAAGAGTTGGTTGTCCTGATCCAGGACATGCCTCTCCTTTGACTTGGGCAATGCAGCACAGAAGAACATGTGGATAAACCAGGATTGTTTATTTTTGGGGTGTGTGGATATTGGTTCGAGAGGATTTCCTCATTTTTTTCCTTGCTGGGACAGGAATGGATGGATAGTCAGTGCTGCTCATTTTAGATGGATCATGTGGGAGTCACCTGACTGCTGTAAACAACAGGTGTGCCCACATCAAGCTGTGCAAAAGGATCAAATGTTGGGATTTTGGAGGAATCCTGGACAAGCTGTTTCCCTCTCTAGTAATGAGGAGCTGTGTTTCTGCCTGGGGACGGACATGTAGTAAAAAGCAGTCCTTGCACCTCCTGGTCATGCCTGGTGCTTCCCAGCAGAGGCGCACACATTGGGATGTGTGTATTAAGTTGCCAGCTCATCCTTGAATAGCAGCTTCCAGTGAAACTGTAAATGTAACACAGAATGTGCTGGAGACAGGAATTTGAGGAAGGAGGAATTCCACCCAACAGAACTGCTGAGACTTGAAAATCAAGCTAGGTTTTCTTCTGGCAACTTCAAAGCAGGGAGCTCTCTGTAAATGCAGGCTCAGGAGTGACTACAGCAGCTAATCAAGGGCTGTCATTCTCTTCAGCAACTCATGGGGCTGTAGAACAAGCAGGGAAAGTTTCCTGTGTTAGACTCAGCAAAACAAAGAGATACTGCTGAATAAAGAAGTTAAGTTCTCTAGAACTCTGCTTTTGCAATGATTACCTCTGTAACTGAGCTGCTTTAGTCTGGCTCCTGGAGCTGCTGCTTTCCCTTCTCATCTGTGCCCCTAGTGAGGCCTCAATGTGTTCAGTGTTACAACCTTTATTCATTGACATTTTGAGGACCAGTATAATGTAAGTAAATACACAGCTTGCCTTGCTTAGAGGGATTTGATGCTGTACCTAAAACTACCACAGATCCATCATTTCAGCAGCCCCACTGTGGGGAGGGAGCTGTGTGGGAGAATGGAAGGAGCTCTCTGGTGAAAAGTGAATTTTGAGCAAATTCAGAGGTTGTCCATCTGGGAACTCTGGGTTACAGTTAATTTTTGAAAGTTCTGAAATTAATTTTTGTTTTCATTGACAGATTGAAGTTACCCTAAGCTTTAAAGTGTGATTGCTCACAGCATTAGAAGTTCAACCCAGATATTGCCTGATGCCAGTAAACTGCCAGTGAGGGTTGTGTGTTTGATTTAACACCAACACAAATTTTTTTTCTCTCTTCCTTTTTCTTCAATCCTTCTGCCCCCCGGACATCCCCTCCCATCCTCCCTCAGGCCTGTATTGATGAGAACCTGGACATGGTGAAGTTCCTGGTGGAAAATGGAGCCAATGTGAACCAACAAGACAACGAGGGCTGGACCCCTCTTCACGCAGTGGCATCGTGTGGCTACCTGAACATAGCAGAGTGAGTGAGTCTGGCACTGTTCTGGGTATTTATAACACTTTCCTGTGCCTTTCTGTTCAGAGCAGGTACACAGGTGATGAATAATCTAAGCCTTGCACAATGCTTTGGAAAGCAAATGCTGAAAATAGGTGCTTTTCTCTTGGTATTGATTTCTGAACTTCTGAGGATTAAGGTGAAGCCTTCAACTGGTTGCCTTTTTCTGTTGCCATTAGACTCTTTTATGATTCATTAGATACTTTAGCTAAAATGCCCAGCAAAAAGGAAAATGGGAGAGCTGCTACAGGGATGTGTAGTGAAGGAGCTCCTCCCTGTGAGGGTGGGCAGGCCCTGGCACAGGCTGCCCAGAGCAGCTGTGGCTGCTCCTGGATCCCTGGAAGTGCCCAAGGCCAGGTTGGACAGGGCTTGGAGCAGCCTGGGCTAGTGAAGGTGTCCCTGCCTATGGCAGGGGGGGACTGGATGGGCTTTAAGGTCCTTTCTGACAAAAACCAGGCTGGGATTCCGTGAGTGCGTTTCCTTACCACAGACTAGTGTGAGCAATGCTGTGGTTAAGTGGGCACTTCCAAGGTCAGCTGTCAATCCAGCACCACCAATATATTCACCACTAAACCTCGAGTGCCACATCCACTCCTTTTTTGAACACTTCAGGGATAGTGATTCCACAACTGCCCTGGGCAGCTGTGCCAGGGCCTGACCACTATTTCTGAAAAGAAATTTCCCCTAATCTCCAACCTGAGCCTCCCCTGGTGCAGCTTGAGGTCATTTCCTATTGTCCTATTCCTTGTTCCCTGGGAGCAGAGCCCGACCCCTGCTTGGCTGCCCCCTCCTGTCAGGGAGTTGTGCAGAGCCAGAAGGTTGCCCCGGAGCCTTCCTTTTCTCCAGGCTGAACAACCAACCCTTTATTCTTTACCAGTCATACCGTGCTTGTGTATTTAGTCCACCACAGCTACCAGAAGGTTTCCAAAATTTGAATTAAGACGACTATTTTTTAAAATTAATTGAAAGTAAATTATAAAACCAGGCAATCTCTCCCTCCTATATTTGTGTGCTTAAACAGATGCTTCTTTTACTTCTAAGAATTCTGCTGATTAAAAGATGTACAAGCCAAAGAAGATGTCTGTTGTTCTTCAATGAACTTTTCATAAAGTTATAAGAGGATAAATTTAAAAATTGATGATACTTGATGAGGCTTTCTTAAAAATTAGTCAAATTTCCTTTTCTTAAAAGAAAAAGATAATCAACCAGATTAATGCAATAACAGGGGTATTTAAGTAACTATGGAGAAAGAAAAACTGTGGGCCCCCAAGCAAAGACCTTGCATTTACAATGAACATTTTTAGTCTAGAAATTGGCTAAGAATAAGATCCTCATTGGGTAATTGAACTTGCATGAGAAAAGCAAATACTTGGTGGTGCTGTTTGGTTGCCCGTGTCCTTGCTCTGAAGCCAGAGGTGTGACGTGCTGGCCTGGATGTCCTTGCTGCAGGTACCTGATCAGCCACGGGGCCAACGTGGCTGCTGTGAACAGTGAGGGGGAGGTCCCGTCCGACATCGCGGAGGAGGCAGCCATGAAGGACCTGCTTCTGGAGCAAGTCAAGAAACAAGGTAAAGGAAGGGCTTGAATAAGTGAGAGTTGGGACCCCTAAGCGTTTCTGGATGAGAATTCTGCTGTCTTGCTGTCTGTTGGTGAAGAGATCTGAGATCTGGCCCAGGAAGCAGCAGGCAAATTTTGCTTTGCTATCAGACAGTGGAGCAGATACAGGAGGTTTCTGGTCTCTGTCCTTGGGATTCTTCAAAGCAAGGCACCACAATCCTGGAATCTGATTCATCAGATCTAGTTACTTTTAAAGTGAGACTTAATTCTGACCTCTGATATCAATGAAAGGTCTTGTTTCACTAAGGCTTGATAAAACCGAGGTGAGATTTATGGGACTGCCAAAGGCAGAGACCAGGAAATGAATATTCCAGGCCTGGAGTGACATGCTTTATCCTGATCTTTCCCTAGATTTCTTCTGCCATATCCCCTTTCTCATCAGGTGTGCCTGGCTGAGGGGCTGCTCTCCAGGCTGTCCCTGCACAAACATCCCTGGCTGAAGAATGGGTTTGGACTGATGTTAAAATAGAGAAATGCTTTATCAGTCTAAAATTTTCTTCATACTCATAGAAGTGGTTGAACGTCTGCATGTGTGTCTGAGAAGTTTAAAATCATGTCTGTGAATTTCATCAGCAATGTTGGAAAAGGAGCCCAAGGAATTCCTGGAGCTTCTATCCTTGGACATGGTCAAAGCTCAGCTGCATTCGTGTCTGAGCTGGTTCATCTGGCTTTGAAGTTACTCTCCTTGGAGTGTGTGTTTGGGCTACAGACCCCCAAAGATTCACATCTAGATTATTTTATTCCTGCAGGTTTGGGGGGGTTGCTTGCATGCTGGATTGAATCCAGTCCCTCTATCAGATATATTTTGACACATGGTGGTGACTTTATTTTTTAAGGTATAGTTAGGAAGGAATCAGTCCCTCGGTGCTTTGTCACCTGTGTTAACGTTCCTGGGCCACCAAATTTGTCATGCACAGCTTGCCTTCAGAAAAGCCAGGCTAGCTGTTTCCAATCACCTCCTTTTTTTTTGCATGGGCCTTGGCATAGTTTCCAGGAGGATATGCTCCATGATCTTGCTGTGCACAGAGGACAGGCCAGTTGGCCTGTAGTGCCCCAAGTCTTTCTCTTGTCCCTGTTTAAAAATGGGGGTTATGTTTTCCATTTTCCAGTCCATGAGAAGTTCACCAGACTGCCACAACTTCTCAAACACAAGAGTGACTTAGATACTTCCTCTACCAGCTCCCTTGGGACCCATGTGTGCATCTCACCAGGTTCTGTGGACTTGTGTACCTTCAGGTTCCTTAAATGACAGTAATGTGGTTGAAACCTTACAGGACATTGGGGCAGTGGATCTGCCTTACCTGCAGGTATTTTGCCTGACACTTTTTGGGATTCTGCTTGCATTGCCTCACAACATCAGTGGCATCCTGCTAAGATACCCTGAAACAACCATCTGTCTCCAGATGAAGATTCCCATCTCACAGTTTAAAGGATCATATTGCTGGAGGAAATGGGGTTGAACTTTAAATAAGCATCTGTCCAGCTCTGCAGCCTGTCCTCGGTGGGGGATGTGAGCAGATGACTGCTACAGACTGTAACAGCAGCTCAAGTGTGTACAATTGGCCTCCCAGCCTCCAGCCATTATGCCTCCAGAAATTCCTGAGCCATATTGGCTTTCTGTGTATTTGTGAGTGCCCTGTGGCTTTCTGTTTCCTGAGCTTGTGTACTTGAGCTCCTTGGGAACTCCAACATGTTCAGGAATTGTGTGTAATAGCTACAAACTTGTCTAGTCCTTGGTCTGAAGCCAGTTTATTTCTGATCTTTGCAAAATCCTGCAACAGTGGGTCTCACAGCTCAGACTCCGAGTTAAATGTTTTCTTTGGTTCTGTTTTAAACCTAATGCCCCATAATTTAATTGGCAGTCATGAGATTCTTATACTGAAAGTATTAATCCATTGCAACACTTGCTCTTCAGGACCCTTCTTGATTTTTGAGATTTGTCATCTTCTAATTTGTATGTTTTCCTGAGTTGGAGAGTTCTACTCTGATTAATCTGGTGTGGATCAGTATCAATACTTGTGATTGATACATTGTCCTTCTGTGATCTCATTGCTGTGAAAACTCTACTTAGGAAAACAAGTGGAGTTTTGCCTCTCATTGGTTTAATGAGTCTGTCAGCCAGACCCACCTCCCTTTCCACATCATCCCCCTGCCTCTCCACATCTCCACCTGCCCCTAAGCAGTTACTTAGGCCATCAGCATAGATTTCTTCTGGCCTTCTAATGCCAAAATTATTTCAAACTGTGTTTTGTCAGAATCTGGGGGTATGCTGCTGGGTGGAATAACTCAGTACTTCTCTCAGCATGCCTGTCATGAATGCCTCTGGAGCAGTGCAGATTCCTGTGTGTGTCACATGCAGTGTCCTGAATATGAAGTGAGCACAGAGCTGGCATCACCATGCTCTTGCAGGAGACATCTGAGGGCCCTCAGACCTTCCCTGTAGATTATACCCTCACTGCAGGTCAATTGAGTCAGTTAAGCTGTTGTTCATGACTTTGTTATGTCAGTTTGGGACACAGTTCATGTAGAACTCAGTCCTTCTACCCTTAATGCACACCTGAGCTTTTAGTTAATTGGACTGGGTTGCAATCACTGGCGTAGCTTTTTAACTCAGGCAGTTTTTGAAGTCTTTGTCAGTGACACAGAAGAGGCTTTTGCTGATTGTTTTGTGGAAGATCAGAAATAGTTTACTAATATTTTATAGCAAACGGAGTGTAGGTTAAGTGTAACAAGTACTTCAGAGCTTTCGTCTCTTTTTTGTCTTTTGTTCTGTGCTTCACCCCCTTAGGTGTGGATCTAGAGCTGTCAAGGAAAGAAGAGGAGCAGCAAATGCTCCAGGATGCCCGGCAGTGGCTGAACAGTGGGAGAATTGAGGATATAAAGCAGCCTCGGACAGGAGCCACAGCTCTTCATGTTGCTGCAGCCAAGGGATATTCTGAAGTCATGAGGTAGGAGCTCCTCCCAGGGCTGATGCATGAAATTAAGGCTGAAAACATCTTGCTTTACATTCAGAGAAATTTATTCCATACTGAGACTTTCAGGCTGCTGTTTCTCAAAAGGCTCTGTGGTTTTATGCGTACAACCACAGTGGTTCACCCAGAAATACACAAGGTCTCGAGGATTCCCTTTCATACCTCCAGGCCTTTTTGGAGTAAAGACAGCTTTTTGGAGAATGAAGCATGAATTAGGAGGTCTCTAATTTTTCTAATCACAAGGTCTGATTTTCACTGTTAGAGTAATAGTTTCAGGACTAGCAAGTTAAACAGTAGTAGGGGATAAAAGTATAATGTTGACATACAAAGTGACAACACATACTGCATGACAGTCACAAACACGACCAGTCTTGTGGGAAAATGAGGTGTCCACCCCTGTCTCATTATCTTCTGCCCCTTCATGCTACTGCTCCTGCAGTGACAGAGGGATTCCAGCACCTCACAGCTCTGCTGTCCTGGCACTAACAAGATTATTGTGACCATAAACCTGCCCAGTGTAGCATTTCCGGGTAAAAAAACCATTAATATTGTTACAGGTAATGTCAAATTAGGCTTTCCACCTATAAAGCTTTCTTCTCTGTTATTTATGTGTGACTGGAGCTGCCTGTGAACATGGAGCTCATGGAATCCCAGACTGAGTTGGTTTGGGTTGGGTTGGGAGGAACCTTAAAGCTCATCTTGTCCCACCCCCTGCCATGGGCAGGGACACCTTCATCTATCCCAGGTTGCTCCAAACCCTGTCCAACCTGGCTTTGGATACTTCCAGGGATGGTGCAGCCACAACTTCTCTGGGCCCTGTGCCAGGGCCTCCCCACCCTCACAGGGAGGAATTTTTACCTCATGTCTAATCTAACCCTGCCCTCTGTCCATGTGAATCTATTCCTCGTTGTGTTCTTACTACATGCTCTTGTAAATAGTCTTTCCAAGGTGTCATAGTTTTACACTGCCCAATGTCAGGCAGCCCCAGGAGTCGCTCACTCACCCTCCCCTCCCACAGCTGGCCAGGGGAGAGAAAAAAATTAACGAAGGGCTCATGAGGTGAGATAAGGACTGGAGAAAACCCTTCAAGGGCAAAACAGGCTCAGCTTAAAGTTGCAGAGTGCAGATTACTAACAGAATCAGAGGAGAATAATGAGAAGTAAAATAAGCCTTTAAAACACCTTTTACCCCCAGCCCCTCCCTCCTTTCCCCTGACAGCACAGGGAGACAGGGTGTGGGGGTTTTGGTGAGTTCATCACCGAGATTTTCTTTGCTGCTCTGGGAGAGGAGTCCTTCCCTTGTGAGACCGTGGGGTCCCTCCCATGGAAGACAGTTCTCTGTGAACTTCTCCAGTGTGGGTTCACTCTCACAAGCAGCATTCCTCCCAAAACTGCTGCAACGTGAATTCCCCCCACAGGCTCACAGTCCTCTGAAAACCACTGCAGGGTGGAGCTCTCTTCCTACGGGGTGCAGTCCTCCAAAGGACAGGCTACTCCAGCCTGGAAACACTGGATCACTGGATCACAGCCTCCTCCAGGCATCCACCCACTGCAGTGTGAGCACCTCCCCCTGGGAGGCCAGCTGTGGGTGGGTATCTGCATCCCTATGGATCCCTGTGGGCTGTGGGGGGATCTCTGCATCCCCTGTGGATCCCCATGGACTGCAGGGGCACAACTTCTTCACTATGGTTATCACCACGGCCTGCAGAGGATTCTTGGCTCTAATGCCTAGAGCACCTCCTCCCCCTCATTCTTCTTGGTGTCTCCATGTTGTTTCCCTCACATGTTCTCACCTCCTCTTCTCTGACAAGAAGAAAAACTGTGCATGCCCACTTTGTTTTTATTTTTTCCTTAAATCTATTGTCACAGGGGTGTCACCAACCTCTCTAATTGGCCCAGCCTTGGCCAGCAGCAGGTCCATCTTCAGAGCAATCAGGGATTGGCTCTGCCAGACATGGTAGAAGCTTCTAGCAGCTTCTCACAGAAGCCACCTCTGTGGCCTGTGTGCTACCAAAAGCCAGGCTGTGTGTAACCAACACACAAGCTTACTCTATTGCCCGTGTTAAAATCCATTCTGGAAGTTTCATCATTTTAAGTGCCATGACTTGATGTCGAAGAGCTGTTTCATATCAAGCTCAAGCATTTTACTGTACTTCATGTTTCTGATTTGTATTCAGTCATTAGAACTTATAATTGAGTGATGAGCCTGTATTGTGCCCAAGAACAGGAATCTAACACAGCTCATGTGAATAGAAATGTAATATCTCTGAATTGGAGGTGTTGGTCCTGTCACCTGTCAGGGGAGAGTTGTGTATCCAGTGCTCCTTGATGAAGTTCAGTGTGTGCAGGATGACTTAGTTCTGCACAGCCTCTCCTTGGCATTAATTGTGGTAATGATAAACACATCTTACAGCAAGCTGACATTGTTTCACTCTTGTGTATGTGATGGCTGTGCTGAAGTTCAAATCCAGAGCTTTAAGCTTTAGTGACTTAAACCAAAGGGGCTGACAGCCAGGAGCCAGCTAACTCTAAATGAGACATGGAATTTGTCTGTGACCTTGAGTCTCTTAGCAGCTCTGTTTCTCCCTTCTGCCAGCTGGAAAATCAACAGAAACTCAGCACCTAATTTACAATTTCTTTCACAGAGGAGCCCACAGCTGCTCTGCTGTGACTGTGTTTTTTTTAGCACAGTAGCACTTTGGTGTAAAGCTGCAGGAGTTTCCAAGCCATTGATGCCATGTTGGGGTCCTGCTGGATTTCCCTCATGCTGTGCAATGGTGGCTCTGCATGGGGGAATTTCCCACAATGGAAATTTTCAGGAGCAGTTTTACCAGACTTGCAGAATTCCCCTAGGATGTTGCTCACTATTTAAGCAATTTGGATAATAGTTTTGATACAGGAGCTGCTCAGTGCTCTTGCCTGATTACTGCCACACCAGTGTGCACATGGCTCTGGAGCTCCAGACTACCCCAAACCTTTTGTGTTTGTTTTGGTGTTACACATTCAAGCTCCAGGTGCTGTGAAACACAATTGTTCTCCTCTGATGGAGAAGGGAGGGTGGAAGGGGCACAGCAGTGAGGGTAAGGAAGGAAGATCCCAGGCAAATCCACTTGTGGAAGATTTGCTTGAACTATCCAAGGGCTACTCTGAAAAAATGCATTTGGGGTTGTTTAATCCAAATGAGGGTTGCTTAGCATACAGATTTTACCTCTGTCACTGTCACTGGTGCTTCCCTGGCAGTCCTGTTGGTCTCCTTGAGGACCACCCCCCACTGTGGCCTTGTGCTCTTGGGGAACCAAGCTTGAGCTCCAGTTCCCTCATGTCTCTCTCCTGGCAGGTGGTGTGCTTGGCTCCCTGGCACAGGGATGCAACTGAGCCAGTCCAGACTCTCTGCTGGAGCAGGAGTTCAGACTGGGTCACCAATGCCAGATGAGAAGTCAAGGTGTTCTCCCAGTTCAGGACATGCTGAAAGGAAACCTTATCAGTTTGACATGTTCCAGCAGGTTTTACATTGAAGTCACTTTTTGTTCATTGCCCTTTCCATTATGGTTTCAAGCACATCAAGTGGGATGTTGCTTTGGTTAATAAACAAGTCCAGAAGCTCCTGACTATTAGGGAGCCAAGCTGCTCACTTGGTGCCTAACAGGGGAAACTGCTCTGTCAGAAAGTCATTCCTGATGGGCAGAGATGAATCCTGCTGCTTTCCTCAGGCTCCTGATCCAGGCTGGGTTTAATTTGAACGTCCAGGACAATGATGGCTGGACTCCACTCCACGCTGCTGCTCACTGGGGAGTGAAGGAAGCATGTTCCATCCTGGCTGAGGCTCTATGTGACATGGACATCAGGAACAAGCTGGTCAGTACACAACTAATGCAGGGTATTCTATAGCCACATTAAGAGTGATTGTTGCCTTCTGCTTGATCATGGAATCATAGAACCCCAGACTGGTTTGTATTTGGAGGAACCTGAAAGCTCATTTCATCCCACCTCTGCCATGGACAGGGACACCTTCCACTTGCCCAGGTTGCTCCAAGCCCTGTACAGCCTGGCCTTGCGCACCTCCAGGGATGGAGTAGCCACAGCTTCTCTGGGCAACCTATGCCAGGGCCTGACCACCCTCACAGCCAAAATTTCGTTCCCATTATCCCATCTAACCCTGCCCTCTGCCAGTGGAAAGCCATTCCCCCTTGTCCTGTCCCTCCACGCCCTTGTCCCAAGTCCCTCTCCAGCTCTCTTGGAGCCTCTTTAGGCACTGGAAGGGGCTCTGAGGTCTCCCTGGAGCCTTCTTTTCTCCAGTTGAATATCCCCAGCTCTCCCAGCCTGGCTCCAGAGCAGAGGGGCTCCAGCCCTGTGGTCAGTTTAGTGGGCCCCTCTTGATTCTTTCCAGCAGGTCCATGTCTGTCCTGAGATGGGAGCTCTAGAGCTGGACACAGAGATCCAGGTGGGGTCTCATAAGAGATCCAACATCATGATCCATCTGCATGACAAAGTCATAGCAATCCTCCTTGCCTGTGCACTGGATAATTTAAATACATCAGTAAATGAAGAATCTTGACTGGCAGAAGACAGAAAAGATTTCAAATATTATGGGAGATGGGACCTGATTGAACTTTAACACTGAGCTTGTAAGAAGGGATAGGAGCTGATCTGTGCCATCCTTAGTTAGTGGAACCCTGAGAAATCAAACAGCAGCAAAGAAACAGTCTTGAAGTGCAAAATAATATACTAATATTGAGGTATTAGGCACTGAAAACAAGTGAACCCATGAGAAACTGGCAGTTTTAAATCCCCCCTCTTCTATATATTGGTAATAAAAAAGGAAATTGAAGATTTGTGAGACATGAGCAAAGAAAAATAGGATGGAAGAAAAGGAGGAAAACCATTTCCTTTCTAACAGTTACAGGTTTTTCCTTGAAGAGCCCTTGGATTTTCAAGAGCTTGTCCAGGGCTGCTCTTGGTGTTCCCATCCCTGCTGGGATGTACACACTGGTCTGTGAGCTGCTTCCCACTGGACCAGGTGTGCCATGGCTGCCTCTGGGGGAGGAGCACCAGGGGATGAAGGCAGGCAGGAGGATGTGATAAGAGAGGGCCTTGTGTGTTCAAGTGCATCCAGCTGTGCTGGAAACTGCTGGAACTCAAATGCCCCATGGGGAGCCCTTTCAGCCTGGTGAGCTCTTTGGCACCCAAAATGTGAGGAATTTTTTTGTTTAAATGCCATCGGGTGCTTTTCCTGCTCAGTGTTCAGGATGTGTATGGGGTCTTGTATCATGCCATACTTGAAACAGCCACTGTTGTATTTACTGTGTTACCTGCTCCTTCCAGTCCAGAATCGTCTCCTTGTTGGGTCAGATGGACAAGGCTACCTTTTATTTTTTGACGTGTAGCCATTGAGTTTCAGGTTGCTAATGGCATTTAGAGCTTTAGTTTGGTGAAAATGTAACCAGTTTCTTGGTTTGTGCAATAGAGTATTTTTTCTGGTTTATTTTAATTTATAAATGCCCATGGATGTGGAAATGGATCCAAATTTTTTTGGCTTGCTGGCAGTCTTTCAGAAAGTTTAAATACATGATGATAAAGTGACACAGAATCAGAAATCTCCTGAGCTGGAAGGGACAAACAAGGACCATCCAGTCCAACCCCTGCCCTGCGCAGACACCCCAACAATCCCACCCTGGGCATCCCTGGCAGCGCTGTCCAAACATCCCTGGAGCTCTGGCAGCCTCGGGGCCGTGCCTGTTCCCTGGGGAGCCTGGGCAGTGCCAGCACCCTCTGGAGAAAGAACCTTGCCCTGATATCCAACATAAGGAGAGGTTGATCACATTCCCTCTCAATACAAAAGTGTCCTTTTTAGAAACTTGGAAACTCAAGCACGGTCCTGGCTGTTGGGTTTGAGCAGCAGCCACCAGGGAGCTGCACTGCCCTGGTAAAAGCTGCTCACTGAACATAAACATGTTCTAAGAGGTCTTTTCCAGCCAAAATGATTCTGTGATTCCATGATCACTGTCATGTGGGTTTCCTTGCTCTGGAGTGAAAGAGTGTCACTCACCATTTGGGGAGGGAGGATGTGGAGTGTATGTGCTGGTAAATTGGACTTTTTGGAATATTACCACTGTGCCATCTCAGATATCCTCTTGTGTTCTCCTTTGCACCAGGGCCAGACGCCCTTTGATGTTGCTGACGAGGGACTTGTGGAGCATTTAGAAATGTTGCAGAAGAAACAGACTGTGGTGAGTTTCTGGAGATCATTTTCCAATTACCTCTCCAATTACCTTTTCACCACACAGGTATTCTCCACAACATATGGTGCTAACAGATGCAGAAAGCTGAGGCCTAGCTATTTTTTTTTTAGTTACTCATTGACAATTTTTAATCACAGCAATATTTTTACTAGCTAGAAATCTAGATAACTGGATGACAACAGCAAGGAGGTCAGTAGTGTGATGGCATGCAGAATTACGGGAACTGGTAAGGAATTTGTGTTCATCTTTGTAGATGTTATTATCCTGCAGTTGCTGTGTTGGCTGGCAGGTTCTCTAATATCGAAGTGCTCTGTTCCTAATGAGTGATTACCCAAGGCAGCTTTGTGTTTGCATCCAGGGAAATACACTGTCAATGTTGAGAAAGAGATCTGTTACCGTGTCTGCCTTTCTTACAATAGGGAGGCTTTGGATTGAGAAAGAAGAAATTATAAACTTCAGGGAATTCTGGACTGAAAAAATGGATGGTTTCAAAATTATATTAAATAGCCATTTCATAATGCAGTGGAAGGGATTGGAAGGGATTATAAGCCAAAAGTTGACATAAAAAAGGAAAGCAAAACATATCTTGTTCAAAGTAAGGGCAGTTGTCAAGCCAGAAAGTTTGGTTTGGATTGAATTATTTCCTATTTCATCTGGTTTACTCAATTATCCCATTTGGGTGCTTCCAAAACACAAGCTAACCTTCTTTCAAAAAGAATTAAAAATCTGTAAGTATCACTTAAAACATTGGGTTCAGAAACAGACAGAATGGGAACACTGCTGATAAACCCCAGGAGCAGATTTTCAGGAACTGTCAGTGTAGGTGGTTAGAACTTCAGCTCTGATCACAACACAGCTGCTGCCATCCTCAAATAGCAGCCTTAATATTCACAGGAACTTCTTAAAAATTAATCAGCTTGTCCCTAAATGAGGCGTTGATAAATACTATCAGGGTTGTATTTTGGATTCCCCTCTCTCTCACTACCCAAGATTTTGCAGATAACTGCACTTCTTAAAAGAAAATAAAAAGAAGAATTTTTTGGGTGACTGCTCACCCATTTTTAGGGCTACTTTGCAAGGGCTACAATCCCTCTGTTCTCTATAGAGAAGCACTATCTAAAAGCCTTCTCCATTTATTCAGCGTAGAGCTGGGCAGAAGAATCCAGATTTTATTACACTTTTTTTTTAGTGGATATGATTTTTTAATGGAAAAGCCAATTTATCATGTGTCACTTCTATCACTTAAAACCACTATCACTTAAAACCAGAAAGCTTATATTTGTTAAGGATAAAACAGGCAGTTCCATGATGTGATTTCTCTTCCAAAATGGCTTTCAAATCAGATATGTTTTTCAGTCTAAGGCAGAACACTGTGCCACCCTTGCTGAAAGATTTGCTGCCATTATTGGAAAGCAGGGGGGATTTTTATATGCTAGAAGCAATTAATTTGGTTTGGGCTTGGTTTTTTTTCCCCAGTTACTGAATTATCTGTGAATGGAGCAGGCCTTTTCATGCACTTCCCTTTGCTGTGCTGCAGCAGTTTGGTCAGTTTAACAGTGTTGTACTGCAGATTTTTGCTCTTCATTGGAACCTATGCAGCTTTTCCCACTTCACAGGGTGCCCAGAGCAGCTGTGGCTGTCCCTGGATCCCTGGAAGTGTGCAAGGCCAGGTTGGATGGTACTTGGAGCCACTGGGATAGTGGAAGGTGTTCCTGCCCATAGCAGGGGCTGGGGCTGAATGAGCTTTAAGGTCCTTTCCAACCCAAGTAATTCTGGGATTCTATGATTCAGAATTTACAGTGCTTTTACTTCCTTTGCCTGATGTCAACTGCTGTCAAAAGAAAAAGAATAACCTGGTGAGCCATGACACAGCAGAGTCAGCCTTAAATTGAGCCCCTAACTGCCATCCCTACTTCTACTTCACCTGTTTCTGTGCTTCTGGAAGGTACTAAAACAATTTTTGGGTACCGTTTTGTCCACTGATGGTGGTAAAATTAATATTGCTGCTCTCTAGACAAAATCTTTCAATTTCTATGTGATCCCAGGTATTCCCATGCAATGACTGTGTGCATTTGAGAGATTTAAGAAGTGACCCATCCTCACAGGAGTTCCCTGGTTGCCTGTACAGGACAGAATTGAATGCTTTCCTCTGACAGCAAGTAAATAACAGCCACAAAGACAGCAAATTTTTAGCTGAATCTATTCTGATTTCATGGGCACACACATATGGACGGACCTCCAGCAGAATCCCAGAATGATTTGGGCTGGAAGCAACATTAAAACTCATCCCATTCCACCCCCTGCCATGGGCAGAGACACCTCCCATTATCCCAGGTTGCTCCAAGTCCCATCCAGCCTTCTTTGGACACTTCCAGAGATGGGGGAGCCCACAACCTCTCTGGGCAGCAGTCAAGGTTCATCCCTGGCCATGGCAGGGGCAGCTGCAGGTGCCTTTGAAGTTTTTATTAAATGGCAGCTGCATTCCAAGGACATGCTGGGTGCTGTGCCCTGGTGAAGCTCCAGTCCAAGACTCTCAGTGCCATTGCAGATGTGCTGCTGTTCAAGTGGCATCTTACACAAATCTGCAGTGGTTTGGTCTAATGATCCTGGGCTGACCTTGTCCTGAGGTGCTTACTGGGTTATGCTGACAGGGCTGCTTAATGTCTGTCCTCATTCTCTCTCTCCCATCTTCCTGGACTTTTGGACAGCTGCGAAGTGAGAAGGAGACAAGGAATAAGCTGATTGAAGCTGACATGAATGGGAAGCCTCAAAACAGACTCTTCACCAAGTAAGTCTCTCCCTCTTAGTTGAAAAGAAACTGCCCAGAAAGTAATGGGAGGGCACCTTCATCTCTCACAGCCAGCTGGCCTCAGCTGGGTCAAAAACAATTCACTGCTGTTGATTTCATGCTTTTTTTTTTTTTTTTTTAATCTGAGCACTCTCAAATACAACTTTAGTTGTGTCAAATACAGTTTGTGCTGTGTATTTAACAGTGGAACAAGGGCTTGGGCTGGTGTTTGGTTCTCCAGCTCCTGCTCTGGCTGAGGATCAATCAGATCTTTGGGTTGAGAGCTGCACCTTTTTGTTGCACAAAGCCCTACAGCCCAGCTGCTGCGTTGTGTGGCGCTAGAAGAGGAGAGATCACAATTTTTTTGATGGAAAAATGCTTGCAGAATTAGCAGATGTGAGACTGGCAGCGGAATCCGTGGCAAATTGGCCATGATGGAAGTGCTGGAGTGTTCAGCTGTAGGTGGATTTTATCCTTTGCTTGTTCTGTATGTAGTAAATAATGTCTATGTCTTCCTGAGAAGTACAACTCAGATAACTTGCTTGCCTAGTCCTAAAAATTTCCTACTTTGCAGCAAAGAGAAGATTCTTTATGAGGAAGACACGTTGAAGTCAATGGAAACGGAGGAAGAGAACAAGGACTCGAGCAGTTCTAGTTCTGAAGAGGAAGAAGCTGAAGATGAAGTTTCCGAATCAGATGCTGAAAAGGAGCCAGGTAAAACTTAGTACAGCCTTAGATTTAATAACTAGCCTAGCCATTACCATTATTAATGTTTTTGTTGTTGTTATTGTTAACTAATTATATAAATACTTGTTAAGGATATGCTGAAAGTTTTATTTCCAGTGTATATGTAGAGAATTTGGAGAAACCTGGAGCTACTGTGCTAAAAAAGCTGATTCAAATGCTGTCTCACAGGTCAGCATAATTGTTTTTAAAAAATCCTTTAGATCCTATTTTAATTCCTAGTTCCAGCTCACATGTATTGAAAATAACACATTGTCCATAGCTTGTTCTCAAACAGGGTGTTTTTCTTGTTGGCCCAGTTCAAGAAGAATCCTTCAGGATGGTAGGGAAGCAGGTGAAGGTGTAGGAAGGCAATAGCCTGTTGTGTCTGGATCAGTGTGAAATGAAGGGCTAAAGCTGTTCTGACTGATTATAGAGGTGAGGAACTTCTGTTTTCTAGGCTGTGATGAATAATGATTGCAAAAGTTAGTGGAAAATAAGGATTAAGTACACAGAGTCACAGTAGCATTTACATTATAGTATATTGCTGGCATCTTACTCCCATTCCTTCTCCATAATTTTTGTGGCTACCTTAATTAGTTTCAAAAGTGTATATATGCAGCACAGAAAGTTTAAATACAGAAGCCTAATTGTACAGTAAGCCAAGACTTATTTGTACTTAATATTCTGCAAACACAGATGGATCTTGGACTATGATGTGTTTAATGGTTAAACTACTTTTAACATCAATTCATTTGGTCTGTATCCAATATACTAAGAAATAGGTCCTGAGGAGAAGTGTAGTTTAAAGTTTTGTTGTGCTTCTGTGCCAGTGAAGTTGTCACCTGTGTTAGGATTGTATCAGTTAATGCTGTTGGGGCAGGGTGAGAGGGTGGGAAATCCTGGCTGGGCTCTGCAGAGCTGCTGCTGCACCAGCTGGGTGGGCATGGCAGTAACACGGGGAAATGATCTTGGGGCTTTTAAATCAGGCAAGTCTAGTGGACACGTCAGTGGTAGAAAGAGACACGCAGTACAGGTCACATATATTTTCTCCATAAATCGGGGGTTTTCCCAGATTATATATATATTTATACAAATATAAATTACACCTGTCTAGCTGTGTGTCAGTGTTTGTAGTCCTTGTAAACGTGGTGGTAGTTTGACCAAAACAACTCAAATGTTTGCACATCTCTAAGACCTGGAGCTGTGTGGGGGTTTAACTGAGTCAGGAGCAGCCTAAGATCCTTCAGCAAGGAAAGGTCTACAGCACTCAGCATTAAATTTTGTTTAAAGCCAGAACAGGTCTTTTTATTGCATTAATTCACTGAGCAAAGCACATTATAGGAGTATATGTTAAAACCACTGAAGCTAATAGAAATGGGAGACAGCAAACATTCAGGTAGTGATTCAGCTGCAGGCTTTGTTACCTGTACTCTCCTTTCCTGGGAAGATTATTGGGTCCTTTGAGAAATTTCCATCAGAATTGAAACCCCACCTTGTAAACTTCTGAAATCTCCGGTAAAATGAGTGTGGACTTGCCCAGCTGGATGGAGACACAGCTGTCACTTGCTTCAGATGTGAGTGGAGGGTCACATCTTTGGTACTCTTTTTAAAGCAAGATTCTGGAAGGTAACAGCATCAGCCCACATTATAGGAGGCCTCCAAAGAGAAGTAGAATTTTTCATTTTGGTACTAAAAATAATAAATGTCACAGTATTACTGATTTCAAAGACAGGCAGTGATATTCCTGGGCTGATCCCCCAGCGTGGGCAGCAGGGCAGGGGGGGATTCTGCCCCTGTGCCCCGCTCAGGTGAGAGCTCACCTGCAGAGCTGCCCCAGCCCTGGGCTTCCAGCACAGGAAGGACCTGGAGCTGCTGGAGCGAGCCCAGAGGAGGCACCAGGGGGATTAGAGGGATGGAGCAGCTCTGCTGTGAGAATTTGGATTCCTCAGCCTGGAGAAGAGAAGCTTTGGGGTGACCTCATTGTGAACTCCCAGGACTTGAAGGGAGCCTGCAAGGAAGATGAAGAGAGACTGCTTACAAGGGCCTGGAGTGACAGACCAAAGGGGAATGGTTTCAAACTGAGAGAGAGTAGGTTTAGATAGGAGAATAGGAAAAGATTCCTCCCTGTAAGGGTGGGGAGGTCCTGGCACTGGTTGCCCAGAGAAGCTGTGGCTGCCCCTGCATCCCAGGAAATGGTCAAGGCCAGGTTGAAGCAACCTGGGATAGATGAAGATGTCCCTGCCCATGGCAGTGGGTGGAATGAGATGGGCTTTAAGGTTCCTTTAAGGTTCCTTTAAGGTTCAAACCAGTCTGGGATTCTGTGGTTCTCTGTTTATTTGGTCAACATTTTACATGCTTGCATTGTAGAGAAGGCAAGGGTATGAACACATGAATATTATTCCCTTATTCCTCTTCATTTTCTGTAATATTCTCATACCTTTATAATTCTGAGCAGTGCTGGACACATAGATTATGACTGTTCTAAAGTGTTCGAAGTCCAGATGAAAAAAAAAATTCTGAGTGGTCTTTTTAAACCTAAAAATTCCAACCCCTTTGGTAGCTGAGCATAAAGCAGCACATTTAGAAGCTGGCAGTGTAACACACAAGTTTATTTTGAGGTGTGTTTTGAAGAGTCTCAGGTTGCAATTAATTTGTGAATTTGCAGAGACTGTGGGAGGAAAAAATTGGATGAGGGAAGCAGTGAAACTGTTGGAAGGCTTCAGAGTAGTATGTTTCTTATAATCTGTAAGAAATTTTTGTTCTTCAGACAAAGGAAACAAAGGGCATTCATGTCACTTTATTCATTTTGAAAACAATTAATTTGGCATTGACCTCCTGTAAACAAGAGAAAGATCGGTGTAAAATTCTGTGGCGATTATCTGTGCTGGGAACTATTATAATATGTAATTCTTGGGAATTAAAGCAGGCCAAGGAAGCTTTTAATGTTCTTTTGTTTAGAAAGCAATCAAACAAAAACCCTTATCCAAAAACCCTTACAGAAAAGGAATTAGACACCAAAATTTTTACTCTTACCAAATTTGTTTTGAGGACATTGAACTAATCCTCTCCAGTTTATCTTGTCTGGAATTCATTATGTTTATTACTGAAATTTTGGTAGAATAAAATGTGGTATCCTGCCCAAAGCCGGCCCTGCCAGCACAGAGTCCCTCTGCTTGTCCCTCTTCTGCAGTCACAGAAAATGTCCCAGAATGTCCCAGTCACACTGCTTACAGTTCCTTCCCAGCCTGTCATTACCACTTTAGCCTGTGCCCTTCTAATTAGACTTGACCTTAAAAGCTGTCCGTGTGCTGTAAACTTCCAGAACAGGCTCCCAGTGCCCATCCAGCCCTGCCTGGAGAGCTGCTGCCACCTTCCCTTCCTGCTGTGCTCTGTGTTTTACAGGCCTCAGTCACAACAATGAGCAGCTGGCAGCAAATGGGCATTTCCATGGACTTGGATGCCCAGAGTGGCAGGGAGGAATGAGGGATCCATTGCTTCTTCCCCAGGGCTGGGTGAAAGCTCTGCTCCAGAACTGAAATCTACTGCTTCACAGAGAGGGAAAAGTGGCTGGAAATCTGTTCTTCTGCAGACCCACAGGAACAGCTGGAGCTGTCCCAGGGCAGGTCAGGCTGGAGATCAGGGCAAGGTTCTTCCCCCAGAGGGTGCTGGGCACTGCCCAGGCTCCCCAGGGAACGGGCACGGCCCCGAGGCTGCCAGAGCTCCAGGGGTGTTTGGACAGTGCTGCCAGGGATGCCCAGGGTGGGATTGTTGGGGTGTCTGTGCAGGGCATGGGGTTGGACTGGATGATCCTTGTGTGTCCCTTTCAACTCAGGAGATTCCATGATTCTGTCTTGGTGTCTTTAGTTCAGGGTCTGTCAGTCCTGACAACTTCCTGTTATTTTAAAATATTTCTCTTGGCTTGCTCTTTTCTGGTTTTTGTGTCCTTTGAATCCTTATTTTTCTAGTACTGGGAATATTTGTTACAGAAAGATTGATCTTCATGTTCCAAGGTGCCATCCTCTCAGATGCTCCATCCCAAACAACTCAAATGTGTAACAGTAGATTTTTGTTCCCTGCACATAGGTTGTTTGCTAGGACTGTTTGGGTGCTTAGGCTTAAAATTGCTTTATTTTTTCCAAGCCATGACTGTGTGAGCACTCATAGCTATAAGGAAAGCTTTGATTGGGGGGTGTAGGTACATCATTTCTCAGGCAGGTTCCATATGCCTGGGTTTATGATGAATAGTCTGTCTCCAGCCTGTGCTCTCCTGTCAAGTGAACCTACTGCCTGAGTCACACTTTCTGCTTACTCTCCCCCAGTAATGTCTGGTGAATGTTCTTCTGTCAAGCATGTGCATAGATACAAAAAATAAATGTGTTACTGGACAGCTGCTCTTATCTAACAAGCAGGGAGCCAGCTGTGAGCTTGGCCAAGGGTTGCTTAGCTTGCTTGGAGCCCAAGTAAGGGTTTTTGTTGGGCAGCAGTCCTGGCTTCCTGTAAAAATATGGATTTTGCTGCAGAAGACCTGCAGAAATTCTACCCAGCAGCACAAGCAAGTGCAGAGAACTGTGCAGTGAAACCCAGCATTGGGCACTCAGGGCTGTGGGCTGTACCACACCTGTGGTACAGGAAGGAGGAACAGCATGTGCTCATTTTCATCCCAAGATTTACCAGGGAAGAAATTCCCAGACAGGAAACAAAATCGTAAAAAACAAAAAACCTGTGTGTCCTCTTTATAGTGCTTTCTGCAAAGATTTTGCTTGTCTGTGAGGAAGAAGTACAAAAGCTTGGCCTGGCAAATGTATCCATCCTATTCTTTAGGAAGTGGGAAGCTCCTTGCAGAAAGCCCTGACATCTGACAGTGCAGAAGGCACTGACATCTCTGTGATCCAGGGAGGTCACACAGCACTGAACTGGAGTGCAGACCACACTCTGTGTAAAGAAGGGCCTCAGAAGTGCAATACTGAAACATTTGGTTTCTTTTCTTGTTTAAAATTGTAGAGAGAAAGGAAGAGCCCTTTGCCAACCACTCCAGCCGTGAATCCAGGCCCAGCATCACTGAGCAAATGCCAGCACCCGAGCCCAACTCCTTCACTGCATCTGCCAGAAGAGTAAGTGAATTTGAAATCAGTGGGGACTCCAGTAGTGCTCAGAAGCAGAAGGTGTTACTGACAAATGGATGCTCTGAAACCAGTCTTCAGAGGACTTTAAGATTTGAATTTAGAAAAGCCTGGTAGTATGAAATTCTGATAAAGATGTGTGTTAACAGCAGTGTAAGGACAATACAGTTCCTCTTGAATCTCTGACCCTCCAAAGCCAATTGTGGTGAAGAAAGCCAGCCTACATCACATGCTGGTCAGTTCTGAGGGGGCTGGTGCCAATGTCTTCTCAGATCTGTCACCAGAGCTGATTTCTGCCTGTGTGCCAGTGCTGAGTTCAGGACCATCATTTAAAGTGCCTCTGACTTGCTAAAGCCAGTTGAGTCAGTGGTGTGATGTTACTGCCCAGCAAGCAGAGGGTAGTTTGCATGTGGCTGGCCAGCTGGGCTATAAAAGCTTTGAAAGGTGAAGTGGTCACTGGAATCTTATGTGAATCCTCCAGCTCTCAGATCACTCAGCTAGATGGCACCAGGAGACTCTGCTCTGCACAGGACTCCTGTTGTGTGCTGCTGCTTTCTTTTTGCACCAGACTGTGGAGAAAACAACAAAGACACCTGGCCCAGGGCTGAAGCACTTGGTGTTTGTCAGGGGGAAGTGTTTCTTGCTTAGTCACAATTTTTTATTTTTCTCATGTAACAGAGCGTAACCAAGATCAAATGAAACAGAGCTCCTCTGGGCATTGTTCAGCTCAGGCTGGCTTAGCAGAGGAAGTGTTAGAGGTAGAAGGGTACTGGGAAGTGTGAGTACTTCAGTTAATGTTTTCCCAGCTGCAGAGGTTTGATCTCTCATTCCTTTGAGCTGTTTAATGCAGAATAAGGGTGTTAGGGTGTAGAAGCTGGCCTGTGAGGGGAGAAGTTATTGATTTGACCTCAGTCACTTAAGATCATCTTCTTTACCTTCTCTCACCTGTTTGATTTTTCTGTAGTTCTCTTTGACAGACTGGGCTTTAGATTGTGTTGCCCTCTATTGGGGAGTTATTAGTATGTGCTGTTCCTGTGTTGTTCAGTATTTACAGATGGCAGCTTTTGCTGTGGTTTTGAGCATTCTCTGAGGAAGGCATCAAAACTACATGAAAATGTTAGAGCTGTGTAGCTCGGTAGACTGGCTGTGCTGGAAATGGTGGAGTACAGATTAACTCTTTGCATCTGCATTGAAATGGCATGAGCTGAAAACATTGCTCAAATACTGGAGGGATAACTTCAGCTTGGCAGTCTTCAGACAGTGAGTCTGAGGGCAGAGCTCTCCAGTAGCTCCGTTTATTCTGAATAGTGTCAGATGGTTTGTGTCAGAGAGAATATGGAATAGTAATGCTTAGATCAGCTTTGATCAAAAGCCTTGTCTGCCCAGTGTCCTGCCCTGCAGTGACCATCAGAAGCTACTAGAGAACACAGTCTTGCAGGAATTCCCTCCCACATTCCAGCAATTGGCATTTCAGGGACTCGCTGAACTTGGTGTATTTTTTGTCTTCAGTAGCCCCTGCTGAACTTTTCCTTTATGCAGTCACTTTTTGATTGGGATCCTCTAATGTCCAGTGGTAAAAAGAGTCCTTCAGCTTAGTTAAAAACTCTACAAAGCTCCCTGTCCCATTAACCAACCACAAACTGGGTTTGTTTGACGTCCCTCGTTCCTTTATGGGAAGGACCGAGGAATAATTGTTCCTTACTCACCCTTCTGTGTGTCACTGAGGGTTTCAATGTATCTTGGTCATATCTCAGCCTGGAGATTACTGATATACCGAATATCTCCTCATGAAAAACCTCTCTTACTCTACTCATTCTTGCTGCCTTTCCCTGAACTCTTCCCTTCTTTTCAACTGCTGCTGAACCCTGGACCTGAGCTGTGTGTGGTACCAGAGGTGTGATTGTACCTTGCAGTAACACAGAGCCACAGTGGTTGTGTGTCTTATGTTCTGTACTTTTTCAATAATTCCTAATAATATGTTTGCTTTATTTCCTGTACAACTTGGTGCTTAGCCCTGTATAAGTGTCTCTTGTGATGCTCAGGCTCCATTCTTGAATGGCAGTTTGCAGCCTTTTCAAAGACTTGATCGCTGTAGCTAAAGTCGTACATTTAAGCAGTACATTTAAGGACTAATATATGCAGGTCAGAAGTGCCTCATGTACCAAAAAGCACAAAGGCCCGTTCTGTGGTATGCAGTTACCTGCCCATGGAAGGGGCCTTAGCGAGGCTGAAGTCCAACGTCTTGCTCAAAGCAGGATTAAGCTCATGTCATATTGCTTTGTCCTACCTGAGCTCAGCTGAGTATTAAAAGGTCTCTGAGGATGGAGATGCTCTACTCTCTTACTCTCTGTCCCAGTGCAGCTTTGATTCTGCCAGGAGTTACGTCTCCATGTCAGCTGGGATTTCCCAAGTGGAAACTTGTCTGTTCTCCTTTCACTGTAGACTGTAGAGAAGTCTGGTTCCATGGCCTCTGTAAACCCACCCCCAGGTAGCAGAGCAATTAAACCCTGTCTTTGCCTTCTCTTTTCCATGCTGAACAATCCAGATTTCCTCAGTTTCTTCCTTTACAGTGTTGTTGGCTGCAGCTCCCTGGTGATCTCAGTGGCTTCTTCTGGACTCCACTGGTGTGAGGGGTTTATTTGCACCTAATTCCGTAAGACCTGAGTGTTTGTTTTTGGTATTCTGCCTTCACTGAATAATTCCCCATTCCTAAATGGGTGATAATAAAAGCTTCATTATTCCTTGTATTCTTTCCTCAAAGCTGGAGGAGGGCATTATGTAGGCAAAGGCCTGCACAGTGACAGAAGATTCCTTTCATCCTCTGTCCTTGGGGATGAGGCACTACCGCAGTTTGCGTCCCTGTGAGTTCACCTTGAGCTCTGTCCTGTAATTAAAGTGAAGCAGGAAATAAGTAATTCTATCTTACAAGTCTAGTCCAGCAAAAACCAGGGCTTTTTGAAACACTTTCTGAACTTAGAGTGTGCCTTGCAGTGCTCTTCCTTTTTCCAAATGTCCCATTTTCTCCTCCACAGTTCAGTTGGCTCAGCAAATCAGACGAGCAGAAGGATGAGTCACCTTCATCATGGCGGCTGGGCCTGAGGAAGACTGGCAGCCACAACATGTTGAGTGAAGTTGCTGCCACTCGTGAGGCACAGAGGGATAAAACTTCTTCTATCTATCGCTCCTCGTCCAGCCCTCGGATTTCTGCACTGTTGGACAACAAGGAAAAGGTTTGGCTTTCAGCAAGGATATTTCAGTGTATCCACTTTACCCCACAGATGTAAACCCCTTTTCCTTTGAGTTATTGCTGGTGTTTGTATCCATAACAAACAGAGGTCTCTTTCATTCTTACCTTCTTTTTCTTTTGAAAAATATTTTCCTCATGTCAGTTGTTTCTCCAGAACTGGAGCTTGGTGCCCCTTTGGCCTAATACCTACTCAGTTTGGACCAGGCTGCCACTGAACAGGGGCTGCCAGTCTGGCACAGCCTGTTCTTTACCAGAGAATGTCCAATCCAGACAACAGCGCATACTTGCAGTGGAGATTCTCCTTCTCCATCATTTGTATGGATTCCTCCTCTGTCTACCAGCTGCATTTGTAAATCCCATCCCACATATTCAGTAACTGTAACTTTTCTGCCCATGGATAGATGCCTCATCCCTGGAGGTGTTCAGGGCCACCTTGGATGGAGCTCTGGTCTAATGGACTAAAGATCCCTTCCAACCGAAACCAATTCTCTGATTCTGTGACTGACATATCACAGAATTCCCTAAGTTAGAAGATGCTTTTATTCACTACCGTGGTCATCAGGAAATCCCTTTCAGAACTGATATTTCTATGCTGTGGTATGTTGCTTTAAGCAACATAAGAGAAGCAGGAAGTTTCTTTAAACCAGCTGGTAGGAGAATGTTTTCTTAGTTGAAGAAATTTGAACATGAATTTATTTACCACTTAATGTGCTGGAAGGGTAAGAGATGTGTAGCTGAAATTCCTCTTTTGCTTCACCAGGACAGAGACAACAAGAGTTATCTTGCCACCATAGTCCCCCGAAGACTGAGCAGTACGAGTGATACAGAAGAAAAAGAAAACAGGTGAGACTGGCCGAAGTTAATGCTCAGCTTCCATCCTGTCAATAGTACTTCTGGAATATAATTTTTCTGTAGTCATGCTCTGTATATTTTCTCAGCAGTCTCAAGTACATAGGAATTCACAACATCAAGAGCCAGCTCTGTCTGTAAAAGTTCTGGTATGTTGGTTTTCATTTAGGTGAGCTGGAATCAGCAGACTGGTTCCTCCACCCCTGTACTCACACAGGCACAGGTTCCATCCAGGCAACCAAATTTATGGATCCTTTTTCCTTTTAATATGCAAGTGCCTGATTTTGTAGCTGCCACCTGCACTTGTAGTTGTCACTTACTCAGCAGTCACCTTCAATCCCTTTGTTCACACCTCTGTCACTTGAGATCCACTCGAGCTTGTGAACTCTCGCCTGTAGGAACTGTTTCATTGCATGGCTGTTTTTACAGTCAGTGTGTGTAAATGCCCCTGGTCCTAACCATGGTGTACATGGTGTGTGTATATCCAGGAATTCCAGATGTATTTGAGGAGCTGGTCTCTACTAGCAGCTTCTTCAGGGGCCTTCCAGTGCCTAAAGCGGCTCCCAGAGAGCTGGAGAGGAGCTTTGAACAAGGTCCTGGAATGACAGAACCCGGGGGAATGGCTTCCCACTGCCAAAGGGCGGGGTTAGATGGATTAATGGGAAGGAATTCTTGTCTGTGAGGGTGGTGAGGCCCTGGCACAGGTTGCCCAGAGCAGCTGTGGCTGCTCCAAGCCTGTAGGGTGTCCAAGGCCAGGTTGGATGGGGCTTGGAGCAACCTGGGCAAGTGGAAGGTGTCCCTGCCTGGGCAGGTAGTAGGACAGGATGAGCTTTAAGGTTCCTTCCAACCTTGGCCATTCTATGATTCAGTTTGTACTAGAAGGAGTAAAATTTGACCTTAGCCTCAATTCCAGCTACTTCCCCAACAGAGGAGGAAAGGCACATGCAGAGCAGTGGCTGTGAACTGTAATTGTTGGGCAGGAGCTGTGGCAGATGACACCCTGAGAGAATTTCAGCACAGCTTGAGAATCTTTGCTGATCTTTTGCTGGAACCTTCCCACTGTGCTCTTGTTCACTCTCAGGCAGTATCTGAGATCCAGAGTTTCACAGACAATTTGTGTCTGTTGATCAGCTCAAGAAGGTTGGCAGAGGTTGCTATCGAGTGGCACATCCCGCTGTAGGAGCTGACAATTGTCCTTTCCTGGGTGCAGTTGGGACTGGCTGAGGAGTACTGGCCTTCAGGAACACATGGTGCCCAGGCATGCTGTGTAGTACAGATTTTTTCCCAATATTCTTTCCTTTCAAAGCATTTGGGTTTTCCTTTCTGGAACCCACTGGTATCTTGAGAGAGCATCAGTCTAGGCATGACAACTGGAAATGAGAAATAATTGCATGCTGATAGGGGAATGGATTAGTGCTGCATTGCAAGCTCCAGGCCCTGTCCAGCACCAGCAGAGAGCAGGATACAATGACAGACTGTGCATTAGCATTAGGGAAAGAGCCCTGTTTTCAGATAACCAGGGTAAACAAGACTACTAGGAATGTCATGATAACTTGTCAAGTAACTTTAGATACCGTAAATATTTTGTTTGTTGTTTTCTGCTTCATGATTTTGTGGTTGACCTGGTGGTGCTGGGTTAATTGTTGGACTCAATAATCTTATTGGACTTTTCCAAGTCTAATGATTTTGTGAAAGGCTTTGCTGTGCTGAATTGCTTTTGTCTTTGCCTGAATACCTTAAAGAATAAAAGCTGCCCTTCAGTTCCATTATCTGCCCATTTATACCTTGTTGTTTGATACAGACAGCAATGAGAATATTAAATGACACCATTTAATATGTTAAATTACTTTTATGGACAATCTGAATTTCATTCACAAGTTTTCTGACTAAAAAGGATCTTGTTCCTCTCTATGCAAAACATTGCATCATCTCTGGTTCTTAAGTGAGCTGGCAAGAGCAGGAGCTGATGTTAAGGCCAGAGCAGGTGTTTCTCTGAGCTGTGTCACCTGAACAGTGAAGCGCGTAGGTGTAAGGGAAGGATCTGTGTTGTGAAAATGTGAAGGAACCAAAAGCGGACTCCAGAGGTTTTTCTAAGCAAAGCTTGTGCTCTGTCCTGGTATAGGGAATCTGCTGTGAACCTGGTGCGGAGTGGCTCCTACACCCGGCAGCACTGGAGGGACGAGCCAAAGGGAAACGAAGCTCCCCACTCTGGTGCACCCACTACCTATGTATCCACCTACTTGAAAAGGTATGTTCAGGTCTGTCTTCCATGGGTTCTCAGGCAGTCAGAGCCACTCTTAACTTCCCACACCTCAGCCTCCTGTTTGTTGCCTCCTGCATCTTGTGACTGGCCTTGTGACCCTCTTCTGCTGAGAGCAGGAAAGAAAAGATTTTTGATATTTGTCATAGCTAAATAGTGTTTTTAAAGGCTATAATTTTTATTAATTTGCCAATTGCTGTACTGAATTTAAATACTCTTCTTCACATAATTCAAATGCAAAATTTTCTGTTTAATGCTGGTGTTATGGTTAGAGAATAAAACCAAAATTGATCATAAAAACAGATTGATGTAATAAGAGTCCAAAAGCGTTGTTCATGTAGCTCTTGGTGAGTAAGTTATAGCTTATCTCTAATTTTGGTATGTATTAGTCCATATTTATAGTATTATCAGGAAGTGGCAGTGATCTTGTGCATGATACACAGCACTTGGCTGAGGAGTAAAACTGATGCTTCCACCATTGTTTTGTAAGGCAGCAAGGAAGCAGTTTGTTCACAGTGTGTGTGAAGTTGTAGAGGCTGATTATTGGTAAAGGAGCCAGGAAGAAGCAGGAAGGCAATTCCAGGCAGAGCTCCTGTAACTGCAGTGTCCTGGACCCCCTGGGGAGGCAGAGCCTCAGTGTCCTTGAGGCGCCACCTCATGGATCTCTCTGAGTGAGCTGAAGCAATGCCCTGCTCTGGTGAGGCAAATAGTGCATTGCTGGGTTTTCATGTGAGCAGGAGGATCATCAGTGCCAGCACCTCACCTTTCTTTCAGCTGATACTGAAGACCATCCAAACAGCCTGTAATAAACATGTCACACTGCAAAGCCATTGTGTTTCTGCTTAAGGAAAGAAGCAGCAATAGCTTAAGGTTTTAGATTGAGTTTCATGAGATTCTACACCCTGAACTAAATAACTGTCCTGAAATCAGAACAATTGCTCAAGATACTTGGGAAGAGGCAGTTTGTTCCAGTGTTTATGCTGTATTTCTGTAGAGGTAAGTGGTGCTCAGGGATGTGTGTGGCCAGTTGCTGAGCACGTACAGATCATTTGCCACAAAAGGTGAAGCAGCCCCCTCAAGCAGAAGCTTCTGCTCTGCTGCTCCATTACGGTGACTTCACAGCTATCCTGGGACGTGATGACAGCCCAGCCTCCATGGCTTGTCTCTCTCTGAGGCTGGTCTGACAAGCTGCAGCTGATTACATTGGATAATTTTTGTCCCTTGCAGCTGGCACACCTGTGCTGCTCCCTGAGCTGAGGGACAGTCCAGTCACCCCCAGGCAATCTTACAAACATTGCTGGTTTATCCCAGCTAATCCTGCACCAGATTTAGTATTGCACTCACACAGTTGTACTGTATTTCCTTGGTTAAACTGTACAGAGAGTGGGGAAGCTTTAGGCTGCACTGGGAGGTCACTAATACTGAGTTCTTGTCACAAAGGCTGAATTCTGCCCTTTCATAAGAGAGTGACTAGTTCACATGCAGGTACAGAGAATAGCTTTGTGAGGTAAGAATAAATGTGCTTTTAAAGGAGAGATCAGTGGGTTTGCATTTCATATACAAACAGTAAAACCATGATCAATTAGACCTTTGTCCCATATAGTTTTCTGTAGGAGAGCACAGAGAAATTGAATGCAATTGTGTTGAACTTTTGATTTCTCCAGCCTTGTGCATCCACCCCTAAGATGAGGAAAGGAACCTGGTTAGACATAAGCATTTTGTCATTTCCAAATATTAGCAAAACTCTCAATCCAGCTGCAAAAGGTGAAAGCTTTTTCTTAGAGAGGAAGAATTCAAGGGAATATGGCATGCTTGGATGTCACTCAGGGGATGACTGTATACATCTGCAGCTCCCATTTGCCTCAGCATTTGACTAATCTCCATAAAGATCACAGACTGGTTTGGGTTGGAAGGGACCTTAAATCCCATCTCCTTCCCCCCCCGGTGTGGGCAGGGACACCTTTCACAAACCTGGCCTTGGACACTTGCAGGCATAAGGCAGCCACGGCTTCTCTGGGCAATCTGTGCCAGGGCCTCACCACCCTCACAGGGGACAGTTCCTTCCCAATATCCTTTCTAACCACTAGTTATGTTCTTTAAGTGCTTTATATGACACCCCAAACATAGAATGAACAGCAGCAGCAGATCATCTTAAGATAGAGAAAAGGCTGGGGTTTATTTTTCTTTTTTTTTTTTTTTTTTCTTAATAAAAGAGAATAAAATAGCTTGCAGCAATGTTACAAATGTTCTTCAGCTTTAGTTGAATCATATATTGATGCTCTCTCTGTCGTGGTACTGGCAGTTGTCCTGCTTTCTCTGTGTGTACCACTGGCCCAGAAATCTACAGAACCCTGCTCTAATATCCTGGTGTCCATTTTAGTGCATACTGGCCTTCAAAAATCCAGGTCACTTTGGCTGTAAATGAAAGGATGTGGAGGAAAACTGGCATAGCATGTTGGATTAGTTCAGCATCCTGCCTTTGACATCAGCCAGAGGTGCTGCCTCCCAGGAAGGGCTCACACTGGAATGAAATCCTTTAGCCACACAGTTTCTTCTTCATTTCACATTTATGCAAATACCTTCTTGCTGGTTCTGGTCACATAAAAGCCATTGCGGTGAGCCAGGACAACAGTCCCTGCAGCCCAGACTGTTTCTGACAGCAGCTGGTTTTGAAGGAGAAGTTGCAAAAGCCAGGATAACTTCAGAGCAGTTTGCTACCTCCCACGCTCTCCTTGCTTCCAGCAATCAGGAATTTAGGAGCCAGGGGTTCTATTTAACCATTGTTCTTAATAGCCACCACTGCAGCCAACTTCCATACCCAAATCCTAGTTTGATCTCTGCAATAACCCATGGCAGTGTGTTTAAAGAATAGTTATGTGCTTTGTGCAAACCTTTTTTATTACACATGTGGAAGCTTTTTAGGAGTGTGACGGTTCTTAAGTAAAAGTTTTTAATGCCTTAAAAGTATTTCTTAAAGTCAGAAGTGTTTTCTTTTTATTGCTTTGAAATGTTGCTTTACATTTCATTGCTCACTCCCTCATGGTTTTGTTGTGATAATATTAGAGAATGAGGAGCAGTGTCAGTACCTTTTTTTATTTCTGATTTTGAATTATTCAGCATGATTTCGTAGTCCTCCCTTGCATAGACTCCTATGGACACAGCTGTTAATTAACAGGATTCCCTTGCTAACCTTTATATTGCAATTTTCTGGTCCAGTTCAGATCAAATGTGAGCAATGGAGTAAATGCCTTTTAGTGCTCCTCACATTATGCAGTGCCACCCATGCAGGGGGACAAGCTGGGAGGTGGATTCCCACAGAGGTGGCAGTGCCTTGGCTCCCTTTGGAGCAGGAGTATGTTCCTGGTGCCCCAGCACCATGTTTCTCTGCCCATGTGTGTTGGAGCTGGCACAATGCCATCCCTGTGCCCTCTTCTTCCATTCCTCCTCCTCCTCCTCCTTTCCTCTTATGCCCCACATCCCTGCTCTCCCAGGCACCTGGTTCTGCCTCCATCCTCATCCACTGCCTTTCCCTTCTGAAAAACAATGCTTGTCAGGGCTTTTTTGATAACCCTCCCGCATCCTCCCTTCCTGACCAAGTCCCTTCTCTCTCTTGCAGCTACCCTTGTACCCCAGCCTCTCTGCCTTGGGCTCTCCTAGGATGATGCCACATCAACTCTGTTTCCCCAGGGCCACCATCACCTTTTCCCCTGCTGATCCTCTCCTTCCCTCCCCAGACACAGGCTCCACTGCCCTCCTCTCCTCACAACACTCATTTATGCAATTCCACTGCCCTTGCTCCACACACCTACCTCAGCCAGTCTCCTCTTCCCACTCCCACCCTCCTCCCAGCCCATCTCCAGGGCTTGGCTTTTCCCTCTGGAGCAGAGAGCCAAGAAGGGAGGGACTTGCTTCCAACAGGACTTCCTGCTCCTGCGTGCTCCAGGCATGGAGCATTCCAGAGAAAGCTCTGTTTAGGGTCTGGCAGAGGTTGCTACCTGGTGACAATGATTTGCTTGTTCCTGTGTGACTTGGATATGGCAGGCAGCCATCAACTGAGGAGCCCAAATGGGAGGTTCCTCCCTGTGGAGGCCTTCCAGGATGCTCTGTTGTCTCCTTTGGCTCCCCAGGGACCAGCTGATACTGGGCTTGCTGGAGGCCTTGGCGTGTAAAACTGGCTTGTAAATTGGGTGCCTGGGTGAACAGGACTTGGTCCTTTCTCTGGCCCCCTGTCCTTGGCTGTGGTCCTGCCCCTTCCCAGTGCTATTTCAGCCTCGGGCTGCTCTCTGGATTCTTACTCGAGAGTTGACTTCCAGTTTCATTCTACTGTCCCTGGCTTTCCCTAAAACCTGTAGCTCTGTCCTGGCCTGCTTCTTTCCTCTAGGTCAGCTTTTATTCCTGTGCAATCACTTTGGTCCATGTGCCCTGCCATGAGAGCCATTAGGATGCAGAAGGTGAGAGCCAGCCTTCCAGCCTTCCTAGCCTTTGATCCTTCAGACAGTCCAGTCTGACCAGTAGCAACCAGGCATGCCAGATGCTGGGAAAGGTGTGGCAGGGCCCTAGGAGCCACTGGATTGCTCTGTGCAGGCAGTGAGCAGCTTGTGTGCAGGGCTTGGACGTGTGTGAGAAGGAGATTCTGCCAGATTTCATCAAGTTGGTTTTCAGAGATATGCAGCTTTTCCCACTAGAATGGATTTTCTGTCCCATTAGGGCGGATTTTCTCTCCCCTTAGGCTGGATTTTCTTCGAAAAAGGGAAAGGGTCCATCCTTTTATAAGAGCCCTTTTTCTTTCCTCCTCCATCTTCTCAAAAATACGAATACATACACAACTTTTCAGTAAAATTGGTTTTCAGGCTTGCTTTAAACTGGCAAAATATTATTTCCCTTGTTCATTCTTGAATATTTTTGAACAGCTGTGCTAGTTTTTTTCCAGAAATACAGTTTGTGCCAAACATGTCTTAAAGAGAATTAAAGCCTGAACTGATCATCTTTGCCAAAACTTTAGGCCGCTGTAAATATGTTCTTAAAACTGAACGTCCTGGACATCCTCAGGGGTCATGCAGCCAGATCAGCTTATGTCACTCTCTCTTTTCCTGCTTTAAGCATCCTCATCCTTGCACCTGCCTTTCCCCAGGGCACAGAGTGCTCCATATGCCCTGCTTTCACTGCAGCAGGGTTTTTTCCTTCCCTGATCCTCCCCAGCTCACCCCACGGCATTATTCTCTCGCTGGAACTGAGCTGGGCTTAGCTAAGCAGGGCTCTGCTGGCACTGGCCCGTGTGGGCAGCCGGCAGCAGCTCTGCCGCTCTCTGATCTCCTTGCGCACGTTTTGCTGCCCTGTGGTACCTGCTCCCTTCCCAGCTGCCAGCCCAGCTGTGGGATGTACTGTTGAATATTTACTGTGCTCTGAAGGACATGATTTTGTGATGTTTTACAGTGCTTCATTTGGTAGAAGTAGTGACCTGAGCAGTCCCTACATTTCAGCCAGTCGCAGTCCATCTCTAGCTACCTCACCCACTGCCATTGGCTCATCTACCTCCCCGGGCACCCCGTGGCAACCTGTCTCTTGCTGCCCCACCTCTCTCGGTGTGAACACTCCTGCTCCAGCCTGCCACAACACCAGGTAATGGCTCCCAGAGGCAACGCTCCAAAAGTCAGCGTTTGGGTTGGAAGTTCTGGAGTGGATTAGGGATTGGAGGTGTGCTTCCACATGGGACATGCTGATAAGCAGTTCCAGAATGATAAGCAATCCCAGGATGATGGTGTTGGACAGTCCCAGTGGTGGGTGTGACTGGCAGGCAGGTGACAGCCCACAGTGTGTCCCTTGTGCCCTCTGTCCCTGTGACACAGAGCATGCTCAGGCTGCCCTCGGGTGCTCAGTGTACAAGCTCTTGGAGTTCCTTCCTTCTACTTTTTCACCAGGTACATTTTTCTGATCGTTTTTGCTACTAACAGGGATGTGAAGGCTATTAATTCCTCCTGCTCATTCTTCTCCAAGTTTTGTAAAATTCATTTTACTCTGGCTGTTCTCTACAAACACATGAGTGTAAAGCGATGAGGATGAACTGTCCGTGCTCTGTCGAGGAGGTTGGACTTGGTCAGCACTGGAGTTCACTTGCTTTGCTTTCCATATGTCTTCTCTATTTCAGAGCCCCTTTCAGGCAACAAACTGATTCTGCTGTAGAGAAAAACACAGAGGGCAGCTGTGCCAGCACCCCTCTAGGTGTAATCACAAACCATGCTGTGCTCGGCGCTGCCAACGGCACCGGGAATGCCGGGGCTGCCTCCGCCCCGGGGAAGGACCTCTCGGCTGAGGAGGCCAGGGAGCGCAGAAGGTCAGTGAGGACTGGGCTCTGGTGGCCCTCTGTGTGGGCAGCTCTCACATGATGGTGATGGTGGGGGTGTAAGAACTGGTTTTTAGGTGTTCCATGAAGTTCCCGGGCTGCTGTCCCTGCTCTGTCTGAAGGTTTTGAACTGAATCATCACTGGCTTGTAGGTTAAATTTAGTTTCATAATTTTCTACTTGTCTCTTCAGCATCTCAGCCTTTTTCTTCAGTACTAATCTCAGCTCCTAATCTCAGCCCATTCCTTTGTGTTTGCAGGGACACGCAGCAGAGCAGCCACTCGCAGTGGGTTCTGTAAAATGAATCCTGTCCTAAAAAGACCATTGCACTGAGATACATTCAGATAAAATCTGTCCCTCTGGTTCAGCTCAGCTGTGTTTACTTATGCCCTGATGGAGGTATCTGTGCTGCACGGGTCCCTCAGATTCCCTTTACAGTTAGTGGGAGCAAACAAACATTCCTGGGGCATGTAGGTGTGACACAGTAGGAGATGGACTCCAGCAGCAGGTATGGCTTTGGTTGACTGGAAAGGCCAGAGGAGGAGACTGCCATGTGCAGCTGAGGCCGTTCCAGCAGTAGCAGCAGTGTGAATGACTCTGACTCCAGCTGGTGGTATCTCTTTCTTATCACATGGTGTTATTTTAAGACTGGGGAAATTCAAACCTGGGGAGACAGAGCTCTTTTCAAAGGAGCTCTACCCTGTGCATTAATTACAGAATATTAAATGATCCATATATTCTTCCTGCAAACAGGTTAACTTTTCCAAAACCCGTCTCTTCTAATGGCATCAGTGAAAGCAAATAGTAATAAATAAAACGCAGTGATGAACTGGATGTTTCTAACCAGCAGTGAGTTCATGCAGAGTACCTAGTGCTTGGATTCTTCCAAACTGTCATAGTGATTTATTGAAACACAACCCTTCCTGAGTGCATATAGTGCTCTGACACATCTTAAATGGCCTGAGGCTGAAGGATAGCACAAGCAGTACTGGGAATTACCAGCCTCCAGGGCTAAAGGTGGTGGGGCTGAGCTGCTGCTCAGCTTCACCTGCAGCACATTCAAGCAATGTGGGCTGTGCTGTTGGAAAATACTCTTAACTTGTAATGCTGCTTGGGATTTTTTTTTCCCAGAGCTTGCACAGGGAGCACTTGGAAGGTATTAAAACGTTCAGGAGGCACCACCTTTATCAGCTTTGTGTGCAGGGACAGTTTGCACTAGCCACTGCAGGATATCTTTGGTGTGAAAACATTTGGGTTAGCCCTGGAAGAGCCTCTGTGTGCTCCTGTTGCATAGCTGGAAGTCACTTGGCTTGGGGTCATTTGCAATTAAAACAAGATGAGCTTCAAAAAGATACTACCACTGCCCAGTGAGGTTGTGCAAGAGGACAGAGTGAGTATTGTGCTCTCAGTTCTCACTTAAGACCTTTCACAATGGGCTCTCCATTTTAGCAATCCCAGAATCAAGTTGCAGAAGCAGGTTTTTCCCTGCAGAAGTGGGCTGCTCAAAGTCCCCCCAGACTTCTGGCATTGTCTGCAGATAAAGAACTGGACTGGGATAGTTACTTGTAGATATCCAAAAAAGCATCCATTAACATTACTGCATTGGCATTTACTGCCAAATCTGTTTCTATAAATAATACAGAAGATCTCTTTGTCTCCTGCATTTTTATTAGAGAACCATCTCCTGTGAATTATGGTAATGTAAAGAGAAAACACCAGAAAATTCCTCCCACCTTTAATTGATGCTTTGAAACTACTGAGAGGAAAGAAGCCCGGAAATTATGCATTGTGCTCATGGGGTAGGAAACCTTACTGATGAATGTATGTCCTCACAGTGGGATAGTGACTGGGAGCTACCTGCACATTGGAACTAGGACACACATGGACCCAGGGAGACAGGAGAAGTCACCTAAACAGGAAAAGCTCATTAGGGAAGGAGACCAGTTCCAGTAAAATAAAAAGGCAAATGGCAAACAGTTGTCAGGGCAGTGCTGTATGGATTTCAGTTCCCAGCGGCAGCTGTTGCAGGAGTGCTTGGGCTGCTTTGGTGTTTCCAAAGCACCAGCTTGCTCTTAGCAACAACAACATAAACAGCCTGATCATCTAATTTTAGATCACAGGGATATCTCCGCACTTGTGGCCTTAAAATTATCTGTGTGAAGCCGAAAGGTTAAAGCAGAAGAGGCTGCTTAGGGCTGGGAATGAACGACTGGCATAGTGCTCTGTAGTGCTGGTTTGCATCCTGTGGTGGCCAACAAGCCTTACCCTGCCCCACCACAGTTTGACCCATGGTGATTCACCTGCTCCTTGTTTTCCAGCTGAATTGGTCAGGCTCCCGTAAATGCTGGAAAATAGTGTAAATTACAGGGGGAGGAAAGAACAAACAGCAGAGGGGGAGTGGAGCAGAGATCCGTTTGGGGCGTGCGATGCTGCATGGTGCCAGCTGGACCATGCTCGGTCAGGGCTGGGACCCGGCTGCTGCCTCGTGTGTTCTGTGTGTCCTGCTGCACATCCCAGCCTCCTGACACTGCCTCGTGTGTTCTGTGTGTCCTGCTGCACATCCCAGCCTCCTGACACTGCCTCGTGTGTTCTGTGTGTCCTGCTGCACATCCCAGCCTCCTGACACTGCCTCGTGTGTTCTGTGTGTCCTGCTGCACATCCCAGCCTCCTGACACTGCCTCGTGTGTTCTGTGTGTCCTGCTGCACATCCCAGCCTCCCAATGCTCATCTGCAGCACTGCAGTGTGCTACTGCTGTGAGCTGGAAATGTGCCATCTCCCACAGCCAGTGCTTGTGCCAGGCAGTTTCTTTTGGGTTTTTTCTGGGAATTTTGGAGCTGCTGATGATCAGTGAGGTCTGGCCATTTGGATGATCTCCTGCCAAAAGCAAACTGTCTCCTGTTGTCAGTGTGTTTGTCCACTGAACTCAAACAGCCCTGGCTGTGCTGAGGGTGGATTTCAGCTGTGTGGATGTTGTGCCTACAGTACCTCACACAGACCCGGCTCTTCCTAGGGCAGAACTAATAGCTTCTTCATTTCTGCTGGCTGCCCGTAGATGGTGGGGAATGGGGATTCCTGTTGGTTGGAACCCAGTGCTGGATTATCCACCTTCATCCAGGGTGACAGCGGCCTCTAGTGCCACCAAAAGCTTCTTACTCAAGTTCTCTGTGTCCTTGTCTGTGCAGGTTCAGTGCAGGGCTCTGGTCACAGCTTCTCCTGGCAATCCTGTGCTGCAGCCCCCACCAGAGTATTCCTGGTGTCACAGGTCTGGGCTGCTCGGAGCTCTGTCCCCTGGCTTAGGAAGGGGCTGCAGGAAATCCTGCCATACTGGAATGTCACTTGAGCCATGAGATATCTGTGCTGGAAAGAAAGTCTGGGAGATCTGGCTGAAGCTTTTCATATTCTTCTTATGGGACTTTGACTTCCCAGAAAGCTGGAAATGTGACCATGCAGCCCACAGCTGGCACGTGGCGTGAGACACACTTTGCCCGAGAACTTCTGAAAGGCAAGTCTGTGCTCTCAGTTATGTGGCCAGTTTGAAAGGACTCTTGAATTTGAAATCTCTCCTGGTTTGCCAAGAATTAGGATTTTTTTTTACCCCCCCATCCCCCCCACCACTCTGTTTATACAACTGAATTCTGCCGTTGTGTGTGTTCTTCCTGTTCCTCAGGAAGGTTCCAGCAGGGTGGTTACAGCACTTGCCATCAGACAGGCTCTTAGAGACAGGAAACTCATATCTCTCCTTACTTCTTAATTTATTCTGACTAGTTTCTCACATAATTGCCCAATCCCTGGAAGTGTCCAAGGCCAGGCTGGACATGGCTTGTAACAATCTGGTCTAGTGGAAGCTGCCTCTGCCCATGGCAGGGGGTGGAACTAGATAAGCTTTAAGGTCCCTTCCAACCCAAACCATTCCATGATTCCATGACAAATCCAGAGTAGGAGTGAGGTGGACTTGTTTTCTGGGCAGCTTTGGGGCTGGTGGCTCTGCTCAGCCCATGCCTTCTTGCCTCTAAAGTGTCCCTAGAAATACTTTTCAGCTGAAGGAAATTCACTGACATGCCAGGTAACTGTGTTTGACAAACACTTCTCTTTCCTGCTTCATTCCCAAGAGAAATTTATTTTTCATTCTAAGGATCCAGCTGCTAATTATAGTAGCATATATTATTAATATGTTAATAACTGAATTCTCCTCCAGCAGTACTGTTAGATGTACAATTTTTGGCAAGTCCTTTTACCTCGTGGTTCTTGTCCTGTGGGCATTCTGAGTGTGTCTCCTCTAGGAAGAGCATGGATGTGTCACCTGATATGTCCCTTAACCCTTATGATCGGACAAGTGGAATAAAGGACCCTGATCTCTGTGAAAGTTAAACTATGAGATTTGCATTCAAGGAGTATTTAAATGTCGCTTGAGAGGAGCTGGCAGAAAGGACTGTGAGCAATAGCTCGCTGCTGCCATATTTTTAATAGCATTTGACTCTATAATCCTTATCACTGACTGATGTAAAGCTGAGTGATCTTAATCTCCTGGGAAAGGTCTCTGGGGAAGCAGAGCAGTGGAATGCTCATGCAAGGAGCTGCTACAAGGCAAGGGAAGGATTCCTGTCCACACTACACAGTGGACAACAAGAAGTTAAGAGGTTTCTCTCTCCTGTGAAGAGCTGAACGATCATCTGGCACCTGCTGTGACAGCATTTCCCTGCCACTGCCTCTGCCTCTGCACTTAATCACTTTCAGATAAAGTTGTCCCTTTTTTCAAAGGCTGCTGGTGCAGATGACGTGGGAGGGCAGGAATTCTGCTGGCCTGGGATTGTCCATGTTGGGAGGAGGCGAGATTGCTCCTGCTGGATCAGAAATCAGGCTGCATTTTTATTTTGAGTAAGGTCGAGGTGTGGGCCGGGGTCAGTGTGGTTTCCTGTAGGGGCAGTGAGCAGGTGTGTGCTGCATGCTCAGCCAGCAGGGCTTTATCCACCCAGGCCTCAGGAGAAGGGGGGCGGATATTTTGGCATTTGCTTGGGGCGGGGGAGCCCAGGCTGTAGGTTGGCCTGCTAACAAAAGCAGAAATCCATGCAGGATCCGTCAGGAATGGTCAAGGAGAGCAAGCAGGGAGGGACCACTTGAGCTAAGCACTGTAAAAGAACTGCAGCTTGGCAGCGTGGAGCAAGCAGCAGGTAAAACTGCCTTTTCCCCAGCCCTGTCCATGCCCAGTGTATGTGCAATTCCTCTTGGCTTACTAATGGGAACCACTGCCCTGCTGCACGCGCTCCACCCTCGGTCTAACAGCAATAATGGCACCTTCTGGCTCCAGTGCCATCCCAGTGCCACTGCCTGGATGTTCAGGGGCTGGGCTTTACTAACTTGGACAAATTCAGCTACTTCTCTGTGCCCAAAATGGCTATTAAAGCCAAGGATGTACCTGAAATATTTGTAGAGATCCTGTGTGTCACTGCAGCTGACAGCTAATTCAGCACTAAATCAGCTAGTCTGTTAAATTCTGTACTCCACGGAATTGACCTGGGGATGTGACAGTTGGAGGAGCCCAAGAAGCCAGGTAACCTCCCTGGCATTTCTGTTTGAAAAATTTTTGTGCAGACTTAATCTTCTGCATCTGAGAACAGTGGACACTGGAAATTGAACCAAAGCCACTGGCCAAGAAATTGCGATGTGAGCTCAGTAGGAAATGGAAATCTTTGATACATTATTAATATTCAGTGATATTTTGCATAATTCAGCCTGCATGATCTGTGATCCTGTTCCTTGGAGCTGCTAAAGCATATCCTGCTCCCACAAGGTGGCAGTGGAATGCTGCTGGGATGCACTGGCAGGCGAACACCGCTCCTCGGGCTTATTTGGTTTAGCAGCTGAGTTCGATCACCATCAAATTTTGGTTTTACTTAATTTTTTAGTTCAGAAGACAATTTACCGAACGCTCAGAGTTTTGCCAAGTTAATTTTTTTTGTTCCCCCAGGGATTTTCTGCCCTGGAAAATTTCGTGTTTCAGACTGCAAACTAGCTTTTGGGAAAGCTCTAACAGGTCTGCTTAAAGTTGTTGAAAATGTCAAATTGTGTTGGTTCAGTTGCAAATGAGAGGGATGCTGGCAGAGGCAGGACATTGGTTTCCTCTTTCAGTGGCAGGAAGTTCCATCCTGTTCCAGTTCCTGCAGCAGATTTTTAATGCAAGGATGCAGCTCCTGAGAACTGCAGACAGTGCATCTTGTTCCCTATCATGGTGATTGCCCTCTCAGTGCTGTGTATTGACAGCTGAAATCCTGTGCTGAACACAAACAGTTCCAAAATATTCCATCCTGGTGAGCTTTGTGCTTGTAATGGTCCCAGCTGACACATTCAGTGACAGGGTCATACTGTCAGTTCAGGTGTTGTTGGCTGTTGTCTTCTCTGGGGTTGCAGCACTCTGCTTTTCTCTTACAGAAAGAATTCCTGGATTGTTTTTGGTTTTTAGAAAAGTATGTGTTCTCCTCTTCTGGCAGAGGTTTAAAGGTCTGAGTTCACAGCAATGGTTACTGCAGCCAGTTTAGGGAATGTGATCACTGTGATGTATGTTGACTTTTCACTCTTCACCATAATGCTGTGTGACATTAATTAATGTGAAGGGATTACATAAATCATTAAAAGCTTCTCATGTATGTGCTGACCCCCCCAGCCTCAAACTTGGTGAGGTCTCAGAAGTACCAATACTGTATTTTATTCCTCTGGCAGAGGGATTGCAAGGCTGTGTTCCCAGCTGGATCTGCAACCTGAGCACTCCTCACCTCATATTGGAGCCATCCAGGCTGCCAGGGAAGCACAAGGAGCTGCTGTGGGGACACAGCACAGAAGGAGCAGCTCTGCTGTCTGAGGGGCACACACAGAACTGAACATGGAACCATGGAATGCTTTGGTTTGGGTTGGGTGGTTGGTCAGGATCTTACAGCTCATCTCATCCCACCCCTGCCATGGGCAGGGATGCCTTCCACTAGACCAGGTGGCTTCAAGCCCCATCCAACCTGGCCTTGAACACCTCCAGGGATGGGGCAGGGAAAGGACCAGAATTGTTCAGAACTCCCTGATGGGAAGTGTTCTTGTAGCCTCAGCTGTCATACATTGAACCCCACCCCATTGTAAATGTCCCATGGAAAGAGGAGTTCTGCAGGTATAAAGGTTGTTCTGATTAACAAGTGGCAAAATCTCTTAAATCTCTTAATCTCTTGGATCAGCAGCTGAACACGTTGAGCAAAGCAGAGCTGTGGGAAATAAAGAAGTTAATCTGCTGCTAGTGAACCTGCTAATCAACCTGTAACCAAAGTTTCAGACACTGAAACTTGGCAGGAGCTGAGAATTCATTGTCCAGATTGAAACACGACAGCTCCCAGCAGCCAAAGCCTGAAAATGGGGAATGCTCAGCCAAGCCTTTTTGAGCCAGCTGTGAAAGGCTTTAGGACTATGATCTTGTTATCCTTCTGTCTTCAGCTTATTAAATAACTCAGCATTGTCAGGCTGTCTCCCCCCTCATTACGAGCTCCAACACTCACAGTCTGATGTGTCGTCCTTCTCTCCTGCCTGGAAGGGTCTCTCAGAGCACATCCAGCTTCTGGCAGTTTCTGTGATGACTGTTTCCAGTTGCAGTGGGCTGATGGGCAGAATGTGTCAGCACAGGGATAAATTCAGGGAAGAACCAAAACCTGTTGCTTGGATAAGAGAGCAGGAAAGTTTCTTTTTCTGACTGTTTCCATGTAGCTGCCAATGATTGACTTGCTACTGGGGACATAGTTCATTTTCTAACTTAAGGAATTGTATTTTGGGAACTGCTGTCAGCATTGTTGCCTGCAAAACTTGCACTTGCTTCTCTTCCCTCCTCCAGCTTACGGATAGTTATTTGCTAATGGCAACTCTCCAGTTTGGAGGAATGCATTGCTGGGATGCTGTACTTTTCCAGTTGTTTCCAGGAGAACAGTGTCTGTACTTGAGGCTTCTGCTGACTTTTTTTTAATCTTCCTTTTTTCTCAGTGCATGTGAGTTTTCAATATACATACATGTATATATAAACATATATATATATATATATATATGCATGTATGCCTGAGAAATAAATGTATGTGTGACAAAGACTTTTTAAATCACTCCAGTATTTGGAATAGGGATACTGTACTCTTCTTAGGAAGAGAAATTTCAAACATTTAAGTCTGAGTAGCCACATAGATTTCCATGTGGTGAACACACCTGTCCACATGGTGGACGGGGAGCCAAATGTGTGCCTGGCTCCCCTGACCTGTGTACCTGGATTTGGAAGAGCCAAAAGTCTGTCCTGGCTTCCAAGAAAACTGTCACTCTTAGTTCTAATCTAATGTGTGTAGTTCAGAGTCATTTCTAAGCTAGAAAGAGGTGAGAGGATTTGGAGATGGCCTAGGAAGAGCTTTCCTCCAGAAGAGCCCCATCAAGCCCAGCTCCAGTTGACAACCAGCAGAGTCTTGTTTCCAGAGACTGGGGAAAACTGTGATGATGAACCAGTTACTGTGTGCAGTTCATGTTCTTACTGTGCTGGCAGCAGGACCTGGATTTATTGGAGAAGGACTTGACAGGGATGGAGGGAACCTGTCATGGCCCAATGCAGCTTTTGTTGGGGGTGTATCTCAATTTTCAGTCCTCACAGCAGAACAAAATTCTTTGAAGAAATTCTGAGAAGAGAGCAGCTGTAGAACTTGGTGGATATTTAGCTTCCAAATTTGTTGCCAGGTGTTCATAGAATGCCAGAAGGGTTTGGGTTGGAAGGGAGCTTATAGCTCATCTAATTCCATCCCCTGCCATGGGCAGGGACACCTTCCACTAGAACAGGTGACTCCAAGTCCTGTCCAACTTGGCCTTGAGCACTTGCAGGGATGGGGCAGCCACAGCTGCTCTGCCACATGTAGGTGATGTAAAACTCCCAAGTTTTGCACATTCTTGCTGTTCCCTCTGGGTCTTGGTGATGTTCTGCCAAAGGACTCCGTGGTGGTGAATGGTGATTGCCAGAAGCACTTAAAGCTCTGAGTGCCTGAAGGAGTTCAGGATGGCAGGATGGAGACCAGTGTCATAAATGGATTATCAGAAGACTGTATGTTTCTTGGAGAAATTAATCTTCTGTTCTTGTTACCTGTGCACCAGCCAACAGGGCATTGTACCTCTCTTTTCTGCATTGTTCACCCTTGACTTGAGAGAGGTTTCTCCTCACAGTATTTTCTTTCCCTCTGGCCAGCATTCTCTAACACACAGATTGCTCCAGTATTCTTGGTTTACCAGCCTGTATATCCAGCCTTCCTATTTCCTGGGTTGAATCTCCCCTTCTATTAGTATTGTATTGCAGCTCCTTTTGCCTTGATGTGGTGATGAGTAGTTTGGATTCATTTGAGTTTTATGCTGTCCTTGATGAAAGAATTGACAGATGAAAACAGGTGTTTTCTTGGAAACAGGCAGAATTAAGTGGGAGCCAGGTTCATCAGTCAGTTACTAGGTCTTTTTCCTAGTTAATACACAAACTAGAAGCCTGTAGCTCTCTCAGGGCAGCAGGACACAGTTTTCTCTCACTGTGGGAGTTGTAAACCTCTGCAGTTGTTTTGCTGACTCTCACATACACAATTTGAACAATTCCTATTCTTCTTCTTGAACTTACAGCCAGAACTGTGGTAAAAATCTGTTCTGCTTTAAGCAGAACATGCTCAACATGCCTTGAGCTTGGTGTGATGGCTGTTCTTATTGCAAGTATTTCTCAGAGAAAGCTTATTGCAAGGAAACACAACACATAGGGCCTTTCCTTTGAAGATCTGCTTGGACCCTGAGATACTTGCTTGAATTAAGAGGGTGACACAGGCTGTGCATTTGAGGCAGCAGCATGTTCCTTTAAAACATAATTAAAAACTCCGTGGCTTGTTCAGAGGCTGCCTCACACCCCATTTGGTGCTTGTGCCCTGCAGCCTGCTGTGCTCTGCAGTGTTTCTGCTTTGGAGAGCAGTGTGCTGCACTGCCTGTGCCATCCAGCCCAGCCCAGCCCTGAGCTGCACCCAACTCACTGCTTCCTTTCTGTGCCTTTGTTCTCTCTCTCTCTTCCAGCCCATTTAGCACACTCAGGTCTTTCAAAATTCAGTTTGTAAGCAAAGCAACACATTGTAAAATCTGTCTTTTCTCTGCCTTCCCCCAAAATTAAAAAACAAAGCTCACAGGGTCCCAAGCAGGACACACCTGGGCCTGCCCTGCCAGGCTGCTGTGTGCAGGTACTGACAGCAGAGCCCCTCCTTTAGCACCCAGAGCAGGCTGCTCCCTTGCAGAAACCAGCTCAGTCACTGTGCAGTGGCTCTGCTGACTTGCCTCAGTCGGTTATCTCATGCTGTAAATGGCTTTGGGAGAGCTCCAGGAAGTGATGAATTGTGTAAATGGAAAGAACCCAAAAGTTGGCGAATGATTGCGGCTGTGGCCCAGGCTGAGCCATGCTGACCTGCAGGATGTGCTCAGCTGAAGATCAAGTTCCTCTTACAGGTTGGACTCCCAGAATGGCTGATGATGCTGTAAGATGTCTGTATTTCTGTATAAATTCTGGGGGAGTAGAGGGGAAAAACCCTGGGAGGATTATGAGGTAAAAGACCCAAAATGGTTTTTCTCTTGCCATACCCAAAGCAAAGCTGTGGCTGAACTGCACCAAGGAAATCCAGCAGCCTCCTGCAGGTGCCTGGGCTGCCCCTTCTGCAGAGCCCCTCCCCACGTCTGGAGCTGACCTGTCCCTACGGATTTGCCAAACTGTTCCTGAAACTCATTTCAAAACCTGTTTTGTCCTCTCTGTACCTGTAGCTTCTACATACCTGTGTCCCTCATTGCAGTGTAAATGGCACTGATTTAAATTCCACTGATTCAAAGCCGTTGCAGCAAAGTGCCTGCTGTACTGAGCTACAAATTTACTTGGTTTATACATTTCAGGAATTTATATTATTTTACTACTGCTCTGAACTTCATTTGCAGTATCTTTTGCAAATGCCTTCTTCCTGTAGGTGGCTTATTACTTCTGACTGCTGGGCAAACAGCAGTGATTCTGCTTGTGTCAAAATCTGCAGAAAATGCTTATTGTTTCCTTAATGTGCCATTACCTGGACAGTGCACACGCTGCAGCAGAGAGAGCAGGAGAGCTCCTGCTCTGCAAAATTAGGAGTTGCACAGCTTTCACTCATCAAACAGCAGCTTTTTTTGTTCATGAAACAGCAGATCCTTAAGAGACAGTCATCCCTCTGAAGTGTAGGCGCTTCCCGTGGTGGCATATCCATCACAGCTCATGTGTCTGTCTGGATAATCAATGGGAAGAAACGAGCTCCTCTGCAGTGCATGCACATGGGTTGTGCTGGAGGCTCCTTGTGAAGGTGATAAATCACACCCTGGGAGTGCAGCTCTGCAAGCCCTCATCTCCATTGCAGGCAGCTCCCAGGGCACAGATAAGAGAATCACGGAATCTCCTGAGTGGGAAAGGATCTCAGGGATCGAGTCTAACCCCTGGCCGTACACAGACACCCCAACAATCCCACCCTGGGCATCCCTGGCAGCGCTGTCCAAACACTCCTGGAGCTCTGGCAGCCTCAGGGCCGTGCCCATTCCCTGGGGAGCCTGGGCAGTGCCAGCACCCTCTGGGGGAAGAACCTTTTTCATAATACCCAGCCTAACCCTCCCCTGACACAGCTTCATGTCATTCCTTCGGGTCCTGTGCCTGGTCACAGAGAGCAGAGATCAGTGCCTGCCCCTCCAGGAGTCCTCAGTGCAGCATCCCTGGCACAGACTCAATTCTTTGCACTTTCCTTGGCCTCTGGAGATCAGGGTTGTTCAGGTTGTTCAGTGCATTATATATCAGGTCAATCCTTACACCAGTTTCAGGTGAGAAGGCTCTCACATGTGCCTCACAACACCTGAGGAGCTGGGAGATGACTGTCTGTACCTCCCACAAGACAAGAAACCCTGTAAAGGGGATTCCTCCCTGGAAGCCAGGCTGTTTTGCTGCACAGCTGAACCAGCACTTGAATACAGGTCCTGAGGGTGGATAAAACCCACCATGGCAGATTATTGTACAATGATCCAATTTCCGGATTCTCTGTGGTTTTGTCACAGTGCAGCGGTTTAGTGAACTTTCTAATAAATGTGTTAACATACTGGATCAGATGCAAATCCTCTTCAGCCCATTACCTTTCCCATGAAGGTGGTGGACTAAAACCAGGAAAAGAGTCCAAGGACAAAGGAAATGTATTCACCTTCATCCCTCACTTAGCTCACTGCCCTTTGAACACATGCAGACCTCTGGTACAGAGTTAACCTGGCAGTGATAGACCTGCAAAGAGTGTTCCAGCACCCTCAACCCTGTACAGTGGGTTGGTGTGAATAATCATTCCATATTAACCAGGCTGAAGAGTAAAGTTTAATTAACTGTTCATAAGACTGAAGCTTCTCCTCCAGCATGGAAATCATTTACTGCTGTGTACTCCTTGACTCAAAGCACTGCTCAATTCCTCATCAGTTCCTCCCAGTGAATGCCAGGGCAGAGGCTGCAGTTTATGTATTTTCATGTGAATAATTCTTTAGAATTCTCCCAGCCTTGATGGAATCTAGTTGTGCCCAGGTCTGTGTTTAACTGTGGGTTTTTCAGTGTTAAGGATCTTGGTTTACATAGAGTGTGAAGGTCATTTCTTTATTTCCATGGCTCTTTCCAAGGCGTGTGTTTGTGTGATGCCTGCAGTTCAGTGGCTCCTGGCGTGATGGGTTTCATATTGATGAAGGCAGCAGATTGCAGGAATATGATCGTGACTGTAATGACAGGAAGGAGGGTCTGAGGAATACACCAGCGCAGGATTTCTGTTGTGAGATTTTTGTCTGAGTGAGAGGGCGTTTATGAGGAGTGGGGGTCTTTTCCTAATGATGCAATGATTTGGAATGGAGCAAATAATCTAGAGAATAGATGCACATTTTAAACAGAACATGTCCAACACTAAAGGGTTTATTGAGAGGCTCTGGGGGGAAGGGGCTGTGAACACGTGTGTATTGTGTGCTCATGGGGAAGTTGTCCCAAAGAAACAGCAATAGCAGATGGAGCTAAAATTAATTTTTGTCCATGAGAAAGAGAATAATAGCTCAGGAGTCTACAGAGACAGGAAGGCAGATCATCTGCTTTTACTTTAACCTCTTCAGCACCTTCTTTTTTTCTAGGTCATATCTGACTCCGGTGCGGGATGAGGAAGCAGAATCACTGAGGAAGGCACGATCCAGACAGGCCCGGCAGACTCGCAGGTCTACCCAGGTAAAGAATGGAAATGTTCACATTCATGTGTAGGATGAAGAGAGCTGATTAATTGGTTGCCCAGAAAAGCTGTGACTGCCCCATCCCTGGAAGTGTCCAAGGCCAGGTTGGACAGGGCTTGGAGCAACCTGGGATAGTGGGGGGAGTCCCTGCCCATGGCAGTGGGTGGAATGAGTGAGCTATAAGCTCCCTTCTAATCCAAACCATTCCATGATTCTGTAAAGAGGCAGGATTTTATTTTCTGTTATATTATTTCTTAGGACAAGGGACCTGTCTGCTCTCACACTGTTTTGGAGAGGTTCTGGCAAAATTTCTTTCAAGCAGTTATTACAAAACCCTCCCACAGACATACATGAGTTAGATTTCCAAGCTTTGCTTTCTACAGTGTACCTGCCTCTTAGTTTGTAGTGTGATCACATATAGTTGGGTTGCTTTGAGTCAATGATTATGTCAGTAGGCTGAGAAATACAGTAAAGGCAACAGAATTCTTCCCTTTCTCATACCATAGGGATGAAACATGAGCCTGACCAGATGTGAGTCTGTGGCATTTTAAACTGATCTGGAAGACTGAAAATGTAATTTCAGGCTGGAGACGTCTCCAAGGAGACTGTAGAGCCCCTTCCAGTGCCTAAAGGGGCTCCAATAGAGCTGAAGAGAGACTTTCAACAAGGACCTGGAGGGACAGGACAAGGGGGAATAGCTTCCCATTGCCAGAGGGCAGCGTTAGATGGGATATTGGGAAGGAATTCTAGGCTGTGAGGGTGGGCAGGCCCTGGCACAGGGTGCCCAGAGAAGCTCTGGCTGTCCCTGGATCCCTGGAAGGATCCAAGGCCAGGTTGGATGGGGCTTGGAGCAACCTGGGCTAGTGGAAGGTGTCCCTGCTCTTGGTGGGGGTGAGATGAGGTGAGCTTTAAGGTCCCTTCCAAGCCAAACCAGTCTGGGGTTCTGTGTTTCTGTGCATGAATGGAAGGCTGATGTTTCCCTGCAGGGAGTGACCCTGACGGACCTGCAGGAGGCCGAGCGCACGTTCAGCCGCTCGCGGGCAGAGCGCCAGGCGCAGGAGCCGCAGGGCGACCAAGCCGAGGACAGCGGTGACAGGCCAGAGAGCCGCGCGCGCTGGGCACGGAGCGCAGACGACGAGGTGATCTTTCTGCCTCAGTACCCCTTGCCTGAGAGCTGGTAAAACCATTTAGGAGAGCTGACATCAGGAGATATTCCTCGGTGGCTATATTTTTATTCTGAGCGGGACAGACTAGGTGGAAAGAGGCACTGCTGGCTGAGGAGCAGCAGTTCAGCGCGAGGGAGGTGCACATGGAGGTACTGGAGCTTAGCTCTGCCTCTGCTCTCCTCTGGGAATTTCACCTTTCTGTCTCTTGCCAGAAAATAAAACGGTGTAAATCCCAGAAAGTGTAATGAGAAGGCTAATGATAGAAATGTGGCCTGGATCCATCCTGCTGTGCCGTCTAGGCAGAGGCTTTGTGTTCACGTTTTTCCACAGATGTTCAATGTGCAATGGAAAGCTGGAGAGACTAGTTTTCTGCCCCTGCCACCACCTCTGTTTTTTTTCCCTCTAAATCATATCTATTAGATAACTTGCATCTCCTGCCATGAGCTGTAGGGACAAAGGGATTGATCTCAGATCTCCCAGCTGTGGAGGGTGCTTTTACACTGTAGCTGTGCAATGACTTTAACATCCATCCTTATCTGATAGAATGGACCTGATCTGGCAAGGTGATCACTTCCAGCAGGAGTGAAGGAAACATTGCACTCTGAAAAATTACTGCATTCCCTGAAATCCAAAATCTGGTATTTCCTTTTCATTGTACTGTTTTTCTGTCATGGCTCTTTGTTTCTAGACCGTCTATCGGCGATTGAGGGGCCCAGCACAGCCCGACAAACCCACGACACCTGTGTCTCCTTCCACAGCAGCACCTCTGCTCTACACAAGCTCATACCTGACTCGAACAAATAAATATTTAGGGCTGGACTCCATGAATCCAGCAGATTTCAGAGCAACAGGCACAGAGTTGGAGAAAAATGGTACGTACCAGGAGAATGAAGAACAGACAAATCTCGAGGGTTTTCTTGTGGTTTAGAACTTCCAGTGTGTACAGACGGAGAGAACACGTTTACTTGTTACTCCAAGGGAAGCTGCCATGTCACAAAACAAATGTTATTTGTTTAAATGAAGTTAAACAAATTTCTGTTGCTTGTAAGAGAGGGATAAAAGGATATTTCTCATTTTGGATAAATAAATGAGACAGTGATCATGGAGCATTTAGCTATTAGAGCTAGGGAAAGAGGTTCCCCTAGTATAGTTTGTCCTCAGAGCAGGAGTAAGTCAGGATGACTTGGGGAGAGCTGGCAGCTGGGGTAACTTTCCTGGCTCTGATGAGAGAAAGAGTGTGAGTATCCAGCTGTAGTAGGACCCTGAGATTCCATTTCATTTGGTTTAATAACTCCTTTGTAATATAGCACAAGGCAAGATGACCTTGATCAGCTTGAAAAGAACCCCAGAACCTTAGCAAAAGCACAGATGTAAATCACTGAAACCAAAGCAGTCTTTCTTTGCTTGGCCAGAGTGTGAAGATCAGGATTCAGACGACAGATCCCTGAACAAACAGTCGATCCGAGAGCGGCGACGGCCAAAAGAGAGACGGAGAGGCACCGGCATCATCTTCTCAACACAAGATGTAAGTTTGAGTTCCTTAGAAAGAGAAACTCCAGGGTGAATTTTCTTCCCATTCCAAGCTTCATGATTTTCTTCCCAGTCCATTGACTTCTCCTTAGTTCTTCCCTTTCCATCTCTCTTTTAGACTGGCATATCCAAAGATCTCACATCCCTGTTTGGCCTAGGTCAGACTGAGCAGCAGGCTCTGGGCAGCCTGTTCCTGAGCCATATCATGGAAACCCTGTAGGACTGGGAAAGAGCCCACATGGGAGAGGAGAGGTTCAAAGTCTAATTCCTTTGGAAGGAGCCGCTTGAAGTATTTTCAAGCCGCTTGAAGTATTTTCAAATTTCTTCAAGCCCAAATTTGTCTGCTCTTTAGGCCCCCTGAAGGAAAGATAGTAGGAAGAAATTGCATGTCTGGGTCCCCTCCCAGCACCAGGGAACACTCACAGCGTAAGTGCAGAAGAGCTGTCTGTGTCATGGTCATTTCTCTTAGTCCTGGTTTCAGAGGATTTCTTCAGTCTGAGGGAAGGAATCCAACGCTCCAAACTTTGATTAGAGCCTCTGCTAGGAAAATAGGTCACCTTTTCCAGGAGAGAATAAGAATTATGACATTATGGTTAATGAGTTGAGTCCAGAGTCAGCTGGGATGCCATGGTAGTTCACATTTACTCTGTGAAATCCTGGAGCAGTTACAAAGAGCAGTGGCTTAGAGAAGCTATGCAAGATACCTGGGATGACAAGAGAAGCTAATGCAAGATACCTGGGATGACAGCAGAAGCTATGCAAGATACCTGGGATGACAAGTCTTTCCACCTAGAGTCTAACTGAACTGTAGATACTTTTGGAAGTCAATATTATGACAGTATTTCAGATGTGCAGTTTTTCCAAGGTTTTTTCCCTCAGTGTATTAGGGACTTCCTCCCAACTCCTCAGAAGCATTGGAATGGCAGGAGCCATCTCAAGAGAATAATTCTGTCCTCAATACCAAGATCTTCTAAATGAGCATTAGGACACCACACCTGATCTGATAATTAGCCAAAAGCATTTGGACAAGCATTTCTTTTGACAGAAGTTTTCCTATCATTAGCATCAAATCATTTTTTCACTGAAAGGGTGGTTAGGGACTGGCATAAGCTGCCCAGAGCAGTGGTGGAGTCACCATTCCTGGTAGGGTTCAAAACACACACAGACGTGGCAGTTTGTGCTGTGGTGGAGTTGACATGGTGTGTTCAGTCAACGGTTGGACTTGCTGGTCTTGGAGGTCTTTTCCAACCTTAATGATTCTGTGATTCTATAAACAATACATTATCTTCTTGGGATAAAGTTTTGTTGTCTCCAGAGCTGCCTAATTTTATTGTTTGCCTTTCCTCTTAGGATGAAGATGAAGCTGATGGAAATGAGGAAGTGAAGGAAACTCGGGTAAGTGAGACCATGTATCTGAATCACTGATGTGCCACTCTTGGGTGTTGGTGACAGAGTGTTCTCTGGCTTTTACTCTTGTCTATAAGAGAGTTCAGGCTCTGCTCAGGAGTATGAACAGGCAGGTAGTTCCAAGCAGCAAATTCCTTACTGATTTCTGAAAGATGAGCTAGATATGCCGAGTGGCCTGAGTTCAATGTTGGCTCCTGGAGAGCTGCACAGGAGTTGTGGAGCCTGGAGGGAATGCAGTGGTGGAGCTGCAGGGCTGGGGCAGTGGGATCCCAGATGTCCTGGGGAAGGTGTGACCTTGGATCTTGCAATCACTGCTGTTTTGGACAGGATGTTTTGTATGTCTGGAATCTGCTCTCCTGTCTCACGGATTTGTTTTCTTGTGGGAAATGGTCTTTGCAAGCAGCACGTCAGAGGTTGTTCAGTGTTCCCCTGTTCTTGCAATAGTCTCACCCTTTGAGGCCCTTTCTTTCATTTTATAATAATTACTGAGTCTTTCCAAATTGCCTTAGTTTCCTTTGGTTTTGTTTGTCTTTGTCTGAAACACGTTTAAGCCTGACAACATGACTGACTGTGACAATGTCAAAGCTAAATACATTTCCAAGCTATTAAAGTGCAATGTGGAAGACCTGGGAGAAATAGCAAATGTAAGGTTGCGTAGGGGTCAGCCTGCTTGTGGGATGTTTCATTTTTGCTGGGAAACGTTGAACCTGGGGGAGCCTTTCCCTATACTTTGCAATGCAGTAGAGTGATTAAAGTATAATTTAGTTGGAATTAACTGGTTGTTTGCTGAAAATTGAAAATTGGCAGTAACACTCTTCAGACTCTGTTTTTGTTTTCATTCTTGCAATATTCAGCAGATTGCGGCAAAGTCACGGCGAGCCTTGCTGGGGCCAGAGACTCACGTGGTGCTGGGCTGGCGTTTAGCATGTGCTTATCTTTCCATGCCAGCCGTTGCTTTCCCAGTGCTTACTTTGCACTTTACTCCACTTGAAATGTGAGATATTCCTGCTCACAGAAGCATCACCTGCTTCAAGGAGGCCAGCTCTTCCCACAGGAGTTTCTGCTCATCACAGTGCAGAGCTTCCTGAAATCCTCACTGAACCCTGCAGCAAAGATTCGGCTATTTATCGTCATTAAAATTGTTTTGACATTTCTGCTGCCTCACAGTAAGACTGAAGGAGGAGAGTTTTGTAATGTGTAAAAGTAATAATCATAATAGGGACACCTTGTTTCCAGCAGGCATGCTTGGGACTTGCCGGGAATGTCTTGTTCTTCTGGGAAGTTGTCCCAGATTACCTAAATTAAGACAAAAGAGTAGCTGAGGCTGCAGGTTTGGAGGCTTCCTGGAGTCCAGTTCTAAAATTGCTGAAGATTTTATTGAGCACATTCCTCACTGCTCATGTAAATGTACAAGCTGCACTTTGGGAGAACCCAGCTGCCCAAAAATTCAAGGTCACCCAGTCTCTAACAATTAATAATGCTGGTTTTCCCCAATTTAACAGCAAGGATTCCTTTTGTCTAACACTTCATGTGATTTTCTTGTGGGATCCATCTAAAAGCAGAGCAACTTCCCTTCAGTTCCATCATCCCCTTTGTGCACGTGCTTCAGGGCACCAGTACCATGGTTTCTTATGCACCCAACATACCTTACACCTGGGTTAGACTCTCCCCCCACTCTGCTAGAGCTGGTTTTCCCATTTTCCCAGTCCTCTTGTTTTTATCCAGTTCCCAGTTTATTTTCTTGAGTGCATGCCTCCAGCATCATGTCACTTGGTCAGTCTTCCCTGGTTTATTTGAGATCCAAATCAGAGATTTCTGTCCTGACTGGCCATCGGTTTGGCAGGAATCACGGAACAGCTCTCTGTTTTCAGTTCTAGTGCCAATAAGAAAAGTACAGTTAATAATCATTAATTCTTCAGTAACTATAGTTCTAGAATGGTAGGTGCCGAATGGCAGGTTGTGAACTTGAACAAGGTTGTGAACTTGAACAGTCTGGAGTGTCCCATTTTAGTAGCAGAACCCCGAAGAATCTGATTTTGTGGGAACGGTTATGTTTTTCCTCCAGTGTTTATGTCTTGGCTGATACCAGGATGATTTTCATGGAAGCCACAAAAAGGACTTGTTTGAAATCCCTCCTCCAAGCTCTGCAGTGCTGGAGACTAGCACAGGAAAGGTAAAGGCAGGTTTGGGAAGAAGAAAAAGGAGCAAATACATGCTGTTCTAATTCTCAGAAGTGGATTAATTATTTTGGCTGAGCTCATGAGCACCAGAGTGGGAAACCAGCCCAGGCGCTTTGGCTGAGGTCTCATAGTGGGATGTGTCAGTGTCCTCCATGTGTTCTGCTCCCACCCCAGCTCCCTCGCTGGGACACAGACTGCCTGGATGCACTGTGAAAAGCTGGAAGAGCAGACAAAGTTTTATTGTGGAATAAATCTTCAAGGGTACAAGGACTTCAGCTGGAAAAAGCCTCTGGGGAAGCAGCTTTAGAAGTTTTTCTGTGATTCCAGTGGGAAGGAGATGCAAAGGAAAGAGTTTTTGTGTGGTCTGGGGAGACCTGAGCTCAAAGCAGAGGTGGGGGAGAAGCTTGACCACAGTCTTGTCTCTGTTTCTCAAAAAATAAAAATTGGGATATTCAAAAGCTCGTGTTATACCCAGACTGAGCTGGGGGGAGGCTGGAGCTGGGAAACCTTCCCTGGTCCTTCAAGCCACTGACTGCAGAATACTCGTGGGAATTCCAGTCTTGGTGAGGCCAAATGCAGCAGAGTCAGTGTGTGTAGGGATCAGTGGGCTGTCTGGGATGCAGCAGGAGGATGATGATGAAGACTAAAGAGAATGTTCCAGTGTTCCATTTCAGAGCAGGTTTTCTTTATCCCTGACTCTGCTGGCTTTGACTTGGCCCTGACTTAAAATAATAGAATCTATTACAGACTGTTTTGGGTTGGAAGGGACCTTAAAGCCCATCCAGTCCCACCCCCTGCCATGGGCAGGGACACCCCCACTACCTCAGGTTGCTCCAAGCCCAATTCAACCTGGCCTTGGACACTTCCAGGGATGGGGCAGCCACAGCTTCTCTGGGAAACTTCTGCCATTACTATTGCTCAGCAGGAACAATTAGGAACAAATTTGGAAGAAAAGTATATTTTAAATGACAGAGCATAGAGAACAAGTAGAAAATGTTTATAATAATTTAAAGGATGGTTTCTCCTTGCAGTTCTCTGCTGGAGCATTACAGATGTGCCTCACCCACAGGAGAATTTGTCAAAAGAAAACTTTAAATTCAGAGGAAGACACTGAGTGTTACGTTTGTAAAATAACAATTTCTGAGCAGTAAAAGTATCAAACAAAATGCCTGTTGTCATGAACTGCCTTCAGGACAGTCTGTATAGCCCAGTATAAACCCCAGACACACTAATGGAATTAAGTTTTATGGAGGAATAGCACTGAAACGTTTGATTGTGAATTACAGTTGCAGTAAGTGGATTAAATAGGCTCCGTTCCTGTCTCCCTGCTCTTTGATTTATGGAATGAACCAGGCTCACTCTGGTTTGTAAATAAGTGTTCTGCCTACTTGTACTGTTACCATGAAATCACCAGATGCAACTGGATACCAATATAAATTAAACCTCTGTCTTAGAAGGGCTGAATTTCCAAGCTTAATTCCACAAGTTCTAAGGGAGGACCAATGAACTGGAAAATTCGTTATACAAACTCAATGTCTTAATGTTGTTGCTGACTCAGAGCTGTGACCTGGGAGTCCTGATTTTGGTGTGTCCTATTTTTCACCTATATTTTTGCTTTTAGTGCCACTTTATCCTTCCACAGAGGCTTCAGTTCAGCTTTTGTCACCATGCTGTTTGCCTTTTTGTGAAAGATGGATGTGACGAATAACTAGAAGATCAGGAATAGCTTTTGTTAAGTGCTTTGTGAATGTCCTGTTGTAGCCAGACTGGGTGTACTGGGAGCCCTGGGAGTCCCCAGTCGTTACTGCCCCTTTCCCAGTGTCATGCAGCCAACCCTGTGCCTGTGGACTGTGTTTGGAAGCCAAGGAAGGCTCAGACTCCTCCACTTTCAGGGCTCACAATGCCTAATATGGTAAGGTATGTCTGCAAGAGCTGAGCTGTTTTGCTGGGATACAAGGGAAAGTTGACCAGTAAAGGGAGCAAAATAGGTGAACTTCTGGCCAGCTGATAAGAAACTAAAATCCTTTCAATCCAGACAGTGCTGTATGGTGGTGCTCATCCTATGCTTTATTGCTGCTGGCCTGGGGTCCCTTCTGGAGATTAAGGATATGAGTATTTTCTCCTGGTTTTACCCTTGAATGTTTATTTCTAGAAGAGATGTGGTGTGATGTGGGAAGGAAACCATCTGGCTCCTGTCCAAGGGCACGTAGATGGCACTATGCGTCACTTGCATCATGTAGTTAAATTGGAGAGCATTTAATTCTGTGTAACATAAGGCTGGGAGAGACTGGCTCTGTTTAGTCCTGTTTATAAACAAATTGCTCTAATGGACTGTACCTGCTGCAAGGAAAGATCTTTAATATGTATAACAATATGAAATAGCAGCAAAGTGCTGCAGGAAGGAGCATGAGCTGAGTCTTTGCCATAGAGCTTGAATGTGGTGAAGAATGTCCTCATTGTGTTCGGAGTGACTTGGGTTCTCTGGGAGGTGAAGGGGGCAGACAGCAGAGAAACCAAAATTCATTCTTCACATATTCCTACAAAAATGCTTCACATCTGTACAGAGGATTTGCCTTGTGAGTCTCCAGCCTGATGGCTCCAACCATTGTGTTGGTTTTTGTTAACCTCAGTATGTGGAGGAGGGCATCAGCCTAGATGGCTGCTCTCCATGTTGGCACTCCTCAGCCTGGCTCTGAGCACCAATTTACAGCTCTGGGAAAACATATTGTTTGTGCCTAAAGCCAAGTGACCCAAGTGGATTATGTGACTACAGGGTTACAGCTAGATGCCTTTAGGTGAATTCCTCTAACTCACCAAGTTGCTGAATTAGGAAGGTGTAATGTGAAGCAGTGATGGGGATGGGGATGGGTAACACAAAACCAGCTAAAATCCAATCTGTGAGTCCTGGGAAGATGAAGCAAAAACAGCCAGTCCTCCAGGAGTGATTCCCAAGGTCACAAACTCATAACTATTTAAGGTAACTTTATGCTGTAGCATCTTGTTTAGTAGATTGCTGTCAGACTTGTGGTGCAGTCTGAGGTGGCTAGTCCTTCTCAGTTGTTGGCAAGTCATTCCCCTGCAGCCATGGGGCTGGGGTTGGCCCTGCAGCAGCCACCCACAGCTCCCTTGGCTGCTGATGGCATTGCTGGGAGGCTTGTGCAGTCAGTTCAGATGATCCCAGTTCACCCCAGTCTCCTTTTCCTCTGCACTCATGGCAGCTATTGCACAGGGTCCCGGGATTCTCCTGCTTTCTTCCAAAAAGGAGCTGGGAGCAGTGTGATGGATAGGGTGGCAGCAGGATCCATGACACATGTGTGTTTCTCTCCATTGCTGTGTGGACACAGCACAGCCACTCCAGGAAATGGGAGTGCTCACTCCAGGGTGAATGTTAGCCCAGACCCACCGGCCTGAGGAGCAGCATTGCTCCTGCCCCGTATCCCAGAGACAGAATAAATCTCACTATTGTTTTATGTCTATTTATGTTTGTAATTTTTGACTTTTTAAAGGTTAACAGTGTATGGCTGTGCTTAATACATGTAACAGAGCATCCCACCACTTTTTGTGGGAAACTGTCAAAATCTGTCTTCTTGTGACATGTTCAAATGTATGGAAAGGAATCTCTGACTGCTGAACTGCTTGGAGCAGGTTCTGGGCCCCTCTGGGAGCTGATGATCCTACCTCAGTGTCAGTCATCCAGTGGGCTGGGGGAGGATGTCTCTCCTGACATGATTGAAGTCATCCTCCAAAAAATCTGATCTGCTGAATTAAAATTCCTGCCTAGAGCAGTAGATATCTGGGTGGACTGTGTCGTGGTGACACAGGTGTCTGCCTTGGAGAAGGGGATTGGGGGCAGTGGGAGGGGGCTGCAGCACATGGAATTGGGATGTGTCATGCTCAGGCTCTGCTGTCTGGCCCTTCTCCCCAGTGTGAGAATCTGCATCCCATTCTGGGGTCCCAGCACAGGAAAGATGTGGAACGGCTGGAGTGAGTCCAGAGGAGCCCATGGAGCTGCTCTGAGGGCTACAGCCCCTCTGCTCTGGAGCCAGGCTGGGAGAGCTGGGGGTGTTCACCTGGAGACAAGAAGGCTCCAGGGAGACCTCAGAGCCCCTTCCAGAGCCTAAAGGGGCTCCAGGAGATCTGGAGAGGGACTTGGGACAAGGCATGGCATGGCATGACAGGACACAGGGAATGGCTTCCCACTGCCAGAGGGCAGGGTTAGATGGAATATTGGGAAGCAATTCTTGGCTGTGAGGGTGGTGAAGCCCTGGCACAGGGTGCCCAGAGCAGCTGTGGCTGCCCCTGAATCCCTGGAAGTGTCCAAGGCCAGGTTGGACGGGGCTTGGAGTAACCTGGGCAAGTGGAAAGTGTCCCTGCCCATGGCAGGGGGTGAAATAAAATGAGCTTTAAGGTCCCTTCCAACCTAAACCATTCTGAGACTCCAGTATTCTATGGATGCTTCTCTCTGGCAGAGCCAGAAGCTGATTGTCCTCATCTCCTGCCATCCTGTGCAGGCTGGTGCCATCACACATTTATGTAGTAAATTATTTATCTCCCAGACATGTCCAGAAGGAACAAAAAGCAGAAGCTGTATTGCCTCATAGCTAGCAGAGAACTTAGGAGTAATCTAAATTTGTTTGGAAAATTGGAGTCAAATTCTCTGGCAATAATATATCATTTGGAAACAACCACTGTAGGAAAAATTGTATGTTGCTTTGATATAAGTGGTGATGTGGTTTGTCCCTTGTGTCTCTGAAAGGTCACTTTTTGTTGGGAGTTTATATCCTCCCACATGCCTCTCTTCAGAAAAAGCCTCATGTTTGGAAAGTCATTGTTAGTTTTCTGCTCTTGGACATGGACTTCCCCTATGAGAAGTAACATTATGTGGCATAAGCTGCTTCATTGTTTGGTGGGTCAAGATGTTGAATCCTTAAGTTGCAAAACTCCTTCTGGCAGGAATTTCCCTCCTGCTCTGGTTAATTTACACCTCATTGCTCATTGTAGGGAACCTATAAGAAAGATGGAGAAAGATTCTTTTACAAGAGCGTGTAGTGACAGGACAAGGTGAAACAGCTTCCCACTGTCAGAGGAGAGGTTTAGGTCAGGTATTTGGAAGAAATTCTCCCCTGTGAGGGTGGGCAGGCCCTGGCACAGGGTGCCCAGAAAAGCTGTGGCTGCCCCTGGATCCCTGCAAGTGTCCAAGGCCAGGCTGGATGGGGCATGGGGCAACCTAGGCAAGTGGAAGGTGTCCCTGCCATGGCAGGGGGTGGAACAGGATGGGCTTCAAAGGTCCCTTCCCAGGCCATTTGTGATCCTATAGTAGGTCCCTACCAGGTGCCCAGTGTTGGGTGGGTTTGAGTGGCTGTTTTACCATATAGGTTGACTTTTCATTGATCTTAGATTTCATCCTTGGCAGTGGACATAACCCTCTGCACCACAATGTGCTGCTGCTGAGGGATGGTCAGAAATAGGCTTGAGGCACAGCTAGAAGACAGTGTGTTTGAGTTACAGATTTGCCTGGCCAGTGGCACTGGGATATTGTTGTGTGTCAGCCATTCACTTCTACAGCTGAGCTGGCAGGCAGGTTTTACTGCCGTGGAGTGGCTGTGCTGGGTCCAGAGAATCTGATCAATGTAGATAAAGAGCAGAATGGATCATGACTATTGTGAGGGCCCTGAGATTTTTATTTCTCTACGTCATATTTTGGAAAGTCCCTTAGCTTGAAATAGCTGTTTCCATCTGGTTCTTGTACTGCTGTTTGCTTTCTCAGCTTCTCTGGCATGGTCTGTTCATAGCTGTGCAAATTGTTGTGTTCCTCCTTGTAAGAAACCTGGGTGGGTAGAGGAAACCTGTCAGGAAACACTTGCTGAGTGCAACTGCCAGGCAGCTTTCCCTGGAAAATATTATGTTCCAACACTACTTTATCCTTTAATGGTTGGAACTGGATGAAATCAATTGCGTTTTTGCATGAGCTGTGCTCAGACTGGACTTGTGAGTGGACAGAGCAAAGCATCTCTGGATTTGCTGAAGCCTGTCCAGAGAAGGGCAACAGAGCTGGAGGGGAGTCTGGAGCACAGTTCTGATGAGGAGCAGCTGAGGGTGCTGGAGATGCTCAGCCTGGAGAAAAGGAGGCTCAGGGGGGCCCTTCTGGCTCTGTACAAGTCCCTGACAGGAGGGGCAGCCAGGGGGAGTTGGGTTCCGCTCCCAGGGAGCAGGACTAGAGGGAATGGCCCCAAGCTGAGACAGGGGAAGTTCAGGTTGGTTATTAGGAAAAATTTCTTCCCTGGAGGGGTGGTCAGGCCCTGGCACAGCTGCCCAGGGCAGTGGTGGAGTCCCCATCCCTGGGAGTGTTCAAAAAACATGTGGATGTAGCACCTGGGACACGGTTTAGTGGTAAACATGGCAGTGGTGGGGGAGCAGTTGAGCTCATAGGTTTTTCCAGCAATCCTTGAACCTGTGATTCTCTGATTTTATTGTGATGCCTTTTTCGAACAAAGCAGAGTAGTGAGTTCAGGAAAGAGCCAGATTTTGGGGAGACATGAAGCAACCTCTCCATAGCCACCAGACCAATCTCTGGTGTACAGACCTGGCCAGGATTATTCCTCATTCTTCCATTCTGTTGATACCCAACATAACAATGATGCATCAGAAAACAAGAAGCAAGCAACCACTTCAACATAAATTTGCTTCTCAATGCCAAGATGAAGTAGCTTTTTAGAGACCTACTTCTATTACTTCTACATCAATTTTTGCACCTGAAGTAGTGTCACCTCATACTCTATCTTCCTTAAATAAGCTTAGTTGTTAACTTGCTAAACAAAGCAAAGACACATCTGTAACTTTAAGTAAGTTACTGCTAAATGTAAATAGCATTAGACATGCAACATTGCAAAACAAAGCAGCTGTAGATTTCATATTGTTATCTCATAGTCATAAATGCCAAGATTTTGAAAGTATGTGTTGCATGAATTTATCAAATCACAGTAAATCAATCTTCAAAAGTATTGCAAACTTAAAAGAAAAAATCAATCACTTACAAATAAATAAGAAGTAGAGATAACTGAATAGTTTTTTCATGAGCTGACGCATCACTAAGTAGCTTAAAACCTTGTTGAAGACTAAATTGTTAACTTTGTTAGTAATTGTAATTATTACTCTGTGTATCCCTTGTCTGCTTGGATTTTTTGTACCAAGCCCTGCAAAAATCCTTGTCAACTGTGTTTGTCTCTTAAATACAAAAAAGAGGAGGTATGGACGGGCTTGACAGCTGGCCTGCAATCAAAGCTGAGTTAATAGAAGAAATAACAATTGATGATTTTCGAGTGTATCCATAGCAAGAAAAAAGACAAGGCTGTCAACATAGAAACAAATGAGAAAAAGATACATGAAAATTTTTGTAAGCTAGACTACGTGCCTAAGTAGATGTGTATACATACCTTATTAAATTTCTGTAACATTTTTGTCAGTTATATTAACGTTAATTGCTTTACACCAATGAGTATAATAAGTTGTTGTAAAGTAGTTAATGACTTAAGATCATGCTTTGTTAAAGAGTATATAAGCTGGAGAACATGCAGAATAAAAATCTTTTTTCTTAGACCCTAATCACATATGTTTGTGTGTGTGTGTGTGTGTGTGTGTGTGTGTGTGTGTGTGTGTGTGTGTGTGATGTCCAACCTAACACTGACATTACAATAGGCAGTGCTGGGGTTGTTTCAGGGGTTCTGCCCGTGGCTACATGCACAGCCTGAATGGAATCCTGTCTGTGATCTTAGAGACATTTATATTTTGCAAAGCTGACACATCTGTCCCCTTCAACAGGAGCCCTTTGTGGTGGTGGTTTGTTGTTTCTGGTTATTGCCACTGTGGCCACCCATTTCTGTAACCTCTCACCATCAGCCTGTGCCAGGGGAGATTTAGGCTGGAGATCAGGGAAAGGTTCTTCCCCCAGAGGGTGCTGGCACTGCCCAGGCTCCCCAGGAATGGGCACGGCCCCGAGGCTGCCAGAGCTCCAGGGGTGTTTGGACAGCGCTGCCAGGGATGCCCAGGGTGGGACTGTTGGGGTGCCTCTGCGGGGTGGGGGTTGGACTGGATGGTCCCTGTGGGTCACTTCTGACTCAGGATATTCCCAGATTCTTTGAAATACAGTTTAATAACCCATTCAGAGAGGGAACATGAACATCTGTGGGCGCTCTCAGAAGCATTTCTGCCTTTGATACTCTCAAACTGTGGGTTTGTCTGCCCCCTCCAGGCCCTGTCTCAGGTTCCCTGTGCCTTTGCTGTAGAAGTGCAGATGTAGATTGGTTTACTCGGCTTGTCTTGAGCTTTATCTTCAAATCATGATGAACTCAAGACAGTGAAACCATCTCCCTCTCTGCAGCCTTTGCTTTAGATCCAGCTCTCCCCCTCTGAAGTTAGGGATGTCCCCATAGGGGTCAGGGAACAGCCCAGCTTCTCATCCTGCTGTACCTGCTGGATTTGAGTGTCTAAGACACCTTACCTTTTCTTCCAAAAACTCAGCTTTGCTCCACAGAACTGCTGGAAGATATTTCTCCTGCATGCAGAATTGAGCACTTGCGGGTGCTAAAATTATGTTTCCCTTCTGAGAATGCTGCTTTTTGAACTGTCTTCACCCTTGCTCTTTATTACCTCTATTTATAAGAAAGGAAAAAGAAAAAAACTCTGAAATTTTATATTTAAAATGTGCTTTTCACAGCCTCCACTAAATGATCTTCATGTGCTGCTCAGTGCTAATCCAGGTATGCCTAATGCATGGTGCTTCCAGCTTTTTTTGTGGAAATTCTGAGATGGGAATAAAAAGTGGGAGAAGAATGATGCCATAGATACAGTTATAGACTCTGAGCTGCTGTGTGTGTCTGGAGGAGAGGAGGACCCTTTCCTTCTACTCCCTATCTATGTGGCACCCCAGCAGATCTGCTCCTGGGAATCCTGGCCTGTGCTCTGCAAAGGGAAGTGTTCCCTCCTCCAGTTCAGATTCCATTTATGGAAAACTCCAGCAGAGCCTGCACATCCCATTTACAGAACAGCTATTGCCTGACCATGTTGCTTTGCTCCAGTCCTGCAGCTCAGCATAACCCTGACTGCCTTCTGCAGTGCTAAATAAACCCTGCAAGCTCTTTTTGACCTTGGTGAAGCTTGAGGTTGATTTAAAAGTCATTTATTTACAGTAGGGTTTATATATCATGTACAGTTGTTGTATAGCAGTAGCACTAGTAATAATAATATTATTAATAATTTGAATTATTAAATCTTGCAATACCAAGTTCTATTAAATATGCTAAATCAAATGCCCAGAAGTACAAATTGTAGACTACAGTACAAGTAATGTTTTAATAACTTATTTTAAAGGTAATAGGTGTTGGCCTTGTTACTGCTAAAGGAATTCATACATATGTGTTTATACAGCTATATACAGACAGTTCCTTGGCTCCTCTATACACACTGTTCCTTGGCTACACTTGCTGTATAGCACATTAATTTCTGTAATCCAGCAGCTCCTCAGCTGCCCATGACTATACCCCAGGAACAAAAATCTGTATTTTGGAGCCAGTTTTAGTTCTGTCACTGTACAAAGACATACTTGGTCAAAATTACCTGCTCAGGTTACCTAGTGTCATGAGAACATGACTGTTAATAAGCAATGCAGAGGGTAAGAGCGGAGCAGAGTCACTACATTTTTTAGATTGAAAAAGACCAATTAAACACAAAAAACAACCAACCAGTGCCATCAACCCCTGAGCTGGAGTCCAGTCCCTCTCCTGCTCCATAAGCATCTCAATAACCAAAGCAGAAAATCCTTGTCAGGAAAAAGCAACTTACACCACCCAGAACACGGAATAGGTGAGAAGACTTGTGATATTTTCTAGACTTAACAACACTGTGATTTTCTGGGTTCTGTGATCACTTTTGAAGATTGGCTTTTGGTCACATCCCCTGGGACAAGTGACTGTGCTGCCAATTCCAAATTCATTCATTATGCACCAGAATGAGCAGTTTCTCTCCAGAGCAAGCAGAATTTCTTTGCACAGAATGTGATGGGTGCAGTGAATAAAGAGGTGAGAGCAGGAGGCTTAACAAGGCTCAGCCTTTTCTTTCCAGGTGAACTCCTTTCCCAGTGTTTTGGGAGAGGATAGGATAGGATGGGATGGGATGGGATAGGATAGGATAGGATAGGATAGGATAGGATAGGATAGGATAGGATAGGATAGGATAGGATAGGATAGGATAGAGACATTTTACTGCAAGATTCTGGGTGGAGAAAGCAGTGACTGGTTCCCTGGTGCAATGGCCCCCTTGGGTGTAACCCTTTCTCTGGCTGTGGAGCCCTGAGTGTTAAACCAGAACTGTTCCTGGCCGTTGGAGCCACCCTCGGGCTGGTCACAGCTTGTCCTTTGCAGATTACAGCTCTTGGTCTGCTCTGGATGTAGTGGGAGACAAGTGTAAGGTGAGGGGGTTCCTGTTCCAGGACTGAAGCAGAGGTAGGCACAAAGGGGGACACAAAGAATGGCTCTTGTTTTGGGCTGAAGGAAGCACCCGTATAGGACATCCCGTGGTGATGCCAATCACAGGATTATTAATCTTTGCCCACAATATAAACACCGTTGCAAAGGGGAGGGGCAGGATTGTGGCACTATGGATTTCAGTTTGGTGGGCCAGTCCAGTGACATAAAAGCAGTGGGAAATCGAATTCTGACTCTGTTCTCTAGAACCCATGAGGGTAGTTCAATGGTAAATGGGGATTTTTTTATGTTTAAACTGAGTTTCCTGCACAGGTTGCCCAGAGAAGCTGTGGCTGCCTCATCCCTGGAAGTGTTCAAGGCCAGGCTGGAGCAATCTGGTAGAAGGTGACCCTGACCATGTCAGGGCTTGGAACAAGATGAGCTTTAAGGCCCTTTCCAACCCAAACCATTCCAAGGTTCTCTTTTTTTTTTGGATATTTTACATAACTGCTTTATACCTAGAAACATTATTTTCTGGACATATAATGACTTTGTAGCCTGACTCTTGGAAACAACTGCCAGATTATTTTGTTCCATTTCTCCAGAGAGGTGTCATGAGAATAAGTGCAGTTTTACAGTTGATTTAGGTACTGCATTAAATTACAGATTTCAGTGATTCCCTGGACCAGCACATGACTCAACAGACAGCACATTCTGCTCCTGCAGTGGGTAACCCAGAAGGGAAGGATTGAGAAGATTTCTTTACTTGAAGAGCAAACAGCTGAACTCTGTAGAAGGAGGTGCAGCAGGTATCAGAAGTGTCAGGAGTGGCATGAAGCAATTATGGAGGGTCTCTGCTTCTCAAAAACAAGTGAGCTAAGTGGGCTCAGTAATAGGCTGGGGGGGCTCAGCCTGGAGAAAAGGAGGCTCAGGGGAACCTTCTGGCTCTGCACAACTCCCTAACAGGAGGGGCAGCCAGGTGGAGGTTGGGCTCTGCTCCCAGGGAACAGGAACAGGAGGAGAGGGAACAGCATCAAGTTGTGTCAGAGGAGGTTCAGGTTGGACATTGGGGAAAATTTCTTCCCTGAAGGGGTGGTCAGGCCCTGGCACAGACTGCCAAGGGCAATGGTAGAATCAGCATTCCTGGAAATGTTCAAAATATGTGTGGATGTGGCACTTGGGGACATGGTTTCATGAGAAACATGGCAGTAGCTGGGGGAATGGTTGGACTCAAAGATCTTTTCCAGCCTCAGTGATTCTATAACAGGTTCAAAGGAAAACATGAAGCCTGCTGCCTGCCTCTCCCTGTTCTGCTCCTCCAGTTGGGTTGTAATTCACAGGTAGCCGTGCTGCCCCATATTCTTGCATCTCTTGGCCCAGCACAGGTGGGGTCACAGCAGGGGCTGGGCCACTGTTGAGAACCCATCCTCAAAGGCTCAGTACCACAGTGCCATCTTAACCTGCTGCTAGCCCTGAGGCCAGCTGGGAAGGAAGGCTCATCTGTGTGACTGAATCGTCCCACCCTCCAGATCAGTGTCCAAGGTGCCTTTTGGGAATGGTCCCTAGGAGTGCCCAGGGGTACCCAGAGGAGCCCCAGCTGGCCAAGGACAAGATGGTGCCAGAGACCTTCCCCCTGCTTGGTATCACTGGGCTGTGTGCTGGGGCAGGGGGTCCCTGGCTGTGGTTAATTTAACAGATGTAGGCAGGGAGGCCCTGGGGGAAGGTCACAGTGCTGAGAATGTCCTGGTGCTGTGTGGGCCCAGTTTGTGTTTCCTGCCCCAGCTGAGCCCTGTGTAGCTGGAGCCACCACTGTGCTCCCTGGGATGTGCCTGCATTGGGAGATAGAGGAGGTTTGGCTGCAGATGAAAGAACTCAGCTGGATGGGAAGGAATCCAGTGAGGTACGTGGTAAACCTGGTGTGAAAAATGACAACTAGGACTTTCAGGAGATAGTTTTGGGATAATTTGTTCCAAAAATACCAACTACTCTCATTCTTCAAGTTGTATTAGAATTCTGGTCTCCCAAGAGGGCCTCTCCTCCTCTGCACTCAAGGAATGTGCCGAGGGCTTGCATCACCCCTGAGCATCACTGCAGCTCTGGCTTTAACTCCCAGATTTGTTTCCCATTTTTGTCTGCTGCAGGTTGGAATGTTGCAGCACTGCTGACATTTGTTTTACTAGCATCATGTTCTGTAGGTGAAGATTTTCAACACAGATAAAAAGGGTGTATGTATTTTCCTCTCAAATATTCAGCTCAGGGTTTCATCCTATTTCTGATACATCATTTTCCTGCATATGAGCTCTCCTGTCTAACTAGTTTTTAAAATGAAGTCCAAACACAGGCATCATCACCAAAGGAACGGAGAAGACAGACATCTGAATGGAAAAGGAAGTAGCAGAATCTGCTGAGCTGGAAAGGACCCAGAAGGCCCATCAAGTCCAACCCCTGGCCCTGCACAGACACCCCAACAATCCCCCCCCTGTGCATCCCTGAGAGTGTTGTCCAAGCACTCCTGGAGCTCTGCCAGCCATGGGGCTGGGACAATTCCCTGGGAAGCCTGGTCAGTGCCCCAGCACCCTCTGGGGGAAGAACCTGACCAATGTTTGGGCAAAGGTGTATGAAGAGTGATCATAGCCAAGACCACAGCTCTAACTATGGGAATACACTCTTTCATATAAGTATGGGAAAGACACAATACTGTAGTGTAGTTGTGCTGCTATAGTCCAAGGTGAGAAGAAACTTTAAGGTGATTTTGCCCAGAAATAGGCCAGAGCATGAGGTCAGCATTCAGACAGCCTTGGGGGATTGTGTGCAGTGATTGTGGAAGTGCTCATGGAAGATGATTTTTGTGCATGTCTTTCTGAAAGTTGTATAAATATTCCTTATAAAATTCACAGCACCATGGCTAAAGCATGGACCAGCCTGGTACTGACTGAGGAATCTCCTGAACAGACAGGAACAGTCAGACCTAAACAATGACCTTGAACATGACAGAGCTGAGGCTGTGAGGAATAGCAGCACTGTGAAGGAGAGTCATGTTTCATAATTCCACTGGGGACTACCTGAAAGTAAACTGTACAAACCAGCAGGAAGAAACCCCTAAATCAGGCATCTGTTGGAATAATGCTGAAACCTCGTGTGTTTTGCCATATTGCTTCTCTTGCTGCTCTCTGTGTCCTGGCTAATCAAGCCTCCCCTTCTCTCTAAATTGAGTTACTGTCCACCAAGCTGTATTAATCAGTCTGTGTGAGATCTGCACTGGGTCACTAAATAATTAGTGTGGAATGGCACAGGTTGTATTTTGGATTTGGGCTGCGAGTTCTATACCAGAATGTTGATTTTGGAGCTTTCCTGCCCCTCCTCAGCAGAAACGTGACTGTGGAGGGATGTGAGAGTGGTTTATTCGGGACTGGATGGGAGGGGAAGCCAAACGCTGCAATTTAGAGCTGTGTAGCTCCACCTTGGTGACAAGCTGGGCTTTGTCAGCCCTGGAGCTGGGATTGGGACACACCAGTTCACCACCAGCCCGTTCACCCAGTTTCAATTAGACTGTTTTGAAACTCCAGAAACTGAGACTGGTGTGAAAGGATCACCCTGTGTGCAGGGTCTATAAATATGCCTCTGAAGCATCTAAATTACCTTGTTGTACAGCAGAGTCGGGCTCCAGGTACAGGGAGAGGTGTGTGATGAGTACAACAGATGGAGGCTGGAAAGATCAAGGTCCTGCCCCAGCCCTCTGGAGCAGCGGAGTGCCTGTCACTGCCTTCTCCTGTGTCTGGAGTTCATTTCCTTACCTTGAAAGGGGAATGCAGAGATATTACCAGGCAGATTTAGACCTCTCCAAACCCCTTTTCCTGTCTCCTGCAGTCAGTGCATGATTAGTCCCCTCCTTCCTTGTGATGAGGTATTGAGAAACCCGATACCACTGTGACTTTCTCAGAACAGGAAAATCTGGCAGCCCCACCTCCTGCTCTCCTTGGTTACACAGTGATGCTGCTTTGCCCCTGAAAAGTGAAGATGCTGGATGGCAGGAGGGATTACTGTAGCTGCTATTCCAAGTCCCTTCCCAAGTTCTGTGCCAGTTAAATTACTCAGGTGCCAAGCAGGATGCAAAAAGGAGCAAGATTTCAGAGCAATGCAGAGTGGGATAATACTCTTAAAATATTTTAATATAGATACTATTCTGCACTTCACAGAATAGTTTGATTAGGAAAAGACCTTAAAGCTCATTTCACTCAACTCCATTGCCATGGGTGGGGGCACCTTGCACTATCCTAGGTTGCTCCAAGCCCCTTACAACCTGGCCTTGGTAGGAAATGTTTTATATTAAGCAGATGTGAAGCTGGAGCAGGACAGACACTGCTGATGCAGTGGCAGGACAGGCCCCTGCTCCAAGTGACCCTGCCTTGACAGGGGGGTTGAACTGGATGATCTCCAGAGGTGCCTTCTAACCGCAACCATTCTGTGATTCTCTGTGGTTGTGTGAGCTTATTTGAGGCGTTTTTCAAACTAGCATCCCATGGGCCTATTGCAATGGGACACGAGGGACACACACTCACCTTCACAGGATGCTGTCTTGCCACTTCCAGTGAGCCTGTGCAGCAGCAGAGCTTGGCAGAGAGAGGGAGTTTGGGAGAGGTACATACTCTCCACACCCTCGGTCCTTTCATCGGAGCTCCTCTCCCACCTCCTTGATTCCAAACGCTCCCTTGAACCAGTGTACATTACACAAGCTCTGTGCCGCCCTTCACAGCTCAAACAGGCTTATGAGCAAACAACAAAAATCTTGTTGTGCTGTCCAAGCGTGTCCTCCCTTTCATGGCATGAGCTGCTCCATGGCCTTTAAATCATCTCCCTTTGTTGCAGCCACACACAACTTCTGGAATTTAGGCTCTGTGAAGTGCTGTCAGCTCACCTCCAACATCCCACTCACAGCCCACCAGGCCTCAGAAGCTCGGGAGGGATTTTCTCTTCTCTTCTCTCCCTTTCCATTTTTTTTTCATTTTTTTTCCTGCCCAAATCCCAAAACCAATCCCAAACCCAATTTGGCAGCCCAAATCCCAAGCTGAAAGTGAATCGCTGCTGCTGGCTGCCCTCCAGCATTCCTCTTGGAGCGAGTCAGGATCTGGAATGTCAGAATGTCAGAAGGCAGCGGCGGGAGGGACGGGAGAAGCCTGTGCGTGGGTAAGGGCGCCGGAGGGGGGAGGAGGAGGAGGAGGTGGAGGAGGAGGATGGAACAAAACCCAACTTCAGCTGGACTGCCCCTTTCCAAACCAGCATTTGTTCCTGATTTATGCTTTTGTGTTTCACTCAAAACGTGCAGCTCCATGCAGCAGGGGCAGAGCTTGCAGCCGCGCTCCGGAGTAAATCAGGGTTTGCTTTTCCTTTCCTTTTTTTAGCTTTTTTTGGCAAAAGGTTCCTGTCTAGATATATCCAGCCAGTTTCCAGCTCTCTCCTTGAGACGGGAGTTTCTGCCTCCTGCACTTCTGGGGAGAGGTTGATCCCTCTGGGCCTGTGGCACGCTCTGGACGAGGGGAAATGTCCTTTTGCGGAGAAGTCGGGACGGGGCCCAGGCAGTGAGGCTGGCACAGAGCAGCACCCGGCACTGGAGCACAGCGAGTCCTTGACACCTTCTCTGCTTCTGCTCGGACAAGAAACCTTGTGGAGCCTCAGGTCTTCCTGCAGCAGATTAATGCCTAAAATTATACACCCTAAACAGGAGGGTTTAATTACCAGAGCTGTGAATAGTTTAATTAGTTTGTTCTGACCTTGGAAGAAGGACCTGCCCAGCACCGTAGAGCGACAGGAGAGAGCAAGACTGGTGTTGCTTCTTGGAGCCATCCAGCCCGCGAGGCCATGTCGTCCCTGTACACCAGGAGTAAGGAATATACTCGCAGCAGGAAGGCTCAGTCAGACTCTCCCCCATCCTCTCCTTCCCCGATCGCAAAGACACTCAGAGTAAGCAGCTTTTTCCTTTCTGTATTCCCCTGCTCAGCACATGCTCTGGGCAGAGCCCGGTGGTGGCGGTTTGTTGTCTTACACTTGGAGACCTGTGCCTGTGGTTTCCTTTGGAAAGAGGATGGTTTAAATGAAACTTTGGATGGTGCCTCTGCAGCAACAGGTTTTAAACAGCTGACAGAGTCCCTGCAGTGGGATTAACTGTGTTACTTGTGTGGGGAATTGCTGGCATGGTAGTTTCCACCTATCCTGGAACATGGCTCTCCTGGTAGGCTGTGGCTGGATGAAAACCTCCCTGGTAAAAATGAGGCAGAACCTGATCAGCTTGTTAAGCTGCACTTTTTCCATAAACACTTTGATATCGCTGGTGAAACAAGGTCTATGTTCAGCTTTCACTCCTGGGGCTGAGCTGGCCGGTGCTGTAGTTCAGTAATTTCAAGACCACAAAAAAATTGAATAAGACCACCTGTAGCAGGAGGCAAGTCAAGGTAGTTACCTGTACTCCCCAAACCAGAGCTGCTATCCTTCTCTCCCAAGGTGTTGGGAAGTTGGGAATGCTTCCCAGCCGTGCTGCTGATAGCTCCAGTGTCATGGGAGAAGCTGTCACAAACCCTCTGGGTCCGTATCATTGTACAGGCAGCCTCTTCACCATCAAGAAATATTATCATGCGGGAGTCAAAGCCTGGAGGAATTAGTTTTTAACAGCCAGGCTAATTTTAGATGGGAGCATTAAATTAATTCCAGCACTGGTATTTGCTCAAATCAGATATGCATTGCCTGCTCTGTTGGAAGGGACAGATCTTGGTCTGGAAAAAGTATTGCCTGAAATACTTGAATTTTAACCCACTGCTGTGGCATTAATGGAAGCGGTTCCTGACCTAGGGAACTTCAACCTCGAGGCTTCTGTGGCTGCTGGTTGCCCTGGGCTATTAACTGTAATCAGGAGCAGGTGGTTTCTTCCTTCTGCGGCTGGAGTGTCTTTGGGATGGTTCAGATAATCTAAAACTGTCCCCCGTGGGCTCAGATGGGCTTCCCTCATCAGTTCAAGCACTGCACTTACTGCTCCTTCCTAAAGGGCTGCACTGTCGATCACCAGCCTGGTAACAGGTGGGGAACCATCCCAGTGTGCTGGAAATTATTTCATTTCTTTCAAACCCCAAGTTTTTAAGGTCAGGCATGTTCAGACTGACTCATTTCTCCCTCTTATGCATCTAGGCATACGAGTGAGTGACAAACATCTCACAAGAGCCCTGAGCTGTGCCTGGAGCAGACTGACAGGAGGGGCTGGTTTCTCTGTCCAGAGCCATGGGGGGACTGCAGAACTCCTGAGGGTCCCTGAGTGTTGGAGAAAGGGAACTCTCAAGGGGGTAGAGGTGGTGCTCGTTTCTCTCTCCGTCACCACAATAAGATTTGCAGGCTCCTGGGGAGCTGTGGGTGTTGGAGAAGGAGGTGGGAATTCTCAGGTGGTTACAGAAAGGTGCCAAGTGGGAATGAGAGGGCCTGGAGAAGAGCTTCTTTTAGTGATGATTTGATGAAAACCAACACATGAGCACAGAAATCCTTGCAGTGGTAAGGCAGTGCCAGCTGTGACTCCACAGTATCTATAGGGAAAAAACAGGTGGGGAATGCAGCAGCATCAACTCAGTCAGGGTAGGAAACAGCCCTGGTGCTATCTGGGTTATGGAAATAGCCCATGCCTTAAAAGGCTGATTAGGGAAGGAGTGACTTCAGGCTAAAATAAGGATCTGAGTTAACTCTTTCTCCAAGACAATGTAATTTTGCCATGAGCAAGAGAAGGGAGTTTGGTTTACTGTGGGTTTGTCCCATGTGTTTATTCCTCCTCACCCACTCCCCCATGCCCACAGTAACAGGACTGTGCCATGAGGAGCCACCACCCTTCATTAACCAGGTAGGAATGTGATATCTTGGAGGCTTTTATCTTTCCATCCAGTCCATTGACACCAGCAGAGCTTTGGGCTCTAAACATTCCCAGCTGAGCAGGGGTATGAGCACACACGAGCAGGCAGGAGCCTCACACATGGTGCACACAGGGAGAAAACTCTTGGAGAACCAGGCAGAGCAAAGGAGGTTTGACTTATCAAGGTATCAGTGCCAAAAGATAAATTAGATGTCATTTGCCAAGCAGTTTCCTGTGGCATTCCCTCTGCACTTGCACTGCTGCTTAGAATGCCCCTCCTTAGGAGTTAGGATAATATTGCTGGGGGTTTTTTTTCCTTTGATTGATGGGAAGTCCCCAAATGCACAACTGAGGAAGGGGGGCACTTTGCAATGAACTCAAGCAATCCATAAGAGAGGGAATATCCCTGAACAGGAGCTTCTGGTGACAGTGGGATGGGGTCCCTATGCCAGGTCAGCACTGTCCCATAGCCCTGGGACTGCCACAAACTAAAAGACACAAATCCTGTTAAATCCCCCAGGGTAAGTGTTCCTTTAATGAGGATGTTCCTCAAAAGAGGAAACTCAAACCCCTTTGAAATCAATTCACATCATCCCATTATTTGGCGCAAGCTTCAAGTGTTTGGCAGGGGGTACCTTGTCATCATGTTTTGCACCATAGTGATTTAGCTTGAGGTTTCTCCTTCTGAAAAAAATGATATTCACTTCCAAGAATGTAATAGGCATCCAGTGGCATGAAACCTGTTGTGTGCATTTAAGCAAATAAATGACAGGACTGGAAGGGTGAGAGTGAAGTCAAGGACTGAATTTATTTTTTTTTAATTCCTATTACTGCTGGACTGGTAATCTTTTTCACTGGAAAGGAAGTACCAAATAGTTTGTGTTTAGGCTTATCCATCTGTTTGTTGTGGTACTTTGTAACCCTTGTGCTTCTCCACAGGCTATTGGTTAGGTGGAAAGACAAAAGTTAAGAAGAATGTATGCTCCTCCAATTGCAGCTTTTTATTTGTTTTCCACCTCTTTGTCAAACCTTTCCCTTTTTTATAAACTGCTACTTCTTGATTTATTAGCTGATATTTTTTTCTGTAAAAAGACCATCAAAATTTAAAATAGTCATTGATGTGTGTGGGCTGCTGTTCCAAAAGTGGCTGCATCTGTGTGGCTGCCATCACTTAGAATCCCAGGATGATTTGGGTTGGAAGAAATCTTAAAGCCCACATTGTCCCATGGGCAGGGACACCTTCTACTAGCCCAGGCTGCTCCAAGCCCTGTCCAGCCCGGCCTTGGACTCTTCCAGAGATCCAGGGGCAGCCAGAGCTTCTCTGGGCACCCTTTGCCAGGGCCTGCCCACCCTCATAGCCAAAAATTCCTTCCCAGTATTCCCAGTATCTAATCATGCCAGAGAAGCATTCCCTCTTGTTCTGTCACTCCAGGCCCTTGTCCAAAGTCCTTCTCCAGCTCTCTTGGAGCCCCTTTAGGCTCTGGAAAGGGCTCTGAGAACTCCCTGGATTCTTCTCCAGGCTGCACATCTCAGCTCCCCCAGCCTGGCTCCAGAGCAGAGGGGCTCCAGGCCTCAGAGCAGCTCCATGGGATCCTGTGGGCTCGCTCCAGCAGCTCCACATCCTTCCTGTGCTGGAAGCCCCGGGCTGGGGCAGCTCTGCAGGTGAGCTCTCACCTGAGCGGGGCACAGGGGCAGAATCCCCCCCTGCCCTGCTGCCCACGCTGGGGGATCAGCCCAGCACAGGGCGGGTTCTGGGCTGCCAGAGCACGGGGCCGGGGCACGCTGAGCTTCTCATCCACCAACACCCCCATGTCCTTCTCCCCAGGGCTGCTCTCTGTCCATTCTCTGCCCAGCTCAGTTGTGAAGTAGCTGCTTGATGGTTGATACTCACTCCTTAAGAGATTCTGTATAATTCTCCTTGTTCTGTCCAGGCTCACACTTTCACTGCAAGACTCTTCCCTCTGATGTTAGACCACTCCCTTGTTAAGCCACCTTCAGAGTACATAACCTGAGCTTTCCAGCTGAATTTTATCAGGAAGAGCTCAGCAATAAAGCTCTAAGTGTACGCAGTGGTCTGCACTGATTTATTTTATTCTGCCTTTCATTGGTGCATCTGAAGGAGCCGTGCTGGGTGAAATATGGGATGTAGGAGCATCACCTTTTATGGGCCGTATGTTTGCACCAAGTCACTTGATAGTAATACTCGAGTATAAAAAGCAGCCATTCCCACATCACTGTCTCTGTTAATGAGTCCCCACACGAGCCTGAACCCGTGGTGCTCTGAGCAGGGCTCTGAGCACTGATTGCCATGGCAGCAAATGCACCAAGGCTGGCTACGGTCGTGTGCACACACACGTCGTGAAGGCAAAGCGAATCTTGCAGCGAAAAGAAAAGTTAATGCACCAAAATGTGAGTGGCTGAGCTGCAGGTGCTCAGCATGCAAATCACACTGACAGGGTTGGTGTTAACGTTTAAGTGATCATAGAATCACAGAATCCCGGAATTACTTGGTTGGAAGGGACCTTAAGGCTCATCTCATCACATCCCTGCCATGGGCAGGGACACCTTCCACTAGCCCAGGTTGCTCCAAGCCCCATCCAGCCTGGCCTTGGACACTTCCAGGGATGGGGCAGGAAGAATTTCTTCCTGATATCTGATGTAAATCTTTCCTCTCTTACTTTAAAACTGTCCCCCCACTTGTCCTGTCACTTGCCCATGTAAAAAGTCAATGTCCCAGAGTGCTGGGAGGTCATTAGAAATGCCTGAGAGGAATTCAGCCTTCCTTGAGTTTGGAATATGAATGTGTCAGATGGTCAGTTTTTACTCTGTGGTGTTTTTGTAACAGGTTCCAGCTGTTTCAGATATTCCTGGTCACAGGTTTATTCTCACATGGGGTTTTCTGCTATGAATCATTTAACTTGCTGTGCTGCCACTGCCAATATATTAGAGAATAGAAAGTGTTATGAAAATATTTTTCCAGGAACCTTTACGTTCCTGGGTTTCCATTTAGTGGCTTGGACCCAGCTGGTTGTGATAAAAGTTATGCCGCATAAATTGAAACAGGATCAAATTTAAGTTGTCTCATGACAGTTTCTGTCTAATTTTTGGATTGCTGACCAGTTACACAGTGTTTGTGGAAATGATTCTCTTCTCTCCCAGCAGCCAACAAAAAATGTGGGATACTGAAACTTGAACTTTCAGGCAATTAACCTTTGTCTGTGTTCTCCAGCACCCTGCTTTGTTCTGTCTCTGGTTATTCCTCAAGCATAGTGTTTCTCAGATGGATATCAGGATGAAATCCTTCTCCGTTGCTTGTCCTTGGGGTTTTTTTTGAGTTCTCCTCTGTAAATGTCCATATCTGGAAGCATATTGGGAACTTGTGGTAATTCCCAGGACACCACCCATGAGATGTTCCCTGCTGTGACTCAGTAGCCAGACGATGCTCCTGCATCTGGATGAATAAACAAAATGGGTCAGGGCATGTGCTGTGACCTGTGGGCTGAACAGCTTCTGTCCCTGAGGCTGAAGTTCCTTCAGTTCTCCTCCCTCCTGAGCAGCAGAATTGATCCAAGCCAAAGCTGGAGCAGGGAGTCTGTTAACTATTAAAGGCTCTGAGTGGTCATGGATGATTTGGAAAGGACCTGATGTAACACTTCAGCTTCATTTGGAGCTCCCGTTTGACCCTCAGCTGCCTGGTCAGAGTGTTGCCTTTGGAGAAGCTGGTTAAGCAGTTGCAGAGCAATCCCTCAGGATAGCTCAGCCTTGAAACCATGGCTCATTGCAGGAGGTCACAAGGTCAGGGGCAGCTTGAGGTTCCACCAGAGCTGGGAATCAGTTTGGACTTTAAAAGGGATGAAGAGAGAGGGAGAAAGACGATGCCCTTAATTTGGGTCAGTTAATGGTACAGCTCACAAAACCAGGGACAGAGAGAGGGGGAAGTGCTGCAGGATGGGAATGAGCAGCAACAGGAGTGATGGGGAGAGTGGGTGGAACCTCTTTGAGCAGCAAACCACTTCATCATGCTGAGCTGGAAACCAGTGTCTGCTTCCCTGCAGGAGCCCATTAGAGTTCTGTTTTTCATAAAATGAACACAAACCCATCAAAAATAGGGCTGGAAGAGAGACAGAGCCCAGTTCATCCACTTCCCTGTGTACTGGCTGCTCTACTTGTGCTATTCATGGGAGGTGGTGCATAGAATCATATAATCATGGAATCATTAAGGTTGAAAAAGCACTCTAAGATCACTGAGTCCAAACATTAATCCAGCACTGCTGGGTGGGCATCATTCTCATCTCCCAGAAGAAAAGCATCAGGACAAGAGGAAATGGCCTCAAGTTGTGCCGAGGGAGGTTCAGGTTGGATATTGAGGAAAACTTCTTCCATGAAAAGGTGATCAGGCCCTGGCTCAGGCTGCCCTGGCCAGGGATGGAGTCATCATCCCAGGAAGTGTTCAAAAAACATGTGGATGTGGCACCTGGGATGTCACACCTGGGGACATGAGTTAGTGGTGAACATGGCAGTGCTGGGGTAACATTTAGGCTTGATGTTCTTAGAGGGCTTTTCCAGTCTTCAGAGTTCTGTGATTCCATTATTCCAGTTTGACTGCCATGTGCTGCTTATGCCCATAGTGCTGTTGTGGGAATGTGGCTGCTGGCTCAGGAGCTGTTCACTGGATTTTGGAGTGAACTTCACACTGAAAAGTTGCCGGTTGGCTGTTGGCAGCTCTCACCCTCACTGCTGGTTCAAGAGGTATTCAAGTCCCTAATGAAATATCTGAGAACATCCTGCCAGAGTTTTTGCAGGGCAGGGAAGGAGTTCCTGCAGACCTATGGCATTCTCATCTGGAAGAAATTTAGGAGTAGAAATCTTTTCCTCTCATGTCACTTGGCCGCTCGGTTTTTATTTCCACACGTCTGGAGAGTTTTGTCTAAGATCACGATGCTTTGCGAAATTAAATTTTTCACCAATAAAATTTGATCCCTTAGAAAAGAAGGGATAAAGGGCAACAAACCCTGAGTTTCAGAATTACGGCCTTTCCTAAATTAAAATACTAGCCAGCCTGATGTTTTACGTGGTGAGTTTTATCCCCAGGAGACAATGGGAATAAACTGCAGCTGCTGGAAAGCCCATGGTCCATGAGAGAGTTTTGGAGCGCAGAGCCACAGGCTGGCCATGGCACACATGACAACTGCATCCAACTGTAGCTTATTTGGGATGGCAGGAGATGTGACCATCAGTCCCTCACAGCCCTGGATGTTTGTTTCTGATTAAATATGTGCTGTTTGTACTGAAAACGATGGGATCTGCTGCAGCCAGCTGCCAAAGCCACTATTCCATCTTGGAGAAGCTTTTAATGTTATGTTTCAGTAATAGCAGTTTTTCTTAAGCAAAGTTTATTGATTTATAGTTTGAGAAAACATATTTTGCATCAGGCTTTGGGGAGTTGGAGGTTACATGGAGGTGGTTTGGCTGCACTGGATTGTTAATCATATCCATGGGATTTTGGAATCCTTGCGTTTGCACGATTGCAGGCTCGAGCTGGAAGCAGCACATCCATCACGCCAGTGGAGCTAACAGGATGCTGCACAAACCACAGCTCTCAGGTCAGAGGAGCAGCTTTCTGAGGGAGGCAATGACCTCAAAATAACTCTCAAAAGTAGAGTTCAGCCAGACCTTCGAGTTATTCTGCGCCCACTGAAAAACTAAACTTGATCCCAGCCGTTCCTGACTGGAATGACAAATGCAGCTGGAGGGGAACACCGACCTGAGTTGTACCCACTGGGGATGGTCCGAGGTGTCCCAGGCAGCCTCCTCCTGGCTTCTCTTCCTTCCAGCTTGGCTCTGGCTGCACTGGCTCCTGGAGGATTCCTGCCCTCAGCAGTGTCCTGCTCTGACCTGGCGTGGCCTCACCTCAAGTCCGGGGGGCAGTTTTGGGCACTGCAATATAAGAAGGATCTGAAGTTATTGGAGAGTGTCCAAAAGAGTGACACAGAAATAGGGAAGGGTCTGGAAGGGCCACACGAGGAGCGGCTGAGGGCACTTGGTCTGCTCACCCTGGGGCCTGAGGTCAGACCCCACTGGGGGCTGCAGCTCCTCACGAGGGGCAGCTCTGATCTCTGCTCTCTGTGACAGTGACAGGACCTGAGGAACAGCTGGAGCTGTCCCAGGGGAGGGTCAGGCTGGGTATCAGGGAAAGGTTCTTCCCCAGAGGGTGCTGGCACTGCCCAGGCTCCCCAGGAACTGGCACGGCCCCGAGGCTGCCAGAGCTTCAGGGGTGTTTGGACAGCATTGCCAGGGATGCCCAGGGTGGGATTGTTGGGGTGTCTGTGCAGGGCCACGAGGTGGGCTCAATCCTCATGGAACCCTTCCAGCTCAGGATTCCATGCTCCTGCGAGGGGGAGGTTGTCCTTTGGAACACACATCAGCCTGGCCCAGCACTGGAGCTCATGTAGGAGCAGCTGAGCTACGTAACTGCAGGAACATAGTTACTTTTGCTTATGAAAGGGAAAGAACCCCAAAACCAGCTGGCTTTATTTTACATTTACTTTCTAAAATAAACACAGCTCATCAAGAGGATATTTGCCAGCACAAGAATATAATTTGAGGGGTTTCTAAAACTTCCCCTGTTGCTTAAAGAAGAACAGAGCTGGAGCTGTGCCCCTGCATCTCATTACAATGAGATTACAGTTAATTAATCGTAGGCACTGATCAGGATTTCTGATTCAAAACACACCAAAATAAATTCCTTGACAACTCTTAAAATAGTGTACACTGTCCTGAGATTGGCCAGTTGGAGATAAAGAGGCATAAAATGTTCCCAAAGCATCTGTTTTATTCTCTTTTCTTCCTTGTTTGTTTTTTTTTCTTTTTTCTTGAAAAAATGTAAATAGTAGGGAATTGTGCCCTCACTGGCTCCAACCTCAGCCACAGAATGCAATTGGAAGCAATTAGGGCAGTTTCTGCCTTGGCGAAAGCAGCAGCCAATCCCCCTTTTGTCACTGCAGTTCAGGGCTGTATTTTATTGAAACCTTCCATGAGGAATTTGGTTTAAATTATTCATCACTAAGCTCCCAACAGCTGCAAAATTTTCTGGTTTTGAGGGAAGGCTCCTGCCCTCCACAATCCAAGTACATTTTTAAAATCAGTGCTGGATGGTATTCCTGGCACAAGGCAGTATCCCAGCACTCTGGGTAGGTGGAGCCATGGCAGGTTCCCAGCTGTGCCTTTTCCCTGAGACTGACCAATGTCAGCACCCTGAGAATCTCTGGAAGTGCCCAAGGCCAGGTTGGCCAGGGCTTGGAGCAACCTGAGATGGTGCAAAGTGTCCCTGCCCATGGCAGAGGGTGGAGCAGGATGAGCATTAAGGTTCCTTCCAACCCCAACTTCCAACCATCCTGTGATTCTATGGTTCTGTGGGGTTCTTTGTCCTTTTTCTTGGGTCTCATCTCAGATCCTGATGATTTTCCAGCCTACCTGGGTTGGATGATCTCTGAGCTGGCAAAATGGGCTGAACCCTTTCAGTGTCCTCCACCACCTCAGCACTACCTGGATGTGCTGCCCACTGTGAGATGAATTGGGAGGGAAGGTGATGGGATCTCTCCGGTGAGAGCTCTAAGACCTGAGGATTACCAGAAGCTTGTGAGCATGTCTGCAAGTGCTCTGTGCTTTTCAGTTTTCCTTTGGAAGTCACCCCCTTGGGTGTGTGGGCAGCAGCAGCAGGGCTCAACTTGTCTGCCGTGCTGGATTCCGAACCAGGACAGCCTGTTCCCCCCACCCCAACCCCTGCAGTGCTCTGACCCTGTTTAGATTATGGAAGGATAATTTCACAACTCGATGCTTCCCTGGCTCTTGATGTTTTTAGTTGAATTTTGATCCCAAGGGAAATAAATGAATCTGGGCAAAACTGCAGTGCTGCTCCAAATTTGCCAAGGAAAGGAAAAAGCCTCCAGTGCATTTGTTGATAATGACTGGAGTGGATACAGCAGTCTCTCAGCATCCCCTCACAAACCGTAACAATTCCCTTCAGGAAAGTCAGGAAGGAAAAGACCCTTCTTTCACCAGCTCAGTCTTGCACGTGTGATGCCTCAGCTCTTCATTCCCTCTGTTCATTCCCAACTTCTCTTCCCAGCAATGAAGGAAGAAGAGTTTTGTCCTTCACCTTCTCACCCTCACCTTGGAATTTCCAGCTCTGGGATGACATCTCTGAGCAAATGACCTCCTTCCTCACTGCCGTAGGCAGCACAGGGAGCCAGCCAGTGCTGCTGGAATTCCAGTGAATATTTGGTGGCTGTTGGATGGACAGGGCCGTGCAGGCAGGGCCAGTGGGGGCTGCACTGATGGAGCAGGTGCAGCTGGAAGCACATGGAGAGGGTTCCAGAGATGCCATGGTCAAACACTGGGCAGAACTGAGCAGGAAAGAAGCTGTTTTCTGCTGAAACTGTGTCTCCAGTGTGACATCCCAGTGGCCTCTGAAGATGTTTGTCTCTCTTTGAACAAGTGGCAGGGATGTCTCAGTTAAGCACCTCCTCCAGTATTCCATAGAATCATGGAATCACAGAATCACTGCGGTTGGAAAAGCCCTCTAAGATCATTGAATCTCCCACTGCCATGTTCACAGCTAGCCCATGTCCCAGGTGCCACATCCATGTGTTTTTTAAAGACTTCCAGAGATGTTGACTCAACCACTGCCCTGGGCAGCTGTGCCAGGGCCTGATCAGCCCTTCAGGGAAGAAATTTTCCCTGTTATCCAACCTGACCCTCCCCTTGAGGCTATTTCCTCTTGTCCTGTCCCTGTTCCCTGGGAGTGGAGCCTGACCCCCCCCGGCTGCCCCTCCTGTCAGGGAGTTGTGCAGAGCCACGGGATCCCCCCTGAGCCTCCTTTTCTCCAGGCTGAGCCCCTTTCCAGCTCCCTCAGCCACTCCTGGTACTCCAGACCCTTCAACAGCTTCATCGTTCTTCTCTTAGAGGGCTTTTTCAACCTTAATGGTGCTGTCATTCCATGATTCCAGGTTACTGCAGGGTGAGTCTGCTCCATGCTGACAGCAGCAGGAATGCCTCCCCTCTCATCTGACACTTTGCTTTTCTTTAAGTACATAGAGACAGTCACAGTCTGAATCAATCCATTGCAGTATCCATCAAAGGAATGTCATAAATACAATAAACCTGAGGGGTTTCCCCCTTTTTGCTGTGTATGTTTGAGGTGATTCCTTCTTACCCCAGCCTTCCTTTGTGGAAGCGTACCCATCCTCCCTCTGCATATGGAAAGTCTCATTTCTTAGAAGGAAAAAGGACAGAAGTGGTTTTTCCTCTTGCTGCAAATGCCCTGGCTGGCTCGGGGACCTGCCTGGGTTCATTGCCTGGATTCCATGTCACCTTGCCCAGCCACGTAGTGTTTCCCAGCATTGTTCAAATCCATTAGCAGGTGCATTTGCTGAAGTAAATTCAGGCTTGCTGAGGAGTGGATTGCTTGCCCAGCCATTTGTCACCATATCAAAAGTCATCACTGAAGGAGATTAGCATGAAGTGCACAAATAACTTTCAACAAGAGCCCTGTTCACTACTGTAATTCTCTTCTCAGGCTCTTCAGTGGAGGTTGGGTCACTGTGCCAGGATTCAAAAGCAGATGTCAGGCTGCCGAGGGGTTTAGGAAACAAATGTTGAAAGCTCAGCTAACAAAGCACCATGTAGAAATCAGCATGTGTGGCTGAAAATGGGAAATCCTTTGTAGAATCCTAGAATCCCAGACTGGTTTGGGTGGGAAGGGACCATCAAAGGTCATCCAGTCCCACCCTCTGCAATCGGCAGGGTCACCTTCCACTAGCCCAGGTTGCTCCAAGCCCTGTCCAGCCTGGCCTTGGACACTTCCAGGGATCCAGGGGCAGCCACAGCTGCTCTGGGCCCTGTGCCAGGACCTCACCACCCTCACAGGGAAGAACTTCTTCCTGCTATCACAAGTAACCCAGCCCTCTGCCAGTGATAAGCCATTTCCCCTTGTCCTGTCAGTCCAGATCCTTGTCCAGAGTCACTCTCCAGCTCTCCTGAAGCCCCTTTAGGCACAAGAGGAGACTCTAAGGTCTCCCCAGAGCCTTCTTTTCTCCAAGTGAACACTCCCAGCTCTCCCAGCCTGGCTCCAGAGCAGAGGGGCTCCAGGCTTTGGAGCATCTCCATGACTTCCTCTGGAGTCACTCCAGCATCTCCACGTCCTTCCTGAGCTGGAAGCCCAGGGCTAGAGGCAGTTCTCCAGGTGGGCTCTCACCTGAGCAGGACAGAGGGGCAGAATTTCCCCCACCCCTGAGTGAGCCCAGGATGTGGTTGGATTTGTGGTCTGTCTTTCTGACAGCCCTCTGCCAGAGGCCATCTGTACAGAAACTGTCCCAGCTTGCTGCCTTCAGGTTTCATACAGAGCATGGTCTGAGCCAGGGCTGTTTGGACAAGAGGGCTGTGTCCCTGTCACGACGTCAGGCAGGTGCCGGGCATTGAGTGGTGTGAGATGCTTCCCAGACAGCATCCAGCATGGCTTGTGGAGGTGCAGCAGGGCTTAGCCATGGTGGAAATGTATCTGCTATCTTCTTTGGGAGGTTTCTCACCTCTAAGATAAAAAGAAGAAAGAGATTTTATTAGAGCAAATAAAATAGTACCAGGCTGGATCCACTGCTGTGGCTCTTGGCCCATGGCTCAAGGCCTCCTAGAGCTTTGGTTGTGGTGTTTACAGGGTGGGACTGTCTTGGTTTGAAAAGCCAGGTGTCTGCTAAGGAAGGCAGAAGCCTCCTGTGAAATGGAAAATGTAAACTCCCTCCCTCTGAATTACTATAATTTTGAAATGAAGGGGCTCTCAGGCAAAGATATGGGAGCAGGAATAACAGTTCTTTAATAGGAAAATTAAAAATAGAAATGCAATAGTACAAAAAAAACCCCACTGATAGAGTCAGAATAGGCCCTGACCCCCTGTGGGTCAGGGTGGTGGCAGCAGTGCCATTCCATGCTGGCTGCAGCCCTCCTGCAGGGCCAGCTGTGGTTCTGCTGGAGCAGGGATCCTGCACAAGGCTGGAGTTTTCCTCTGCAGCTCCAGGGCTGCTGGAGATGGGCCTGCTCTCCCTCTGGCAATGCAGGGCAGGAGAAAGCTGCTCCTCTGGGAATGCAGGGGGCAAAGGCTGCTGTGCTGTTGCCAGGCTCAGATTGGATCCAGGTAGGAATGCTTGGCTCCTGCCCTGGGCGCAGCATCTCCCCATGGGATGATGGAATTTGATCAGCCCTGCAGGGACACTCAGTGGCCATGGACAGCAGAGATCTCCTGGAGGGAGGATTGGCTGTGGGAGAGATAAAGAAAACTGCCCAAGGAACAGAAGAGGAAAACTGCCCAAGGAACTGCCCCACCTCTAACAGATGGCAATAGAATACACACCCCCAGCTGCATTTTGCAACCTAAGACAGGCTAGTGCTAGACCTGCCCAAGAGCCTGGCTGAGGATGGCCCTGTGGGCACAGCTGGAGGGAGAATGTGCTCATTCATAGCAGGGTTTGCTTGTCCTTTTGATCTCTGCAGGTATCAGCTTCGTCTGATCTGTGGTCCATCTTCGAGGCACCACGTGCAGAGTTCCCAGCCTTCATTTTCCTGGTGCTGGTGCTCACAGCACAGCGTGTCAGAGGCTGTGCTGCAGAGCCTATGCATTGCAGACTCCCTAGGCACCTTCCTGACCTGAATCAGGATGCCAGATGAGGGTCACATTAGGCTGGGTTGAATTAAAAACTCAGCATCCAGGTGCAGGCAATGGGTTGCTGTGTCCTGGCAAGCAGTGGGCAGAGCTGGGCATGGGGCAGGATGCTCTGGGATCTGCCCCCCTGCTCCTCTGGCTTGGAGTGAAGGGGTGGCTGGGTCACTTGTCCGCTGGGTGACTTAATTCCTCTCTCCATGGGGTGTACTCCCAGATCCCTGCCCAGGATCAGAGGCGTTGTCTGGGTGCCAGGTGGGAGTGGGTGGTCTGAAGTCTTCAAGCACCAGGCTGCCAGACAGGCAGCAAATCTGCCTCCCAGTAGGGCCTTAGCACTGGATTTACTGGTGTAGCTGACAGCACAAGCAGTGTGAGCATGTCTGAGCACAAAAAGCCTGCCCTCTCATCTGCTCTGTGATGTTCTCTGTGTTGACTCTGTTAAAAAGAGCTGAGGGAATTGGCTGGAAGTGCCCGTGGGACCTTTGTGCTCACTCAGAACAATGATGCTACCGATAAACCAGCAGAGGAATACTGGGCTCAGCTTCCAGTTAAGGGACCATAAAGAGTTGGAATGCACCTGGAATTTGAGTAAATGTCTGTCAGACAGAAACCTTGTGGAGGAGCTGACAGTGAGTGTGGCATGTCCTGCAGGATAGTGATGCTGTCACCACTGGATTTATGCAACTGTAGGAAGGAACTGTTTGATCCAGAAAGTTTCATGGAAATGGTGGTTTACCACATCAAGCCTCTGTAGGATATTCATAGAACCATGGAATTATTAAGTTGGAGAAGCCCTCTAGATCATTGAGCCCAAACTTTCCCCTAGAGTTGCCATGTTCACCATTAAGCCCATATCCCCAGGTGTTACATCTGTACATTTTCTGAATATTTCCAGGGAGTGTGACCACCACTGCCCTGGGCATCCTGTGTCAGGGCCTGCCACCCTTTCAAGGAGGAAATTTTCCCTGATATGCACCTAGCCTGAACCTCCCCTGATATAACTTGAGGCCTTTCCTTATGTCCTGTCCCTTGTTCCCTGGGCTCAGAGCCAGGTCATCCCTTGTACAGGCTGAGCCCCTTTCCCAGCTCCCTCAGCTGCTCCTGCCCCTTCCCGAGCTCCATTCCCTTCTCTGGACACACTCCAGCTCCCAATGTCCAAAGGCAGCCAAGGACAGCACAACAGAGGTTTGGGTGTTGATGGGGAAAGAAGAACCCAACAGAGGCTCCAACCATCCTGGTGTAAGGGTTTTCTCCCTCCCTCCTGCAGCTGCTGTTGTGTCTCTGTCTGCCATGGTGAAGCTTTTCTCCGTGGGGAGCTGCTTGCCCGTGGAGAGAAGAGTGTTTGTGATTTTCTCAAGTTCAGCACAGGCACTGGGGGATCCCTGTGTCTGTTAATCTCTCTCACCCACATCACACAGCACAGTGATCATAGGAAGAATAACTTCACTGGAAAAGGGAAACAATAGATCAGTTTGGATTCTAGGGAAGGCATTTCAATTCTGGAAGTGAGGATTTGAACAGCAAGGTTCAGGATTTCTTAGGTGAGTGAAATAAGTGCTTCAGAGGAGCTGAAACAGTTGAAGATTCAGGCAGAGACTGGAGATTCCCAGTTTGGGCTGGGAAATCTCTGTGCAGCCTGGCATGAGCTGGGTGCTGGTATCTGAGGTGGGAAATTGTTGCTGACTGGAAGCTCTGCAGTTTTTGAATTGAATGTTTAATTCTCTTTATTAATTACCTTTTGCTTTCTTTTTTTCCCCTTCAGCATGAAAGACTTTCCAGGTAAGAATTTTACTTTTTCCTTTTATTTTTTTCTGTGTAATATGTATTGGCAACATGTTTTTGTATGCCATTGAGGATTCCCTGTGCTTCGAATCCAGTCTGGTACTGGCTATTTGGTCCTTCCCTGAGCTTAGCTGTGGCACCAGTTTGCTTCTATTCTTTACTCCCCAAATTAATTACCTCAATGTCCTCTTAGAAATGGAGCTGGTTCCCACCATGGAGGTGAGAGGTTCATGGGAAGTCAGTGCCCATGGGAGGCTGGGCTGGTACCCTGGGATTTTTTCCAGTTGTTGTAGTGGTGGTGGCTGCCAGTTTTGGGCAGTGATCCCCAGGGCCAAGTGGAGGGTGCTCCCATAGACCCCAGAGCCCTGGCTCAGCTGGGTCTGCCACACCCTGCAGTCCCAACCAGCTGGGCTCTGTGGTGGCTATTCCAAGTTACCACAGCTCCACAGTGCTGGATCTTCCTCGTGTTTCAGGTTGGAAGCAGCTACGAACCCCACCGCGAGTGACTCGTCCTACAGCGACCGCGCCTCCGGCCGCTCCAGTGCCTACAGCCGCAGGGAGAACCGGCTCGCCACCCTCAGCAGCCGGGCAGAGGAGGAGAGCAACAGGGACTACAAGAAAGTAGGATTTTTTAAACTGGTTCTTGTCATTGCACTCACTGCAGAACCTGCCTGCTCTGCAGAAACCAGCCCCAAGAATCAGTGAGAAGAAAGAGAAGGTGTTTATGTTCATTTTCTCTGTTTCAAAGAATCCAATGGTTTGGGTTGGAAGGGACCTTCTAGCTCATCCCATTCCACCCCTGTCATGGGCAGGGGCACCTTGCGCTATCCCAGGTTGCTCCAAGTCCTGTCCGACCTGGACCTGGACACTTCCAGGGATCCAGAGGCAGCCACAGCCTCTCTGGGCAACCTGTGCCAGGGCTTGACCACCCTGTGAATAAAGAATTACCTAAATTTAAACAGTTTTCCTCTTGGCTGTGTGTAAACTTTCTACAAAATTCAACAGCTGTTGTCTTCTTTCTAATTCATGAATTATGAAAACATAAGTAAAGCATCCAAGTTGGTTTTGTTTTCCCTTCTCATCTGTTGATGTGTGGGAGCAAAGTGAACCCCTCAGCTCAGTGCTGAGGGCAGTATCTGCTCAGAGCAGTGTGGCAGGATAGGGTTAATTAACCAGGAGCAGCCTGGTTAATTGAGCTCTTGTTTTTCATTTCAGTTATATGAGAGTGCCCTGTCTGAAAATCAAAAGCTGAAGTCAAAGCTGCAAGAAGCCCAGCTTGAGCTGGCTGACATCAAAGCAAAGTTGGAAAAAGCAGCCCAGGTAAGGGAAAATCCAGGTCCTGACTGGAGAAACTGAGCACTGGCCATGACAAACCAACGCTTGTTCCAGAATGGGAAAGGGAGGGAAGCTCCTGAAAGGATGTTCTTGGGAGGGAAGGTGCCATAGAGGAAACAGAAATAAGCAAGTAATTTTGTAAATCAACATGTTGCATCCCAAGCAAGAGCATCTGTAGGCTGTATTGGCCTTTGTGCAGCACCCTGTGAGTACTCTTGGGTTTAATCACTTTCTATTTTTAATTTCCATAGCAGAAACAGGAGAAAACTTCTGACCGGTCCAGCATGCTGGAGATGGAGAAGAGGGTACGTGTCTCTGCTTTCTTCTGAGTCACAACTGTGCCTCGTCTTGCTGTGCAGGGCAGACATTTCTAGAAGGGAAGTGTTAATTAAAAGATGAGTTGTATTTTTGTCTTGAGGAGCAGTGCACAATGATAATTGTGTTCTGACCTTTGCAGGGCCTGAGACTCTGCTGCTCTCAGCTTCATTCTGATTCCTGTCTTTGGTTCTAAGCAGCTGAGGACCAATGGATTGTATCACACTGAGAGACTGTTGGTCCATTATGCTTTAAAACATTCTTGATCCTTACAAATAAAGATTGGTTTGGGGTGGTGGAGGAACAAGGCAAAATCCTGGAAGGGGTGCTCTCAATCCCTTCTTTCTCCAGCCTGGATTGATACCAAGGATTGCCCCAACGCAGGGACAGGACCTTGAACTTGGCCTTGTTGAAGTCAGGGCAACATCCTGTATAACTTCTGTTGAATTAGGATCACAACAGCCACAAATTCTGTGATTTAGAAAGTAAAAACGTGTCCAGTTGTTCTCAGTGAAGATGCATTAACTGTTTCCAGGGTGGCTCAAGCATTTTGCACTGATGAATCCCTGGATGAACCATGCTGTGGGCAAAAAGTGACCCAGAACTCATCACCCACAGCGCACTCAGAAGCTGCCTTTTCCTCACTCTCCTGGCCTCATGGCTCTTTGCATAGGGCAAAGGAGAGGGCAGAGAGTGTAAATCTTGTTCTTGATGCATGTTTCCCACTTCCCCCTTCTCAGGGCATGTCCCTGGAGCAGTTTGAGCCCCTTCATGTTGGGAAAGTCACTGAAGGAGTCCACTTCTCCTCACCTTGGCACAGATGTAGGCGAGGCCACTCACACAGCAGAGTCTAATCCTTACTTTCTAAAATGCACTAAAAGCAGTCAGCTTTGCAGCCCTTGATTATCTGAGAGAAACGGGATTTCCAGGCAGGGAATTTCCTTGCTCTGTTTCCTTTTTGAGTGGCTCAGGGACTTTTCCCATTGACACCCTCAGTGGAGTATAAGTAAATCCATGACTTCACCTACAGAGCTCAAAATCACCTTACATCAGCAGCTCCTGAGAACTGGGATCACTGAAAATGGGGAATAATTTCATTAGGGGTATGAATAGAGCTTGTGATCTGCCCAAACAGGCCCAGCTTATATCCCTGCTGGTTTGCCAGCTGCCCTCTCCCATCTGATCAGCTCCTGGTTGTAACCTCTGCCTTGCATTCCCCTCTTCAGGGAATGCTGCTACAGAAACACAAGACTCCTACTTTTCTTTAAAAGAAAATATACTGTAAAGTTTTCTTCCAAATCCTTGTGACCTTCTTTGTCATGAATCCTTGTAAACAGGAGAAGAGAGCCCTGGAGCGAAAACTCTCTGAAATGGAGGAGGAAATGAAGGTAAGAAATAATCTTCACTGTGTCTGTTCCATTTTACATGCTTTGTATTCATGTCTTTGGGGATTGTCACGCAGGAGGAGGATGTTAAAGGTGTCCATGGGAAGGATCTCATTTTCCTTTCTGCAGTCAGAACTTGCTTTAATGGCCCTGTTCTCCAAACATGAAATGCTAATAAACTGTCCTGGTTCTCATTCATCTAATTGCTCCTATGTTTGATTTGTTCTTCTGTTTGATCTGAGAATGGTGAAAGCTGTTCTCTTTAAATGCCTTCCCAAACTAACTTTTTGTGGCATCGCTGAGTTCCAGTGTGCTGACCCCCTGTGCTCTGACTAGTCTGCAGCCCAAGTTAAGCCACTGAGGTTCTCTCCGGATGGGTAAGAAGACAAAGCTGGCTTTTGAGCTCACGCACACTGGCCAGGAGAAAACACTGAGTGGTTGTGTTCCTATACTCCCTTCCCAAAGCATGTCACTGGGAGGCCACGGCAGCCTGGGATAATTCCAGCAAAGAGGAATTTGCTTCCTGACGGGATGTGCAGCATGGCTTGCTGTCACAAGCCATGACCACTGGTGCTCCAGCACGTTCTTGCTCCCATGGTGTGGCTTCCAGGACGGCTGTGGCCGTGAGGGGAGTCCTGCAGCCCCCAGCAGCATCTGGCTGCCCACACACCCCCAAAGCCTCACCTGGTTTGGCAGTGCTGTGGCACGTTCTGCTGAATGTCAGTGCTCGTGTTCACAGAGTGAGTGTCCCTGTGCTCTGCCCCCTGCTTTCCTTCCCTTTCAACATGAGCAGGTGGGACCAAGCTGCTCTCAGAAGGAAGGACCCACCTGAGAGCTCTCCCTGCACCACGCGCTGACAGAAACGACTTCCTGCCACCCTGGAGGAGGTTCCAGCTCTGTTTCTGTTTGAAGCTTTTGTTTCTACCAAGCACATAGCTTTGAAAGGCTTGTGCTGCATCTTCTGCTGCAATAAGTAGCGCAGTGATTTGGTGGATTCTTGCTGTAAAGGCTCTTGTTCTCTCGGAGAGGGGAAAATAAGAGTGGATGTGTGAGCCAGGTGGAGAAAGAGGATGGATTGAATATGTCTAAATTCCAAACTCTTTGTTCAGTGAGCAGGTAGAAACCTTCAACTGCACAGAGACTTTCCTGTAATTATGGCATTGTGGTCTTCAAGAGAGATACAGGCATGAACAATTTGTGTTAGTCCTTCAGCTCTGCAGATCACTGCAAACCTGCAGCTTCAGCCCATGGAGTAAGAAGACAAGGTGGTGGCCTCTAGTGGCCTCAGTTTGGAAACATAGTGCTCTGGAAAGCAATTAATGAGGGAAGGTGCCTGTAGGGTCTGTTGGACACAGCCAGAGTGCCTCCAGTTCAGGTGGTCTGGAGCTGCAGAGCCATGGAAGCCAAGGGAGTGCAGAAGGAGAAGCACTGCTGGAGGTTGGACGTCTTCTAACACTGCCTCAAGAGACATGAGCTGAAGGAACCTGTGGTCCAGCTGGAAATGAGCTTCAGGTCCTTGAGAGTGGTGCTGATTCTGCTTTCTGCCTGTTCTTGCTGCATTGGACAACCAGAGTGGCCTTTTGTCAGTAGAACAAATAGACAAGGATTTGGAAAATCTCTCTTCTGAGGTGCTACATTTTTACTACTTTCTGCAAAACCTTAAGCATGTAGTGAGTACCTGAGGGCACTGTGACATGTCTTGTCTGACATCTACTCCAAAAGAAGGAATATAAAACCTCTTAAGAAAGAAGCATTGAATTGGACCTTTCCAAAAGGAAACGGTATCCACTTTCATGATGCCTTGAAGTGGGAGAAACAGCCCTGCTGTGTTTGCCTGGAGGGAGATAACTTCTGCAGAGCATCTGTGTTAGTCACTAGTGTGGGAGTTGAGCCAGGAAAATCTACTTATTCTGGCTGGACTTTCATTCTTGCTCCTTGCACTACCTGAGTAGCTGTTGTGCAGAGTCAGAAGGAATAAGTAAGGAATTGTGAAGGAAAAGGCAAGTCCACCAGTCTCCTATAATGTGGAAAGCAGCAAGTGGAAACAACCAAACCTGTCAGGTGATTAGGTCTGAGGTTGTTTTTGGGAATTCTTTCCACTAGTCTTTGAATCCAGCAAGACTCACATACAGCTATTGGATCCAGGGGTGTCTATGTCCAGTTGTGCACATGAGATGTCCTGGCCAGGGCTGTCCTCTCCTTGCAGCTGACTTATGAGGAAGAGGAGGCAGAGGTGACAAAAATGTGCAGTACTTCAACCTGTGTTTGAGGGAATGAGCTTTGTTCCTGTCTGGAGTGTGACCCCTGCTACCAAAGCCATAGAGAAGTGAAGAGGAACAAGACAGGCTTTGTAACTTCAAGAACCTTGGTGGCAGAGCTGCTCAACAGAGCTGCTCCTCAGACCTGCTCTTGCAAAGTTGACAGAGCAGGGCAGCATTTCCCTGAGTGACTGCACAATTCAACTGGAGATCCAGAACCTTGGCTGAGGCAGGAGAAAGAAGATTAACATTTGCAGTGAGCTGAATTCAATGCCAAGTGCCTGAGGTCCCAACTTAACACAGCAATTGTTCTTGAAGGTCGCAGAAGCTCCTTTATTCCATAGCAGTGCTGCAGCTCCTGGCTTCAGCATCGTGCAGGCTCTGGGCATTTTTATTTAGTGTTGCAGGCACAAAATCTGTTAATGGAAGGCAGGTTCAGAGAACTGAGAAACCTGCTTTTGCTAAGCCAAGTATCAAGCAGAGTGATAAGCAATCACAGCGGTATCATCCAGATCCTGCTCTTTGCCCTTGGCTTCAGTCCCAGCTTCCCAGCCTTTGCTGGATTTGGTGCATAAACAGGAGCCTGGCCTACCTACAGCACACACACATTTTACATAAATGATCCTTTCTGTGGGCTGTGCAGCGTGTGGAGGCTGAGCAGGGGCTGATGGGACCATGCTGAGGTTCCGTGCTGTGCTGGTGTGGAAAAACAAAGGTGGTCTCTGAAATGATCACAGTCCTTTCCACCTCACATAGCACGATGCCTCTACTATGTATGTTAGATGCTTTCTGCCAGCTGTGAGCCATGTTATAAAACAGAGGGTCTTTATTGTCTGTGTAGCATAAAATCATGGAATATTCTGAATTGAAAGGGACCCGCAGTCCAGCCCCTGGCCCTGCACAGACACCCCAACAATCCCACCCTGGGCATCCTTGAGAGCATTGTCCAAACACTCCTGGAGCTCTGGCAGCCTTGGGACTGTGATCATTCCCTGGGCAGTGCCCAGCACCCTCTGGGGGAAGAACCTTTCGTGATATCCAGCCTAAATCTCCCCTGACACAGCTCCAGCCCTTCTCTGGAGTCCTGTCCCTGCTCACAGAGAGCTGAGATCGGAGCTGCCCCTTGGGAGGAGCTGCAGCCCCCGCTAAGGTCTGACCTCAGGTTCCTCTTCTCCAGGGTGAACAGACCAAGTATCCCCAACTGGTTTTGGTGCCATCAAAAGAAATAACTATTCCAGTACAAGCATCTTCCAGCAGCTCCTGGTGTGATGTATCACAGGACAGCTGTGCCATGTCTGTCTGTCTGTCCTCACTGAGCACAGTGGCAGCCAGCAAATCTTGGGCTGTGAAGGAAGGGATGGATGGATGGATGGATGGATGGATGGATGGATGGATGGATGGATGGATGGATGGGATATGGTGAGCAGGGATCTCACTGCTGAGATGTCACTGCAGCTTTCCTGCAGTTTGTTTGCTGTAGCTCTGTCCTGGGATCTGTTGATTTATCCAGTGTTAGAACTGTGTTTGTGTGTCCCAGGAGCTGCTCTGTCAGTTTGATGATCTCAGGGGCTCAAACCCCATCCTTTGCTGGCTCCCTGCCTTCCTGTCTTGCTTATCTTGGTTTTGCAAAGCTTTCCAAAGAGGTGTCTTCATTCTGTCATAGAGAGTAAATGTAGTGCTTTTGGGCAGCTGAGAATGGAGCTGATGGTTGGGGGTATACAAAGTGCTTCAGTTTTGTACCGGAATGAGCCCTTGGACAAAATATCCTGGGACACAGCAGATTCCTTGCCAGCTGCAGTTAGCTCTGGGTCATACAGAATCCCAGACTGGTTTGGGTTGGAAGGTGCCCTTCTCATTCCACCCTTTGCCCATGGGCAGGGACACCTTCTACCATCCCAGGTTGCTCCAAGCCCCGTCCAACCTGCCCTTGGGCACTGCCAGGGATGGAGCAGCCACAACTTCTCTGGGCAACCTGAGTAGTGCAGGTTGGGTGGATGGTCATTGTCTTTGTGTCACAGTAGATTCTTTCATGGTGCTCCTTGTTCAGGACAGACAGCACCTCCCTTTGAGTGCTTTTTGCTAATGAAATGGTAGAAAGGAACCCTCTTCCCCATAGACCCTTCCCTCTGTCTTCTTCTGCCACTAAGTGGACATGGGGAGGAATATGATGCTTTGTGGGACTGCTTTGGTTTGGGACTGGGATTTTGTAACTTGAATTTACAACTCTTCTTGTGGATGTTTCCTGCCTGCCCCTGCCCAGTGTTGGGGCTCCCTCCATCATGCAGGATGGGTTCTTGCTCAGGAGGTGTTCTTGTTTTCTTGTGGCCCAACTGTCCAACCTCTCAGGAGGAAGGAGGGCAGGGATGCTGCTCAGGAAGCAGCTCCACAGCTCTTGGCATCTCCTGGCACCTGCTGTAGTGTAAATGTCCTGTGCATTAATTCACTTTGGCATTACTGGGAACAGTGTCATCCTTGTGGCACTGGGATGTATGCATGGCTTGTACCATTTCCCTGTTCTGCTTCCTCATGGCTCTTCTGTTCTGACCTCCCACTGCTGCTGTACCCATGCAAGCCCCAGTTTGTACCTGTGCACAGTTTGTACCTGTGCCCAGTTTGTACCTGTGCACAGTTTGTACCTGTGCAAGCCCCAGTTTGTACCCACACAGTTTGTACCCATGTCCAGTTTGTTGCTGTGTTGGCCCCAGTGTGGGACTTGATCTCTGCCCTGTCCTGTGCCCCTCACTGCCTTTGTCACCAGGCATGCCCTCCTGGCACATCCCCACGGTGGGAGATGCTCTCATTCGGACTCCTCTTCCTAAAATAAGCAGTTTAAGATTCATACTTGTCCTCTCTGAAGGTCAGAGGTAAATTGAGCCCTGAGACAGAGAAGAGTTGAATCTGGGCAGGGATGAGAAACCAAACCCCAGAGGTTTTGGCAGGGCTGAGCCTGGGCAGACCCAGGAGCATCACTCAAGGATGAGGGACACAAGCAGACACAGTACCTGTCTCAGTGATCTGCTGTGGGACAGTGACACTTTCAGGTGCTTCAGTCTGTGCCTTTGAGATCTTGCAGGAAGTTCTTATTCCTCTTTGCTCCTCACAGCTGCTTTGGCTTTTAGAGATACATGAAGAAAAGGAGTTTTAAAGAAATTCTGAGTTCCCAGTGCTTTCAGAGCCTGTCTAGGTGTTAAGTCACTGGTGATAGGTCTCACAGCAGTTCCCAAGTCCCAGGGCTGTCTGGGTAAAGTAGAATATAATCCTGCTTTGTGGTGGGAAATCCCTGTATTTGACATTTTTTGACTTTGGGGGCCCCTGGAGAAAGGGCTGATTCCCAGAATATCCTTGGTGTGTTGTCAGGCTTTCCCCATCCAGCACTCACTGCTACTAATTTCTTTTATTCTCTTTTTTTCTTTCACTTCCTATGGACTAAACTCCCATTTCTGTGCCCATTCATTTCCATGATGTTCTCTCTATATTTCTCTGTGCACTCCTCTCACTCTCTGCAGAATCTCCACCAGCTCAAACAGATTCACACTCTGAGGCAGATGAATGAGCAACTGCTGGCTGAGAACAGGGCTCTGACCCGGGTCGTAGCCAGACTTTCTCTGCCCTCCAAGCCCTCGGAATCAGAGGAGCTGTAGCTGCTTTCCCTCCGGCTCATCTTGCCTCCCTCTTCCACTCTTCCAGGCAGGTCTCTGCTCCTGGCCGGGGGCTTCCCGCTCGCCTCTGCTCTCCAGGGTGGCTGGTGAAGCTTGTGGCTCAAAAGCTTGTGGCAAAGGATCTCTGAATTCCAAGAGCATGGTGCTGCTGCCATGGCAGGGCTTTGCTGGAGCTCTGCTCACCCCGCTGGCTCTTGCTCTGCTTGGCAGATGCTGCTGCCCTTGCCAGCTTAGCATTGGGGAATGGCTTTGGGGTGGCTTGGCAGTGCCAGCAGCTCCTTGCCTGGTACTTTGCCTTGAAACAGACCCACAGAATGGTTTGTGTTGAAGGGGCGTTAAAGTTCATCTTATCCTACTCCCTACCATGGTCAGGGACACCTTCCACTAGAACAGGTTGCTCCAAGCCCCGTCCAACCTGGCCTTGGACGCTTGAAAATAAGCGGTTTGTGCTACATGTCTGCTTATAATATAATTCTTTTTTAATTGGATTTGGTTCAGGGAGAAGCTGGCACTCAGCAAATCAGATTATCAAGAAGTTTTCAGGGATGTTGTGAAAAGCAAACATTTTAGACAGAAAGGGTATTTTTAGAAAAACTACAAAGTAAACTATCCTCAGCAGGTTTTCTTGGTCCCTTGAACAAAAAGGACAAGCTCATTTCCTTATTTTAAACTGAAATTTTTGAGTATGAGTCCACAGGCTCAGCATCCCCCCTGTCTCCTGTGGGCTGGCACAGGGTGGGGGATGCAGAAGGAGCCAGACCAGGAGCACTCTGTGTTTTCATCATCTGTTTTAAATCCTGTGCAGGACAATTAATGGTGGAAACCCAAGGATGAGTCTTCCCTAAGCTTTGTCTTCACACATCACACAGTTAAATTACATCTCTTCCTGCTACTTCATTGGTTCAATGCTAAAATAAAGCTGTAAATGCTCCTTTCTGGGGGCCCTACTAGTAGGGATATTCAAATCCCTTGAGACACAAGAAGTTGTGTGCTCTTGTGGGCTGGAAGTGACACCACAGATAAAAAAAATCTATTCTTAGCACACAAATTATATCAAGGCTGATTAATCATAGAAACAAAGTAATCAGGTGAATTGTGGCTTCCCCTTTCCAGGAGTCTCAGCTCAAGCCACATGTGTGTCATAAGGGCCACGAGAGTCAGGTGTTATATTGTGTGCCCTGGATTGTGTGGATGGTCAGGTGAAATGATCTCACAGCCTTTCTGGTTTTAATCTGTGGAACTATCCTCCAACCTGACCCTGCCTCATTTCTTCTCATAAACTGTGAGTTTAAGTCATTCTCCTTCCTCACAGGCTTTGAGATCTGAGAGGGGAAACTGGGCAAAATTATTTCTAGACAAAGAACTGATGTTTCACAGCCTGCAAGTCACCTCTCCTCCTCCCAGGAGTGTTATCACTGCGTTCCATCCCCCTTCTGCTCTGGCTGAGGCTCATACTTCCCTCCTCACTTAGAGGTTTGCAATTCCCTGCCAGTGCCTGAGCTGGGGGAGAGCCATGGTCTGTGAGCTCTGCTGATTTAGTTTCAACTCTTTTAGTAGGTCTAACACTGGATGTTGCTGGTTTGTGTAAACTCTGCCTCAGTGGTGTCTGTGGACATCACAGCTGTGCAGAGATGTCACCAGTTTAGGCTCTGCCAGATGTACCACGCTCTGGCAGCACTACTTTTCAGTGAATCTCATTTTCCTGAATGCACATGGTTTCTGAGGAGCTGTGTTCTCCAGTGTCCCAGGTGACACACAGCCCTGCTGCTCAGAGCAGCCTGCAGCCCAAACCCAGGTGACACTGATGCTGCATCATGGTCAGCCCTGCCATTCCCTGGGGCTGGGCCACATTCCTGCTCACCATTCCTGTGAGACTTCTGTAAAGCTTCTAGAAACTTCCAGCCCTTCCAGCCTGTTCCCATGGGGTTCATTTCACCTGACTTGAGACTCAAAGGGAGGAACGCCCAGGGTTTGTATTGTCCAAGACTGATGTGCAGCTTTCAGGAAGCCTCACTGGGCACTGGTGGAGCTGGGTTATGACCAGGAAACGTGTGCAGAGGCACTTATTTCACATGTACTTACACTCCTTCATTTTCAAATAAGTGACACAGGTCGCAGGAAGCCCCTTATGAGGCACAGCCCCATCAGGCTCCAGCTGAGCCCTGGTACTGGAGTGGTTCTCTCTCACATCATTTCTGGGACCTGTGACAGGTTCTCTCTCCCAAAATGAGTGTCAGGACTTCACACACCCATTATCACAGCAATGGGCACTGCAGAGCCACCTTAGGCAGTGACAGGGGCCTGACAGGACTGCCCAGTGGGTGGTGGGGCTCTTGCAGGGCACTGGGAGGCACCAGTGTGAGTGGCAGGTGAAGCTCAGGAGGAAACAGAGGAGTGCAGAGATATCAAGAGCTCTGCTGTGTCTCTGAGCTCCTGATCACTTTGGTGATGGTGATGGTCATGGCAATGCCTCTTCTTTGGCCATGAGAAATGGCTCAAGGAGCCATGAGTGCTGCTCTGGTGACAGCCCAACCATGGTGATGCGCCTGTCACACCAGCACTGAGTCCAGGGAGGCACACTCAGCATCGCTGCCTGGAGCTCTGGCCAGCCCAGCACGTGGATTTACCCTTCCCACAATATCCCCCATGCAGCACCAGCCCCTCCTCCCTCTGTAAAAAGCCTCCCAGCTGAAACATCCACCAGCAGTGCCCACAGGGATGGGGTTGAGTGTGTTGGGGCCCACCATGACTTGGCCCAACCATGAAAGAAGGGAATTGCTCTGGTGGGAGCTGGAACTGCCCCAGGAGCTGCCCACACTCAGAGCTGGTGATCATGGAGGGACTGCAGGTGGAGGGGGGCAGAACATTGTGGTCAAAGCTGAAACACCAGGTTAGGAGGAAGGAGAAGATCTAGTGCAGATTTTTAATTTGAGGGAATTCCTCCAAGGTGCACCTTGGCAGACAGAAGTCATGGCTGAGCTCATACAGGTGCGATGTGTGTGATCCCACACTGCCCTGGGTGCCCCTGCAGGCTTGGGGCTGGTCACCCTGTGATCTGCTGGCACCCATGGTGGGAGTGACCCCTTGTGTGTCACACCCCCGACAGCAGCAGGGGTCTCCCTCTGGTGCCCAGCAGTTGGGAACAGTCCAGGGAAGGTCAGTCACTGCAGCACAGGAAGCCAGCAGGGTTTATACCAATGGGAAATGCTGGAAGGGTCTTGTTGAAGCTATTTCTTCTCTGTTTCCAAAGGCTTTTGTCTGTTGCAACATCAGTTGAGCATCCAGGAGGTACCTCCAGTGTCAGTGTGTTCTACTAGTCCTCTGGCCTTGGCACTTGGGGCTGTATTACACATCTGTAGGGTCCCAAGGAGATTTGGGGGTATTCTAAAGAGATTTTGGAAGGTCCAGTCCTAAATGAAGATTCCAGACTTTTGGTTTCCCTTACGGTCCTGGCAAAATGGAAAAAGCATATCAGGAAAACCAGCTTTACTTGTCTGCTGAGCTGTATTTAGACTCTGGGCACAGGTTTGGGATGAAACAGCTCAGAAATGGTTCCCACCCTGCTGGTCTGGTCCTGACCTGCTGCTGGGGCTGCGGCCTTGCTTTGCACCAGGGGCTCCCTGGCTCAGGACTCCCTGGTCAGTGCTGTGCTCGAGGCCCCTCTCACCCCTCATGCCTGGCAGCCAGCTTGTAAAAGCTCTGGAGATGCTGCAGAGCCATGGAAATGTGCTGGTGGAGGGGATGCAGTGTCCCCTCTAGCCCCCCGAGCCCCTCTGATCCCACCTTGTCTTTGTCTCTCCACAGATTTTGACAGAGCTGAAGTCGGACAACCAAAGGCTGAAGGATGAGAACGGAGCCCTCATTCGTGTCATCAGCAAACTCTCCAAATAGGAATCCAGAGCAAAGGAAGGACAAGGAGGGGTGTCCTACACCAGCTGCCAACCCCACCACCGAGCCCTACCCCTCTCCTTCCCGTCACGTACAGCAAGCGTTTCAGCCGTGGGATCAATGTCACACCTGCCTTGCCTTGCCCTTTGCTGTACATTCCCTTTCTACCCGTATTTCCCCCAACACACCCCCTGCCATTTTATTTTTTTTAATTTATGCATGTTGTGGTATCTCGGACATTTTATTCAAGGGAGAAATGTGAGGACTGGGTTTGAGCTGCCAAAACTTCCTCCAAAAGCTCAGTATTTGGTTTTGGGCTCTGACCTGGAGTGAGAAGCTCCTACTGTAAAAAGTGACATCTGAAGAACTAACCCAGCATATCCAAGCCCTTTACAGGTGGGAAATGTGAACATGGGCTGGGACTCTGAGGATGCACATCAGCCCACTGCCCACTGAGATGTGGGACTCTGGTTAAATGTGATGCTGTGAAAGCCACCAGAGCTCATGTTTGTCACAGGCTGATGAGCTGTTTTGCACAGACACCTTCTCCTCTTGCCCCAGTAGACTGAGTCTTCTATTTTAGATAAGATTTTGAACCTGTTCAGTAACATCAGTGCTGACATTCAGTGTCAGACCCTTATCCCTCACCCTCCCTTTCCCCCACAGCCTGGGTGATCCTGTGTCACTTTGTGTCCTTCCAGGGCTCCTGTCTCTGTGGCTAGTAGCATCCAGTTGTCACCTGGACTCTTGTTCCTTGGGACAGGATATATCCCAGGCACTTGCTGAGCTTTCTGAAGGACAGACTTGAACCCCTACAGACCCTCTGCTGCTCTCACCTGTGTGTGAGCATGAATCACCTTGCAGGGAGCTGTGCCCATGCCAGAAACCAGCCTCCCCTTCCCAAAAGCCATCTGGGACATTCTCCTGCTGCCTCCCTGAAGGAAGAGCTCCATAGCAGAGCCTGGTCTGGTATTTCAGGTACCCTCCCTGTGATTAGCAGCAGAATTTGTAGACAGAGAATGCCAGCATCCTGTCCCACACACCTTGGAGAGGTCAGGGTGTGTCAGCGTTAGAGGGACAAGGAGCTGCTGGTAACTGAATCGCCATGATGAAAGTCTTCTGATCTGTCAGAAACTTGTGATAAGCTTTGACCTTGAAGGAAACCCCCAGAAATACTCCTCTTTAATGTTACATGCAGTCTAAACAGTTTGGAATTGTTCTCTCCCATGGGCATTTAGACATTGGCACCTCTCTCCATGCTGTGGGACGTCATCAGTTCTGTTCAGCTTCCCGTTAACAGACTCCTCTCAAACAGTACCTTCCCTCTCAGAGTCCTGCTGTATCCAAAACATTCTCCCATCTACATCCCTCTGTATTTGTCCTTTCATCCCTTTTGTCCTTCAACTCCCCAGGCTCTGTCTGACCTAGAGCAGCAGTTCTTGGTCACTGAATCTGGAGGTGGCCATGGAGCAGCTCTACCATCTTCCTGAACAGCTCTGCTGGCTCTGGCTTGGGGGACTCTCCACGACCAGAGAGATGAGATACTTGAACATGAGCAGAATACTTGAGCTTGCTCAGCAGGGTAAAACTTATCTCTTTTAGGCAATCCTGGGCTTTTCAAACATTTTGCTTGTTATTGCCTCAGAAAGCATCTCTGTTTTCCTCTCTCTGGGGTTTTCTCTCTTTGGTTTCCCCCCCCCCCCCCCCCCAATTCTCCATTTTCCCCCCTTCCCCTCCCTGTCCTGCCTGTTTCCACCTCTCTTGCTCTTCCTGGAGCTGCCAGTTCTCCCCAGGCAGCTCTGACCACAAGTTGCTCTTCAGCTGGTGGAGCCATTTGTGCAGCTGAGGCACCGTTTCTCCTGGTACACTGAGGCCCTGCCTCTGCTGCTGAGCTTTGGGAGGAAGAGACCAAAGGTGGTAAAGGCATCAGGGTTTCTGCAGAGCACTGCCTGAGCCAGGCATCCTTTTTATATTCCTTGATTTTAACCCTGCTCTATTTAACAGCTTTAAGTCTTGAGATCCAGTCAACGCTTCCCCTGCACGCCGTTCCCTCTTGGTGCACTCTTTCAGTGAGTACTTCTGCCGTTCTCGATGTTTTCTCTCTTGGTGACCACTCCTCGCTTCAGCCTCAGGCTCTGCTCTGCTCAGGAGCTCGGGGATCAGGAGCCTGGTCCCTTCTGTGCCGCGTGGAGGAGGAGACGCTCCCCAGCTGGGCTGGCGCCTCGGGTCGCGCACCCCGGCAGGATGAGGAGGAGAGTTCAGAACCAAGATCCTGTCCTTCTCACAGACAGGTTCCTGGCAGCAGGAAGAAGCCTGGTGTCTGTTTTAGGGAGAGGGTTCAACCCAATCTGACAAATCCATCTCGCACTGATGTTTTGCCCCTTCTTACCAGGACACTCGCTGCGCTTTTTCCCAAGGAGCAGAGTGGAAATCTGTGGGAGGCTCGTTCTTCTGAGTGGCACCTTGCTAAAGCAAACCACTTTAGCTGAAGTGTCTGCTTAGCACTGGATTCTCTGAGCCCTGGGACCCACAGCTCAGTGTCCTTGATCAGCCAAAGCTGTGAGCATCTCGTGGTGACAGCGCGACTGCAAATCACATTCTTGAGAATGGATTTTTTTTGTGTCACTTCTCACCTGACATAACCAGTGCACTGAGGAGGTGACAAACAGGACACCTCAAACCCTGTGCTTGGCACAAGGTGCAGAGCAAATAGGTTTTTAAAATTGATCCCTCTTGGAACCAGAGCATTTGCCAGACATGGTCTCCCTTGGGGAACATGAGCTTTTTTTTCTAAGCAATTGCTTGGGGTGAGTTAATTTTTATTGCTTGGGGTGAACCCACCTGTTGTGGCTGCAAGTTTGGTGATGGCTCTTTGTAAATAAACTCCTTGGAGAAGCAGGACTGGCTGATGAGATGGGGAGAGAATGTATTTTTATGCAACTTTTGAGTGGCCTTTAAACCCTGAGATGAATGATTTGTTTTACTGGTTGTTGTTATATAGTACTATAAGTATTATGTGTTTGAAAGTTTGGGAATAATATTCACAGCTATGATGCTTGTAAACACAACAGTATTTATAAATGAATAAAGTAAGAGTTGATAAAATAGAAGCTTTGACTTTGCTTCCATCTTTCTGGAATTACAAGTTGTTTGTGCTAAAATTCCCTGTTTCTCCAAAAATTCCCATAGCGTAACAATGTCCATCATCCATAGAAGCACAAAAGTTTTGCAGCTACAACACAGGCGCCTTTTCAGGGGAAGCTGAAATGAAGGAACTGGGATGTACATCACCCACCAGTGGGAAGGTAAAAGCACCCACCAGTGGGAAGGTAAAACAGGAGAGGGTTCCATCTCCTCCACATCACACTGGGGATCAGGCCCATTTCCCACTCTGGTGGCAAGCCCTGATTTTGCTCTGCTGAGAAGTTTAGTCAGCACAAAGTGTGGCACAGGCAGGAGGTGGTGTCACATCTGGGAACCTCTGTCTAGGGTGAGGCTGCTGGAACCTCCACGTGTTCCAGTCTTCAGAGGTGATTGGTGCAGGTTGAGTTCTTCCCTTAGGGTTGGTGGAGCAGGATGTGACTGTGGATGAGACTCAGTGTGCTGGGGGTGAAGAATTCTCTGGGGACCTTTGGTATTTCCCACCTGTGCCCCATGTCTGGCCCAGCCTCGCTCAGCTGGGGTTCAAGGCTGCCCAGAGCACAAGTCAGAGGGAGCTGGGGGGCTCAGTCTGGAGGAGGCTCAGGGGGGACCTTCTGGTTCTGCACAACTCCCTGACAGGCGGGGACAGCTGGGTGATGTCGGGCTCTGCTCCCTGGGAACAGGGGACAGGACAAGAGGAAATGGCCTCAGGTTGTGCCAGGGGAGGTTTAGGTTGGATACTGGGGAGAAGTTCTTCCCTGAAAAGGTTGTCAGACCCTGGCACAGCTGCCCAGAGCAGCAGCGAAGTCGCCATCCTTGGCAGAGTTCAAATGGTTGTGAATGTGACACCTGGGACATGGTTCAGTGGTGAACGTGGCAGTGCTGGGTTAGCATTGAACTCCACGATCTTAGAGGGCCTTTCCAACCTAAGTGATTTCATGATTCCGTGTTTTGGGGGACCTGGGCCCATGTGTGATTCCACCCACATCTCCATCCCTCCATCACTGCGGATGCCCCGTGAGCCCCAGCAGCAAGACCAGAAGGGAACCAGCTCCTTTCAGCTCGTTTCTTTAATAAGGAGACGTAAATCATTACAAAATAACCATCAAACGATCAGAGACGGAACGACAGAGTCCACACGAGGGGAAGGGGCATTAAAAGCAGCTTCCGCCGGAGCCGAGCGCTGCGGGGCTGGGGCGGTCCGAGCGGGGCCGGCACTGCGGGTCCAAGAGTGGCCGAGCCTGCGACTTCCAAAGCAGCTGGCTCCTCCCTCCCTGATCGGGAGAAAAAAGGAAAAGGAACCCGAGCCCGTTGCAAAGATTCGTGGATTCACTTCCTTTTTGAGCCCCGGGAGCATCTCCGTGGCACAGCTGGGTTCGCTCCGCGGTGCCGCCAGGAGAGGGAAGTGCCAGCCCTCGTCCCCCAAAACAGAAACCACCAAGTGGACAAGGCAGAAGTAACCCAAAATTACCCCAAAAAGCCTTTTCACCACCAATAGGTCGACCTCAACATCTGTGCCCAGCGTTGTCCCGTCCCTCGCCCGGCGTGACAGCGGCACCCAAGGCCAGCGAGACGGTGGCCGCTGCGGCTCCTGGCAGCCTGAGCCCCACGAAACCGGGGACGTGGACACATGGGGGGAAGGGGGTCACGGCTCACCGTGGGCCTGTCTCCGTGGGGTCCCGGTGCACCGTGCTCTAATATGGCTTCTAAAGTTGCTCTGACGGTGGAATGCACCAACGCGACACAGGACACTGAAGCCACGATGTTGCTGCTACCCGGCCATGGGACAAACGCGACAAGACACAGGAACACGACACACATGGACGCCACGGCCGCGTCGGTGATAGCTCACTCTCCGCTGGCGGGTCGGGCTTGGCATGCTTTGCTTCTTAGCATAATTTTCTTCCTTTATATGATTTAATTGGGGATTTTCATTTTAATTGGGGGCGGCGGGGGGGAAGATCAGGGCGGTGGAGAGCTCTCGAGCGATGGGTTTTGGTGGTCGCCGCCTCCTCCCTGGCGGGAGGCCGGAGATGGGGACGGCAGTGCCGGGGCGGTGGCACCGCGCCGGGCTGGGGCCATGCTGCTGCTGCTACTTGGCTGCGTCACATGCACTGCTCGTGGTATATACAGCTATGTCTCCATATAATTTACCTACACACAGCTAAGGGGCGGGTCAGAGGCAGCGCAGATGGCTTCAGGATGTTGGTTGGTTTTCCCTTTTTTATTAAAAAAAAATTAAATAATGTATTAAAGTCACAGTCCTCCCCCTCCCCAAAGGCTTAAAGAGTCTGAATGGAAAGCAGGCAGGTGGGATCGCCACTCCTGGCCTGGATCCCCGGACCTCGGCCGATGCAGTGGGTCTGGGGCGGAGGGGAGCACACAGGAGGGGGTGCATCTGGGTGTGCAGGTGTGCAGGTGTGATGTGCAGGTGTACAGGTGTGCAGGTGTGCAGGTGTGATGTGCAGGTGTGCAGGTGTGCAGGTGTACACACCTCCACCTGCTTCCCTGGGAAGGCTGCAGGGCCATGCACACTCGCTGGCTGCAAACAGTAGAATTTCAGTGCTTTTTCTAATTCCTCTTCTTTTAACCCTAACCATGTAAGGCAAATGCCCCACACACCCCACACCCCCTCCCCTCCCCCCCCCCCAATGCCTGGATGGACCCCAAAATGAGACTGAGTCCTACCAGTGCTCCTGACCATGGGGAATTGGCCCCCCTCCAGCTCCCCATTATAAAAAGCATCCCAAGACTTCTCCCTTTGGTTACAGGAGCAGGTCAGGACCCCACCTGTTGACATTGACACATCCATTAGGAAAAAGTACTAATTAAAGCTGGAGATGGCCCTGAGAGACCACTGGCTGGATGACCCCTGCAGACGCAGCATGGCCCCAGTGCCACCTTCACCAGGGCATGGGCCAAGTGCAGCCGCAGTGGTGGTGGAGGTGGTCATTAGAGGTCCCTGTCCAACATCCCCTTCCCACACTGCACCTCGGCCATCTGAGCCCCAAACCTCCCACCGATAGAGATGTTCTGCCCTGGGGACCTGTCCCAGAGCTGCATAACCCTCCAGGGACAGGGGCTGGTCCCCATGTCCATTTGAACCCCCTGAGCCAAGTTTCAAACCCGGTGACTGTCACCAAGTTTCCCATTATCTCCGCACCTCTGGAGAGGGCCAGGATGCCCTTTGGGAAGTCAGAGCTGGGGGAGCTGCTAAAGCATCCAACAGCACTGGGATGAGCTCAATTTTGGCACTGTGTCCCTGGACCCAGGTCCCAGCCCAGGTGTTGAACCCCCAGAGCAGTGTCCCCAGTGCCAGCACATCCCTGGGGCTCAACCCTTCACCGCTGTGGTGCCGGAACCCCCAGCACTGAGTCCAGGGAAGCCCAAAGGAGCAGAGCGTGAGGCTGCTGTGGAGCTGGTGCTGGGACAGGGACACGAGCTAACATCAGTGCTCCAGTGCAGACTGGACTGCACTGGGCAGGGCTGCTGGGCCCTTTCCCAGCTGCAGAGAACTGTGTTGGCTTTCTGGCCCAGGGGTTTTTCTGGGACAGAGGGAGAAGTAGCCTAGAAAAGCTCTTAGCCACTGTAAGGGTCATGGATATGGCTTATACCCCCAAGGGGAGCAAGACGGGGTGGATTTAACAGCCAATGGCCTGGTGGGGAGTCGCAGCTCATGGGGGTCAGGGGCTTTGGTCCATTGTTGGCCCCAGGCTTGCTCTTGCCATCCCCACCCGCAGCAGGTGGTGGGACTGGAGCTCCCCATGGCCCCCTGGCTGCCCTGAGGCTTGGGTGCCCACAGCAATGATGGGACATGGGACGGACAGTCTCTGGGGAGACACCTGGTGCAGCTCTGGAGGGCTGCCCCCATCACATCTGGAGACCTCTCATTGAAAATCTGCCTCATGGAAGCATTTTGATCTATGGGATTCACCAAGCATGGTGGGACACAGATGCAAATCACCCAGCGCTGCCCCTCTGAGGACAAAACAGAGGTTGTGGTGCTGCTGGTGGTGGTGATCCCCACAGTGCTGCTGCTGGTGCATCCACATTTCACCCTGTGTCTCCTTGGAGCAACCCTCCCGAGGCTCCCTGTGCCCAGACTGGCCTCCACAGCTCCTGCTGCAACACTGAGGGCTTGGCACCCCACCACCACAGCAGGATCCATGGCCGCTGCAAGCCTCTCCTCAGAGAACCTAAACCTGGAGCTGGCCAGGGGCACTCAGCCTTCCTTGGGGAGGGCCAGGGGGAGGCACCTGGGTCTCTTCAGAGGGTCTTCTGCACCATTTTTCTGTCTCACTGCTGGTCATGCCCCAACCAAGCACAGTGGGTCTGGTCATCTCGCACCATCGGGCTCCAGTATCACCTCCATGCAAAGTTCCACGGTTCCCCACATGATCCCAAGGGCAGGATGGTGGCAGCAATGCTGCAGGCTGGTGACACAGCTGCTGGGGAAGGTCCCAGGTGTGCTGCTGGCTTTGCACTGGGAAAGGATGGCAAGCAGAGGCAATGGGATATGCAGCAGAAGGGAGCGATGCTGAAGAAAAAAAGAACCATCCATGTCTTTAACCTCTTCCCCTGGAAGCTATTGGGACTGCCTGGATACCCTTCCAGAGGCATCGAAGGGCATTTCAGCTTAAAACAGAACAAAAACCAAAAGGAAGGTTGCAGAACTGAGGTATCAGTAGCTCTGGGTGAGCTGTCCGCAGCCGGCAGAGCTGCCTATTTGTTCTTCCCGAGAGCTGCATCTACTTCTTCCTCTGGCTTCAGCGAGTGCCACTGGGCAATGGGCCGCCGCGGGTTGGCCAGCATGTCGGACCAGTGCCGCAGCTCCGTGCCGGTGGAGTTCAAGCCCGTGAAGATCTTGCCGATGGCCTCGTTCTTCCCCAGCTTGTCGTAGTCCAGCACTGTGATGACCACTTGCACTTTCTAAAGGAGGAAACATTTTTTAGAGGGGTGGAAAGGTGCGGTGGCCATGACAGCTCCATAGCCCCAGGGTGCCCCAGGGATACCCCAAGGATGAGCCCCACTGTAGTCCATTTTGGGGCAGGACCCCCTCCCTGCTTCCTTCATGTCCTTCTCTGAAGAGTGCAGAGCCCAGTGGGGGCCCAGCTCATCCTGAGCCGATTCACCTGGGAAAGGTCATCAAGGTGCGGCGTGCGGCTGGGCAAGAGCTGTGGGCTACTGGGCAGGGGCAAGGGGCACATGCAGGGACTTGCACAGGACATGGAGGGGCAGAAGGCAGTGGCCAAGAGTCCGAAATGCCCCCAGCACCGCCCTGTTGTGCTTAGGGCGAGCACTGTTGGATCAGGAGCAGAGGAAAGCCCTATTTCAGCCGTGATCTGGGTTGGGGTTCATCTCCCATGGGCGCTGCCCAGCCTCCCACCTCTGCCTCCACACCAGCTGCCCTCAGCATCAGCCCAGGCCCCAGATGAGACTGGAAGAATCTCCTGGGTAACCAGACCAGGAGCTCAGTAGGAGCAGCTCAGGCTGCTGGGAAGGCCGGGATGGGGGCTTAGGCAGCTTTGGAACATCTTCCATCCCAGGGGAGTCATCAGACAAACCTGTATCTGCTCAAAGGGGATCTCAAAGCTGAAGGACTCATTGAAGTAGGGGTTCAGGGTCTTCTTCTTGACAGTGGTCTTCTTCTTCTTCAATCTCTTGCCATTCTGCAGCAGGTGGATCTTCACGTAGGGATCTGGGGGTCAGGACAGGGCATTAGCCAGGGCTGAGGTGCCCTGGGGATACCACTAGGGATACCCCTGGGATACCTCCTGGTCCCAGGAGACATCTCAACCCAGGGTGAGGGAGAGACTGCCCTGAGTAAAGATGGTGTGAGGTTTGTGGATGGATGCCAAAGACAAAATGGTTGGGCTGGAGAAGATTTGTGGGAGCAACTGGCCAAGGGATGGAGCTCTTCTGCATTCAGCAGAGCTGGGGAAGGGTCTGGAGAGTCAGGAGAGTGAGGAGAGGCTGAAGGAGCTGGGGAGCCCAGCCTGGAAAAAGGAGGCTCAGGGGGACCTTCTCATTCTCCACAACTCCCTGACAGGAGGGGGCAGCTGGGGGGGGGTCGGGTTCTGCTCCCACGAAACAAGGGACAGGAAAAGAGGAAACAGCCTCAAGCTGAGACAGGGGAGATTCAGGTTGGACATCAGGAAGAATTTGTTTATGGAAAGGATGGTCAGGCATTGGAACTGCCCAGAGAGGTGGTGGAGTCCCCATCCTTGGAGCTGTCCAAGCAATGCCTGGACATGGCACTCAGTGCTCTGGTCTGGGTGACAAGGGGGGGCAGGGGGGGACCAGGCACAAGTTGAACTTGATGGTCCTGAAGATCTTTTCCAACTGTAATGATTCTGGGATTCTGTGCTGTGGGCCCCCTTGTAGGAAGGCAGGGGACAGTAGAGTGACACCTGGTGCTGGCCTGACCCCTGTTTCTGGAGCAGGAAAGTCCACAATAAAGCTGAATCCTTCCAGCCATGCAGGTACTGCTCTTGTCATGTGTAAAGCATGTCTAGAGAGAGCTGAGGACCCCTGGGCACAGAGCTCAGCCCCAGGATGGGGCTGGGAAGACACTTTAGCACAAAACATGCTGTCAACCAAGGTCCCTGGCCATGAGGTCAAGGAGGAGCAGGACCAGGAGCAAATGGCAGAGGAGCACTTTCACCACCCAGGTCCTGCAGCATCCTGGGGGACCAAATTCAAAGGGCGTCACCCTGATTTTCTAAGACTTTGCTAAGCCTTCTGATGTTTGCATTCTTGTAACAAACTTTCTCACACACAGTTCTGTAAACAACTTATGTTTTGCATTCTTTCATGGAGGAGGAGAGAATTGATGGACTCTTGGTCTGTCCAGTGTCATTGGAGAGGTGGCACTGTCACCCTCCAATCCACTGTCACTTTTGGAAAACTATAAATGTTGGAGTCAGAAAATAAAGGTCCCTCTTTTTTGTTCACCTGGAGAGCAGCAGTGTCCGTGTTGTCTTTTCGTGGTGTATTACGACAAAAGGGTCCTTCCCAAGAGTCAGGGATGCATCCCATGCCCATCTTCCCTCACCCCCCAGCCAGACCTTGGGCTGCCTCCAAGGCACGAGGAGGCAGGGGGGGTTTTCTCAAGCTCTGCCAGACAGGTGGCCCCAGAGTCGTTTCCCACAGAGGATGCTGAGAGCCCCCAGCAGGGCAGGGGTAGGCTGCCTCTGAGCAACACCCACCTGAGAGGCCCCCAACATCCATCTTCTTCAGGTTCTTGGCTTCCAGGATGCAGACAGTGAGCTTCCCAGCTGTGGGCACGTACCGGAGGGAGATGCAGATGTCTCCCAGCTTCTCTGGCTGCCAAGCAGAGCAAGGAGGGGAGATCAAAGCCTCGCCAGTGCCTGAGACTCCAGTGTTTGCACACAATCACACATGCAAGTTCCCCTAAACCCTGCTCAGTCCAGGCACAAGCTGGCACCCTGTGCACCAACACAAGAGTTTGATCACTGGGTCCAGGGCAAGCTAGGCCCAGCACACAGGATATTTTATAGTCTTGATTTTTTTTGTTGTAGGAACATTTTCACACAGAATAACAACGGGTCAGATCCCAGTAATGACTGCCAGGATGTTCATGGTACCCTGTTGGGACCCCACAGGGATTGGGACCCTGAGCTGTGGGATGGCCCTGAAAGCAGAGCTCACCCCATGGCCAGCCCCCATCCCAGGCCCCCAGCCAGGGGGTCTGCAGGCTGACTCTCACCTCCTCCTTCTCTCCACTCTGCAGGTCCCGCCACTCCTCGATGGGCTGGCCCAGGTCCACTGTGTTCATGGGCACCTTCACCTCACCGATGATGTCGTGCTTGGAGAAGCGATCAAAGTCGTAGATGGCCATCACCAGCGTCTTCCCACCCAGCTCCTGGTAGGGCACCTGCACAAAGGGACAACAACCAGGCTGCAAGGGGGACCCCGAGCCAGGACCACCTGCTCCTGGAAGGGAGAGTCAACACACGGGGCTGCTACAGCCAGGGGGATGGATGGAGTGGGAGACAAGGTCCTCGTTATGGATGCAGGGGCTCACCTTGAAGGTGAAGGTCTCATTGAAGGCAGGGTTGAGGGTCTTCTTCTGCACTTTGGTCTCATACTTTTTCTTCTTGTCAGGGAGCAGGAACACCTTGACATAGGGGTCTGAGGTGCCACCCATGTCCAAAGCTGGCAGTTCGGCAGCTTGGAGGATCCCCACTGTGAGCTGGAAAGGCAGAGGAGTCCTCAGTGAGACAGCCCAGCCATGCCCTGCAGCTGCCAAGGGCTCATCTCCAGTCCAACATGGGACAGGACTTCCTATAACACAGCACCCACCCAGCTCCTCCTTCCCCTCGTGTGCCTCCCAGGTCCAGCACTGAGACCTGTCCTCCTCTCAACTCCCCCCCTGGCAAACCCCACTCCTCAGCTGAGCCCCAGCCCCTCCATCACCTGATTTGCCTGGAAATCATAGTCCAGTGAGAACTGCAGCTTGCCCAGGTTCTCTGGCTCCTTCTCCTCTTCCTCACCTTCCCCCTCTGTCAGACCCGTCTCTGCGTCATCGTCATCCTGTTGTTCCTGCAATGGCAGCCGAGGTGTCCAGCTCAGCAGAATGGTCACAGCCCAGCAGCCCCAGCCCCACAGCTCTGGGGACCTCAGCACCCCAACACTCCTGGTGTCTCAACACCAGGTTCTCCCACCAGAGGGAGGGAGAGCCACGTGGTGGGCACATGAAGCACGGACAGAGCAGGCTGGGAGTGGCACTGGCTGTGCCACAGCCACGCAGCTCCCAGGGAGGCCCTGGTGCTGATCCAGCCAAAATGACAGGGGGGCTGCCAGGGGTGCCAGGACAAGGGATTGACTGCAGGGGAGGGAGGTTTGGTGCTTGCAGGTGGTGGGTCCTGTGCCCCCAGCCCATGCTTGGAGGAGCACTACAGCCAGAGCTAAGGGCTTATCAGGGCCATTTCCAGGCTTTGTAGGCTCAGAAATAGATTGTCCCCAGGAAATCCACCCCTCTTCCTGCCTCTCCAAGCACAGTCCATGGGGCAGGAGTCCCAGCTCTTTGCCCCCTCTTTGATGTGTCCCCAGTCCCCCATCCCACCCAGGAAGCAGAGGATGGAGAAGGAGGCTCATGGTGACACTTACATGGAGGGTGTCCCCGAGCAGAGAGGCAGCCAGGGCAGGACAGCGAGGGCACCGTGGGCAAAGAGAGACACGTTACACAGACACTGAAGAACCGTGGCAGGGTGGGGGATCAGGGCTTGTACCACCTGTGGAGCCCCAGAGGACCCAGCCCTCGCTCTACCGTGGGGAATACCACCTCCCACCTGCCCCCTCTACTGCTCCAGCCCTGTCTGCATGCCCATGGTGCCCACATGGCTCTGAAGAGCAGGAACAGATACCCAAATTCTCCCATCCCCTCCAAATGGCCATGAGCCAAGGCCATTGAAATGGCTGGAGTGGCCCCAAGCCTGTGGGTACCAAAGCCTGCCTTGGGCTGGCCACCAGGATGAGTTACCAGCACCTACCACTTCACCGCGGACGTTTTGGGGATCCCAGACTGCCCGGTGCTTTGGCCTGGTGGGCCTCCCCTCCCAGTTAAAGGCTCAGAGGAATGAGTCTGACCCAGAGGGAGGTGGGGTTAAATCAACATTTCCTGGCTCAGGTGAAGCTCTGGCAGGTCCAGGCTGGCTTGAGCCTGGTCCATCTGAGCCACCAGGCACTGGAAGAGGACAGTGCTGCTGTCTCAGGTCCTGGCTCCACTGTCCTATCCCAGGGCGCTGGTGGCTCCATCCCAATCTGCCGCCTGATCTGTGAGTGCCCTGACACAGTCCATAACTCAGCCAGAGGGGCTGTTGGCCAAGCAGCCCAGGAGGACATCACCTGGTTGCCTGACTTCATGTCCTTCATGTTCATGGCATTCTTCATGCCTTTGCCCTTCTCCTTCTTGTTCTTCTTCTTCTTGCAGCAGCACTTCTTGCAGATGCAGAAGCAACAGGTGAGGATGAGGAGTCCGGCCACGACTGCGATGGCGATGAGGGCCCAGGGTGGCACTGTGGGCAAAAGCCAGTGTCATGGTCAGCCCCGAAGCTCCCTCCCAGCCACCCAAAAACCTTGTAGCACAGGTTGTACTGGGACCAGTGTGGTGGGGAGGTCATCAGGAGGGTAACACCTGGGAAAGGAGCTACTCACAGGGGATCTTGTTGAGCTCATTCATGAACTTGTCCCTCAGCTTGGTGAACATGTCCTCCTTGCTCTCGCCCGGCCCCGCAGCCTCAGTGGAGTTCTCCATCGTGCTCATGGGCAGCGTGCTGGCCGTGGCCTCTGGGGCCATCATGGATGCTTGCTTGAACGTCATGGTGGGTCAGGGGCCCCCTGGAACACATCACCTCGCTGGTCACACAGTCCCTGCTGCTCCCTCTCCTCCCCAGTGTCCCCAGGACAGCACCTGCGTGGGCAGCAGGGCTGCACCAGGACACCTTGTCTTCTGCTAGAGGGGCACAGACCCAATGTCTGTGAGAGGTGACCTGGATCCCTCACAAGCAGTGGGAAGCCCAGCTGGCCCCTGCGTTTCCTGGTCCTTGACATCTCCAAAGACACGGGGAGCACCCGCCCTGCTTCAATGATGGTGCCAGCTCCGAGCCTCCTGGGGACAATGAGGACACTCCTGGGAGGAGATCACCTGTCAAGGCTCCTTGGGATGAGGGGAGGGGGTTTGCATCCCCAGGAGAGAAGAATGAGGTCAGCTGGGACAAATCCAGCCCTCCCATCTCCTCCTTTTCTCAGGCAGGGACCCCAGGCATGGGGCACCCACGGGGACCCGGCACGGGTGTGGCACCCTCAGGACTTGCTCCCAGCCCCAGGGTAGCTTCCAAGTCTGGGAGCAGCAGTAACACACTGCTCTTCTTCCAGCCCCCAGGGAGCTTTGGCAGGGCACATTTTGAGGATGGAAGGAAGCAGGGAAGAGCTGGCTCTACACAGTAGTGGCAGGTTCAGTGTGCAGGTCAATGGATCAGCTCACCTGTTACAGGTACCATGTCCTAGGTGCCACACCTCCCAACTCCACGGGGCTGCCCTAGCCAGCTCTGCTCCTCCATGGAGCCAGGGAAGGTGTTCAGGTCACAGCCAGGGCTGCAAAACAGCCAAACACACTCTGCACCCCCTCCCCAGCCCAGCTGCATCCGAGCACCCGCCAAGGATGGGGACAGCCATCGTCCTGTAAATGTGGCTTTGACTCCTGCAGGCAAACCTTGTACAAAGTACCCCACAACCCCAGCTCCAGCCCCAAAGTGCCTCCACAACCCCATCAGAAAGCGGCTTGCAAGAGAAGACCAAAGCAGGGAAGAATGCCAGGGAATGCACAGTGCCAGGGGGGTTAAGGAGAACACCAGGCTCTCCAGCAGGGGAAGCAGAGACTAGCAGGATCACAGATAACCCAGGAAGGAGTTTCTGGGGGCAGATGAGCTGTGGCTTGAATGCACCCCCTTCCTTGCATCTCTTCTTTCCTCCTCACCCTCAAGAAGCCTCTCAGCCAGAGCATTGTCTCGTGGGGCCAGGTGTTCCTCTACCTTTCCTGCAGAACTCGGAAAGGAGTGCTCTCACCTCAAAAAAGGCAGCCAGAGAGACTTGGGGGTGTTGCTGCCAGAAACTGACACTGCCATGTGTCTCCAGCCACCTTGCAGGTGAATCAAGCACTGAATTACCCAGAGTGTGGCTCCACCCCTGGACACCTTCCTCCTGCACCACTGCTCCTGGGAGAATGTGGTGTGGGGTCTGGGGGCCCCCCATGAGGCAGAGGCAGCTCTTCACACAACAAAATGTGATTAGTGACTCTCACCTAGACAAGATCCCTGCTGCAAGCCTGCAGCTTTGTCACCCTTGGCCACAGTCACCTTCCCACCCCACCCAGGGGCTGTCACAGCCACAAACACCAGCATCACCATCACCTAGCCCTGAAACCTGGCACTGGGGGGCTGGAGCAGGATGCTGGAGGTCCTCTACAACCTCCACATCCTTCTTGGGATTAACCAGGAGCTGCTGCATTTAACCCCTACCCAGCTGAGGGTTATTTGATCTTGAGGGCCTCGAAGGTTCCCCAAAGCTTCCAGCAGCTGAGGAGACCTGGATGTGTGTCTGGGTCTGTCCCCACCACTTGAGGGGTTTGTCCCCATCACTACCCATGTGCACCAGGGTGGGTGGGAGGAGAGCCAGGATTTGGAAACCAAAGGCTGCTGGAGGAAACTTCCAAGTGCTGGATCCTGCCCCCTTGGTCTGGGGCAGGGGTCCTGGCTCTGCCCTGCACCCAGGGACAAACGATGTGGGGTCCAGGCCACTGACACTCTGCAAGCTCCCCAGAAAACAGGAGGTGGGGGACCCCAGGGCTGCACCCCACCACAACACACCCCAAGGCGCCCGCTCTGCACCCAAACCAGCCACACAAGGCGGGCAGCACCCGGAGTGGGCACCTGGCTGAGCCGCCCCTCCTCCCAGTCCTCGGGCACTCAGCCCAGCACCGCCGGGGGCAGGAGAGCCCCGCTGCGCTCCAGGACGCGATGACCTCGGTGCTGCTGTGTAAACGTGCACAGCGCATGTAAATGCTCTTGCACGGTGTGTGTGTGAATGCTCATGCCCGGGTGTGTGCCCGTGGCCGTGCACAGCTGCGAGCACACCTGCCCGGGGCTGTGTGTGAGTGCCCGGGCTGTGTGTGAGTGCACATCCAGGCTGTGTGTGAGTGCACATCCAGGGCTGTGTGTGTGTGCCAGGGCTGTGTGTGAGTGCCCGGGGCTGTGTGTGAGTGCCCGGGCTGTGTGTGAGTGCACATCCAGGCTGTGTGTGAGTGCACATCCAGGCTGTGTGTGAGTGCACATCCAGGGCTGTGTGTGAGTGCCCGGGGCTGTGTGTGAGTGCCCGGGCTGTGTGTGAGTGCCCGGCGATGTGTGTGAGTGCACATCCAGGCTGTGTGTGAGTGCACATCCAGGCTGTGTCTGTGTGCCAGGGCTGTGTGTGAGTGCCCGGGCTGTGTGTGAGTGCACATCCAGGCAGTGTGTGAGTGCCCGGGCTGTGTGTGAGTGCACATCCAGGCAGTGTGTGCCCGGGCTGTCCCCGGGGCCGTGCACACCTGCCAGGGCGGTGTCGCTTGTCCGCTCGGGCAGGCCCGCGTGGCAGTGCCAGCACCCAGCCGTGGTGTGCGTGTCCCCGGCCGTGCGAGGCAGCGCCCGCAGCCCGTGCAAGGCTCGCACACACCCGCACAGCCCCGATTGCCGGGGGGCTGTGGAGCAGAGATGCAGCACAGACACTTATCCAGGGAACTGCTGCTTCGGGGGCTGCTGGGGGAACTCTGCGGGGCTGCCCGGAGCTGCGGGCTGCAGGCAGCATCAGGCCTCGCTAGAGGGGTTGCTTTTGAACTGGGCAACCTGACTGGCGTCACTAATTGCTTGCTCCCTTGTGGGGCTCACCGGGCGCTGGCAGAGCTGAAGCCGGGGGAAACTGAGGCTCGAGAGGCGCCTGCGGGGAGCCAACCAGTGGAGACCCTTGCTGCTCCCCCTCCAGCTGAGCGCCCTAGAGCCCCTGCCGTGGGGGCGGGGGGCTGATCCTGCCCCCCGGGCGAGAGGACCAGGCTCTGATCTGCCACCTGCATGGGCAGGGCAGGGCAGTGCCGTGGGGGCAGCCGGGGAGGGATGGGATGCTGGGAGGGCAGGGAGTGGGGCAGTCTGTGGGGCACGGAGAGCAAGCAGTGGGGCAGTGTGATCTTGCGAATGTCCCTTCACCTCCAGGACCCAGTCCCCACTGTGCCTCACCGGGTGTCGCCGGGCACATCCCGTGTCCCCAGCAGCCCAACCTCTCAGCTGTGGGGGCAGAGCTGCTCCAGCCCGGGGCGCAGATTCTCAGTGGGTGGGGGCCCGTCCCAGCCGTCTGTCCCAGTCCCAGCCCCTTCCCCCGGCAGCGGGCGGGGGCCGTGCGGGCACGGCTGCGGCACTGCATTGCAGTCCTGCTCCGGCTCCGCTGCCGGCTTTTTTTTTTTTTTTTTTTTTTTTATTCCTTTTGCAATTTTTTCCCCTCCTCTTTGCAAGTTGCGGCAGCCGCTGGCGAGGAGCCGAGCAGCGGCCGGCGGTGCGGGTGGGAAGGGAGCTCGGCCCCCCTCAATCCCCACCGCACCCCCAAACCCCGCTGGGCTGCCCCCGCCGAGGACTCGCTGCCGTTCTTCAAGTTTCCTCTTTATTCCTGCCTGGTTTGGAGTTGTTCCCCGTCAACCCCCACTGCTCCCGTCATCCCCCCTCCCCTCCGAGATCGCAGGTTATGGACATAAAGAAAATACGAGGGTTATAATTAACCATGTCTATCAGTGCTTGGCCGAAGAACAAGTGTGGGTTAAGGCATCATGAATAAATTATGGCTAGGAAGGGACCCTTGCTGCCTTGCTGATCCCTGGGGATCCCCCAGCCCCTTCGTGGGGTGCAGCACCCATCAGGGGAGGTTGATGGGAATGGTCGGACCCACTGCATTCCTCCTCCCACCAAAAAAAAACCACAAAAAACTCCCAGGAGCTCCCCATGGAGCAGGACAGGCTTCACCTCGGCAGCTGCTGCAGAGACCCCACAGCAGTGGCAGCGGGTGGGGAGGGTGGCACATCACCCATGCACCTCCATTACACTGCCCCCACGGTGTGGGGTCCCCACAGCCCCCCAGCTGCCACCTCTGCCCCCACAGGGCTTTATCTAGCTCCGTATTGCTCCAGCCCCCCAGTGCGTAACCCTGAATCCCACCAAACCCATCACCCTCACAGTGCATTTCTCCCCTAATGCACCCCCCTGCAGCCCCAGTGCCTCATCCTGCACCCCTCAGTGCAGCACCCCAAATCCACCACTGCAGCACCCCCAGAGGACATCCCATATCCTGTGCCTGCAGCACTTCCCAGACCACCTAACCTATCACCCCAGCCCCACTTCGTGCATGCACCTGCATGCTGCACCACCCTCAGAGCCCCTAAAACCCTTCTGCACCCCACTGTGTTACCCTGTACCCCTCAGGCAGTGTCCCCCAGCTGCAGACATCTGGCCTAGGAGCCCCAGGGGCGGTATCCAGCGAGTTCCCTCCAGGCTCAGCCCCCAAACTGGCCCCAGGTGTCCGTCCCCCCTCCCCCCAGTGAAGCTGATACTGAACCCCGAGAAACTGCACTGAGCTCCAAACCAGCCCTTCCTGGTGTAAACCTCCCCGGCTCCATTGCTGGTTTTAGGGAGCAGAGGGGGTGGGGGTGTCCCCCTCCCTCGCACACATTCCATTTGCTGCATTCCGTTTGCCAAGGCAACACCCCAAGGTTTGGTGGGATGCAAATCCCAGGCTGGAGCCAGCGATCCCATCCCCATCCATCCCCAGGGCATCCCCTGTGTACAGAAAAGCAGTTTAGACACTGAAAAATCCCCTGGCTGAGCCCTTCATCCCTCCTCCTCCTCCTCCTCCATCAAAGGCTCCATCCCAGAGACCACCCCCGCTACACTGCTGCAGCACCTGGCACAAAAAAGGGGATTTGGGGTTTCTCCAGAGCTGGTCCCATCATGGGCATCCCCTGTCCCAGCAGCAGCTCCCTGTCTGGGTGGGATGGGGAAGGATGGAGGGGGAGATTCATTGCCTGGGGGGCTTTGAGGACTTCTCATCAGCCAGGGTGCTCTGCAAGGACCAGACCTGGAATGAGAATTTTGGGATGCACAGAAGGATGGGGATGTCCCTGGACGTGGCAGCTCAGTCCCCATCAGGGTGAGGGCTTTTGGGGAACCCAGCTGCTCCTCTGCAGGGGCAGAAGGAACCTCCCCTGCACCAGCAGGAACTTCTCCCCTCCAGGAAGGTGAAGGCCACGGGGATGATGGAGAGCAGGAACAGCAGCAAATGAAGATTAATGAGGCTGAGGCAGCAATTAGCAGCAGCCGGCGCTGACCGAGCAGGGGCTGGGTGTGGGCGGGCGGGCCGGGGGAGGGGGGTCCCAGCTCCGGCCCCCCCGGGCCGAGGGATGAAGGGAGAGGGAGACCCCAACCTGGGGGGGCTCGTTAGCAAACGAAGGGCAGCTGCCAGCGTGGGCCCAGAGGGATGAGTTCTTGCTCCTTTAGGGGATAGCAGAGCCAGGTCTGAGCTGTCCTGCTGGGACAGGGAAGTGGGAACCCCCCCAAGACCTCCACGAACAAGGAGCTGACCCCAAAACTGCGCTGCCGTGTGCCAGGGCTTGGGCTTGGATGATCATGAATGAAAATCCCGAGCCAGTTCCAAGGTAAGACCTCTCCCACCCTGATGCCAGCAGGAAGCCTGGGCCCTAGAGAGCCTGCACAGCCCTGCAGTGCAGCCCGGGGGCAAGCAGAGATTACAGAGTACAGCTGAGATACTTGGCAGTGCCCCATCTGGCTTTTGATGCCAACAGGAGTTTTGCTTCTGGGGTCAAGGGCTGGAGGGGGAGAGCCCATCTCTGCCGGAGCCACTGGCACAAAGCCTGGGCATCCCCCGGCCGGGCCAGCGGCCCTGGCTCCCCAGCGCTCCCATCGGCCCGGAGTGGGACACGGAAGGGACACGCTGGGCCGGAGTTTCAGCTCACAGCGGTGAGACAGAGACTCTAATTAAGGCAAAGACATGACTTGGCTTCTAATGGTCATTTAATTAACCGAAAATTCCTTGCAAGGGATGTGTGAAGGCAACAGACCAAAGGATCAGGGAGGAGGGGGGGGATGGGGCGCTGGGTGGGGAGATGCTGTAGGACCCTGCTGCAAAAGGACTCTGCAACAGCCCAGCAAGCCGTGGAATCTCATCCCTGCTCCCCTTCCCCAGCAAAACACTACAGCAGCTGCATCAGCAGTGCTAGAGCAGACCCTCAGCACCCAGCATGGTGGAGCAGCTCCCAGGGCTTGGGGAGCACTTTCCCCCAGGATCCCCCCACATTCCCACCCTGATCCACTGTGCTGAGGGCAAGGGAAGTCTCTGCTCCCTCAGCTCCACATTTTTCAGGGGAGGGTGTTCCTACAGCTGAGGGATGTGATGGGGTGAGGATACTGTAGTAGCATGTGGCAGCACAGGACCCGAGCTGCTGAGACATCACCCTCTCAGGGACACGTGTTCCTGTCCCCAAACCCACGCAGGAGCAGGTGCTGCCGGCCAGACAACCCCACTCTCCAAGGGAAACTGAGGCACAGCATGGGAAGCAGCATCCTGGGAGAGGAAATCCCTGAGCAGGGCTGAAGCTCAGCATTCCCCCAGCTCTGAGTGGGCCAGTGACAGCCACCAGACCTCACCGGGACCCCCGCACTGCTCCCCATCCTGCAGGCTCCAGCAGCATCTCTGGATGGGACCAGAGCTGCCCAGCACCCTCCTCCCAGCAGGACACACTCCACTCATGGCCTCATCACCCACCAGCTCCCTAATTAAAATTAACAACTTGCTGGGGTTCAGCAGCCCCAGCCGCAGGCTCTTCCCCAGGGATGAGTAACCCGAGGAGGGCACCACACTGCCCAGCTGGGGACAAGCTCCTGCCTCACTGCCCCATAACTGGAATCTGACCTCCTCATCATGGAGCCCCTGGCCTCAAGGAAGAAAACAGCCTCTGGCTCATGAAGGGGAGCTTGTAAAATAAAAAATTTAGAACTGATAGTGGTTTCACAGCCAGTGCTTGCCTATGAGAGAGGATCTGTGTTACTCACAGCAAACCCAAGTGAGGTCTAGCAGTAAATGCAGCCTTAAGGCAGCTTTTGTCCATCATCTGGGTTCCAGATTGATGGCTTCTGGTGTTCCCAAGCCAAACCATCAGCTTCTGCTGCCAGAAGTCTCCTACTGGATGGACACGTAAAGGTCAATGGGGGGAAGGGATCATCCCACCCTGCCCTGTTCGCTCCTCCTGCAAAGCACCCCCCAGCCAACAGCTATTGGGGAGCTTCACAGCTGTGGCAGGGCCCCCCAGAGGATTGTGACTCGGGGAGATGGCAGGTTCGTCCCTACCCAGGGACACCTCCCTGCATAGGGACCACTGTTGGCACCCACCAGTGCCAGGGTGCCCAGTGAGGCAGTTCAGGGATTTTCTGTGCCTTTGCCTCTAAAATCAGAGCAGCAATGAGGAGAAATGGGGGACGAGGGCAGTGACAGCCCACGATGCCAGCACCTACATCAGAGGAGAGAAGGACCCACTGCTGGGCGCTCAGAGCCCTGCCTGGCACCCAGAGGTGCTGATTCCCCAAAGCCCACTTTTTCTAGAGGGATCAGGCCCTGGCTCTGGTTTGCAGCTGCCCCAGGAAGGGCAGGAGGGGGCTGAGCTGGGACTGGTGCCAGGGCTCCTGCAGGAGCCGGGGCAGGCACTGCCACAGCCACTGCCACCTGAAATTTGGGTGCCAACAGCAAAGGGACTGATGAGCACGTTGTCCCCCTCTCCACTGTGGCTCTCTGCTGCCCACTGTCTCCCATCAGTGCTGCACTGCTCTCTCGTCCCACAGGAATGCTGCAGAGGCTGCAGGCACCATTCACCACCAGCACTTCCTTCAGAGGGTTTTGGCTCACGCCATGTGCCACCATGGCACAGGCAGGAAAGGCAGCTGGGGATGCTGGACACCACATCCTGAGCTGTGGGGACAAAGCTGTTGCCAAGGACAGCAGGGCACATGGAACATTCCACACGGCACTGCCCACTGCCACAGCAAACCACCAGGCTCACCCCAACCCCAGGTAGCACACTCAGCACACAGACCCATGAATGGCCAAAGAAGCCTCCCAAAAAAAAGGTTTCAGCTGCGGCCAGAGCCCGGCCCGCTCCCCAGCACCGTGACGCCATGGCAGCAGCATCTCGCTCCGAAGGCAACACGAGAGCAGCTAAATAGGGCACCAGATGGTGATGGGCTGAGCTGCCCTGGCACTTTGAAGCCACCACACAGCCAAGAGTTCCAGGTTCTGCCCTCCCGGGTGGGCATCATGCTGCTGGCACCACAGCCACACTCCCGGCCGTGGCCCCGTGCCACGCTGCTGGCTCCAGATCAGCATGGGAGGAGAGACAAGGAGCCAGGTCACCTCCTGGGGAAGAGCCAGGAGCGGCTCCAGGAGCAAGGCGAGACACGGTGGATCGATCCCAGACAGGAGCAGGGAGTGCACACCCCATGCTGCTCCCCAGCTCAGAGTGTGGGCTGAACAAGCAGGCACAAGCCATGAGGGGCCATTTCCAGGGGGAGGCTCCAGGGAGATCTCCACAGCTCCCAGCCAAGCATGAGGTCTTGATGGGCTGGTTTAGAATCCAGAAAATCATCTCCCATCCCTGGGGAGCTCCCAGCAATGCTCATCCCCCTCCTCTCTGTCAGCCTGGGCTCAGTCCCCCGGGACTGGATGCCTGTGGGAGCAATGCTGGTGCTGCTTGCCCAGCTCCAAGGCACAGAGAGCCCAGAGACAGAGTAGAGCTCTGTGTCCCCAGGCCTTCTGACCTTGTAGCATTTGGGGTGGCAAAGGGAATGGAGGAAGCTCAATGATGGGATCAGGAAGGACACAGCACCACAGCAGCCCAGGGGATTTTGTTGTGGCACAAAGCCCCACCAAGGCCAGGACACAGGACTGACTTCCATGAATAAACCTTGCGCAGATGGAGAAATGTCACTGGGAGAGCTGGGAGCACAGCTGGGGTGATGAGCACAGCCCCTGAACACCACAGGGGGGTCGTCTGTCCCTGCCCAGCCCCTCTGAAGTGCATCCTGTGTGACTCCAAGTGTTTTGTCAGCACAAGCACAACAGCACACACTTTCAGGGCTGCACAGAGGAGCTGCTCCGCCAGTGCGTCCTGGAAAAGGTTGTTGCTCCCCTGGAAAAACCTGAAGAGCCCAGATGCAAACCCTGGTTTCTGAACTGGTGTTGGTGGTCACCATCCCTTCCAAGGGTCCCCCATGGCCAGGCCCACTGCACCAGAAGGTCTCTGCTAGGCTCTCCTGCGGCACAGAGCAGTGGCTGAGCTGGCACAGCCCCGCGCAGCTCACTGCAGCACCAGGCAGGGGCTGTGCCAGGCTGCTGGCAGTGGTGCCACCATGCTGCATGGGCAGAGTGGGCACAAGCCAACGCCCCCCTCCCAGGCACTAACCCAGCTCTGCCAGGCCTCAGCTCCAGAGAAAACCCTGGGACTCCCCTGGGAACAGAGCAAGACAGCAACAGAGCCCAAAGGGAGCTTGTAAATCCATGCATGGCTCTGAAATTTGGGGTTGTTTTCTTCCTTGAATCCTCTGCTCGAGGCCAGTGGGAGCTGTAGTGCCACTTGGGGTTCCCCAGAACCAGCAGGCCTGAGTCCCAGCACGTCCCCAGGGACATCCTGTGTCCTGCAGGAGAGGGTAGGAGGCATCTCCCTGGGATGATGCTGAGAAGTTCGGAGGCTGATCCCACCTCCATGGAGTTTTGGTGGAACTGCTGTGGTGTGAGGCACCACATGAGGCTCACAGGAGTCAGGGATGCTTCATCCCAAGCCAGCACTGCCAGAATGTCAGCTACCAGATCATCTCTGCTGATCCCAAACCAGCCTGGCACACAGGCATGTCACTGTCTGCTGCTCACAGACACTCCCAGTGCCCATGGCTTCAGCCTGGCCCCAGAGCAGCTCCCCAGGTCCCTGGCAGCAGTCCCCCCAGATCAGCCCAGACTCAGGGCTTGGACTACCCCATCGCATCCCACAGCACCTCATGCCACAAGCACCCACTTTGCTCCTGGTCTCCCCATATCCCCAGGGATGCACAAGCCCAGAGTCCACATCTGCTGCACCCTGCAGGGCTGGGAAAAGCTGAGGAGCATAAGACACCCCAGATTAATTAAACCACACCAGCTTTCCTTAAGATGCACAAGGGGAAGGACAGCCTGTCAGTGCCAGAAGTACTTTCCAGGCCAGTGGGGCCACAGCCAGCGGGGATGGGTTTGGTGCAACAGCCAGACAACTTCCAGTGTGGTAGAGTGAGATGTGGCTCCAGACGGCAGGAATTTGGCACAGCCCAGCACTGCCACATGTACTGCCAGAGCTGGCTGCAGTCACCCCTCCCAAACCACCAGCAGCAGCAGAACCACCCTGGGGGAACAGGGAGCTCTGCCAGACTCTGACTGGTGACCAGCAGCTAAATTCAGGGACAACACAATTCCTACTCTAAACACCAGATCTGATGAAACATCATAAATTCCAGCACACAGGAAGCAATGGAGCAGGTGGTCCCACTGGGATGAGGCAGCCCCCAAACTCAGCAGGAGACACCAGGATCCCACACCCCAGGGCTGACAGCAATGGGCCAGCACCATCCCCAGCAGCAGGATTACACCAATGTGGAGCATTCGGATTCCAGACGCACGCTGCCTAATTTACGATTTAATTAATAAATGGGGAATTATGCCAAGTTTATCCAATACTTTTGGATGCGTGATGTTATCAAAATCCCATTACTGATGAAGGAAGGCATGAAGAGCAAAATTAGCTTTGGCATCTGAAACAGTTCAGTCAATGCGATAACACAATTATTAGGGCTAATAATCAAAGAGTGCTTTGGGGAGTGCAGGCTCAGGCAGGAGCTGAGCTGAGGGCATGAGCTGAGGAAGAGCTGGGGGCTCGTCCAGGAGGGAAAGGCCAACCGCAGCCAAGGGCAAAAGCATTCTGCCGATTGCACTTCCCGGAGGCTCCAGATAACTGGCACAGGGAAGGTGCTAGTGGCCACCAGGCTGAGGAGAAGCATGGCCAGGCACAGTGCCAAGCTGCACTGCCAGGAGTGGGGAATTAAAAAATACAGGATTTAAAACCAGTGGGCAATCGGTCCCATCTGTATACTGGGCATTGATCCTGCTGGAAGACACCACGGCTGCCAGCTCGCAGCTCTCTGCGCAGCCCGGGGAAGGAGAAATTCCAGTCGTAATGAGGAGCCGCAGTCATCCGGCTCCAGAGCTGGGACTTTGCCAAAACCATGGTGAACTGGAGGAAGGACCTGCGGGGGACTGGGAGTCCTGGCTCACTTCAGTGGCCTCTAGCTCCAGCCCAGTGACCATCCCTAGGGCTTATGGAGCAGGAGGCAACTCCCATGGGAGCAGTGAGCAGCAAATGCCACAGCGTCTGTGTTTGGAAATCCTTTGCCATGGATATATAATATATATCCATGTACATTATATATAGGGTCTATATGACAGTATCTCTATGTCCGCCCTCCTCTGGGACCGTGGGTGCTGAGGGCAGTGGGGTGCAGAGCCAGCACGCAGTGCCACCGGTGCCGCTCAGCGCCGCTGCCACCGCCGGGCTCACAGGCAGCGAGGGACGCGTCCTCGCCCTGCAGAATCGGGGGCACCAGGGCTTCAGGCTGGCTCCCGGCAAGCTGGGCGGGGGTGCTCACCAGGGGAGGCTAGGCGAGGTGCCAGGGGATCAGGCAAGGTCAGACCCATCCCTGCACTGCACCCATAAGCAAGGAGGAGACATGACATCACTCCAAGAGGCATTTGGGTTTGGGGGCACTGGGGTGCTTTGCTGGGTTGTGCTGTTCTCGAGCAGCACAGGTGACTCCTGCTGCCACTGCTGGCCTCAATGACCTTGGGTATATCACCTCCCCCTTGATGTCTCACACTCCACCTGCACACAGACCACCGCAAACCGCACTCTCTCCCCCCCAAACCCTGCGGCCAAAAGCACCCGCACGCAGCGCAGCGAGGGCGAAGAGCCCCGGGGATGCCCCAGGGGTGCCCCGGGGGTCCGGCAGCCCCGGCAGCGTGCGGCCGAGGCACCGTGCTTGCGAGCAATAATGCAGCAGGCTGGAGACTCCTGCCGGTGGCTGCGCGGCCGCTCGGTGCGTGCAGGAGTAACACCGCTGCAGCAGCAGCTCGCATACCAGCCAGCCTGCGCTCAGGACTGAAGTTTTGCTGCAGCAGAGGAGCAGGCGGGGAGTCCAGCAGCGCCCTGCAGCTCCACAGCGCAAGAGGCTGTGCTGTCGGACACTCTGCAGTGGGTGACACCCCGCAGCACCCCGGCCGCTCTCTCAGAGGACAGAAGAGCGCTGCGCCAAGGAGCGCCCGTGCAGAGAGAAACACAGAGGCACTGATACAGTTGGAGACCACGAAGTAATGGGTGACACAGACTTGCCACAGACTTGACACAGACCCCCCCCTCTCCGTGCCACAGTCACCTTGCAACGCTGCCTGTCCCCTGCGCAATTTGCAGAGCTCCTTTGGGATCACTCTTTAAAACTAGGCTGAGGGGAGCCACGATGTGCTGAGCACAGCAAGGGCTGCGGCACCCCAGTGTGACATCCCCGGCGCCGGACCGAACCCCCCAGCACAGCTGCACCCTGACGGCACCCAGACAGGGTAAGGAGTGCTGGAGGATCCCGGAGATGGTGCAGCCACGGCGGGGGAATCCAGACGGAGGGTCTGTCTGGAGCTGGCTCCTGGCCAGGCCGCTACGAAGAAGCCATCAGTGCAGCGGGGCTTGTAGCAGCCCACGCTGGGGCCACGCCGCTCCCCGCGTTCCCAGCACCAGGGTGGGTTCCCCGCAATGCTGCGGGAACAGCCCCGCGCCCCTGCCGCTCCCGGGGCCAGCACCCCAAGGGCACCCATTGTCGGGCATCCGCAGGGATGAGGAGCTGGAGCATCCCGCAGCGCCCAGAGGGCACCTTTGACCCGGCGGCACCGCGCGGCATCCTCGGGGTGGCCCCGCATTCCCAGGGGGTCTCGCGCTTTCGAGAGGGTCCCCACGCCCCTGGGTGCTCCCCGCCAGCTCTGCAGCCTCCTGCACCACTCGCCGCCCCCCTCTCCATCCCTCCAGGCTCCGTCCCCAGCCGCCTTCTGGGCGCAGCCCCCCACGGGCAGCCTGCGGGCGTTGGGCAGCTCTGGGACCCGTGTCCCGGGATGGGTTCCCGGGAAAAGCCCAGGTCCCTGCCCTGCTGCGGGCACCGGGACACGGCGAGATGCACTACGCGGTGCCCGCGGCGAATACTCCATCCCACCCCACGGGGGACGACAGCACCTCGGGTGGCGGCGCCGGGACGGGCTCGGCGAGACCTCGGGCAGCCCCGTCCCGCAGAGTCGGAGCCGCTGCGGCACCGGGGGAAACTTCGGCGGGAGTGCGGGCGAGCGCTTACCGGCCGGGGCGGCGGGCGGGAGCGGTGCGGTCCGTGCGGTCCGTGCGGTGCGAGCAGCGCTCGGCGCGGGGCGGGCGGGAGGGGAGCGCTCGGTGCGGTCGGTGCCGGGCGGGCGGCGGGACCTGCGCGGCGCTGCGGCAGCCCCGGCCCCTCCGGGCTCGCGTGCGGCGGCTCCGCGAGACTCCTCCCGCCACCGGGAGGCCCCGCCCGTGGCCCCGCCCGCGCACCTCGGCCCGCTCGACTCCCCCGGGGCGCGCACCGGGCTCGTGCGGGAGAGGCACCGCCCGCGGGCGTCCGGGAACCGGCACCGGGCATCCCCCATCGGGCCACCTCATACCTGTCACCGGACACCCCGTGGGGTCACGTCACACTGGGCACCGGGCACAGGGAAACCCCCACTGGGGTCACCTCACACCGGGCACTTCACATCAGCACCGAGCACAGGCACGGGACACAGGCATCCCGCGTAGGGGTCACCTCACACGCAGCACTGGCACCTGGCACGGACACCAGGGACTGCCATCAGGCATCTCATACCGGGCGCTGATACTGGGCACCAGCACCACACACTTCGCGTCAATCACCTCACTCACGAACACTGGTCCCTTCTCACCAGCGACCTTGCGCAGATCACCACCCACCACTGCCGCCACCGCCGCCACAGGGACCCGCCAGGTCCTTGCTGCGGCCACAGGAGAGACGCGCTGGAGGCAGCTGTGATGGTGGCACCTCCATCGTGCCTCCCCCCAGATCCAGAGGGCTCCTGGCAACACAGCCTTGGTTTTAGAGCCAAAACATCAGGAAAAAGCTGATGGGATTCAAGTGAGGAGCCCGGGCGGGGAGTGGAGGGCAGTGGGGGGACAGTTTTGCCCCTGCTGTGGGATGCCCTTCCCATCAACGGAGTCTCCAATGGGAAAAGGGAGCCCTTGGACACTCTTTACTCCCCATACATGAGCCAGGGACAGGGACCCTGTGGGTTCACCCCAAACCACCCCAGCTGAGGGTCTGCCTCCTCCATTCCAGCAGCCCCTGGTCCCAGTGTCACAGCCAGAGCATCTGAACTACACAGGGAGGTGGCCGGCTGCTCCAGCCGCTCCAGCCAGAGACGCTCTGGAGAGGTAGTGCCTGGAGCAGGGAGGACATTCCGAGGTCCCAGCCCAGCTGGGAGCTGCATCACCCAAAACCTCTGCATACCCTAGTTTTGCTGCAGCAAACCCCCTCCCAGCCTTGCACCAGCCCCCGACAACATCACAGAGACAGACAGGGGGAGGGGAAGGGCCCTGCATGGGGCCATATCCCCACTGCAGCACCCAGGGGTGCTGGTTGCCCGAACCGAAGGGACCCTCCCCTGCCCATCACTCTTGAGAAGGGCGGCTGAGTGTTCCCAAACGCAGGAGTCTGTCTGAAATTGAAGCGTCAGCATCAGCCCCGTGTGGTCCCTCTGTATCTCCTCCCACCCCCGCCCCATTGCTCGACCGATTCCTCTGGCTCTGCGCCGTGGCAATTCCCGTAGTCACGATGTGTGGGACCCTTCTGCTGCCCCCCTGCTCCCCTCTCCTGCCTGCTCTGCTGCCTGCACAGGGCTTGGAGTCAGCACAGGTCGGGGTGCACGCACTGGGCACATCTCTGCGGACGAGGGGCCGGGCGTCACCAAAACCGGTCCCGCTCTCCGTGTCCGGGACCGCACCCAACGTAACGAACTCGTGTGAACTCGCCCTGCGGGAGGAGCGGGAGCCGACTGGAAGAGCCCTCTCCTGGTCCTGGATCCGCCACTGCAGCCTCTTACAGCTCATCGCCATCCCGTCATTAATTAACGGCTCCTGAAGCATCTGTCCCTGCTCCAGCGTCACTCTCCGGAGGGGAAGACAGATTTGGAGACGCCGCGGGAAGACCGGGCTCTCCTTGCCTGCTTCAGCCTCCAGCCGAGCTCTGCTGCAGGCAGAGTAACTGGATTTGCACAAGGGACACCGTCCCACCTCTGTCCCCCTGTGCTGATGCAGCATCTGTCACCATCGTGTCCTTTCAAATGGGAGATCGGATCAGACCTGGTGAGGCAAAAGGGGCCCTGGGAATGCGCACCCGGCCCAGCCCTCCTCCCCCCCTGCTCAGGTAGGACCTGTCTCTCCTGCCCCAGGAAAGGGACTCCCTGCTTTCCATGTCCTGAACTGCCAAGATTCCAAATCAGGAGCATTTCTGCCCACCCCAGTCTTTACAGGTGTGTGACCTCGGGAGAGAGGTCCCCAATCCTAAAACTGCTCCCAGCATCCTGCAAAACAGCCAGGATTTCAAGCCAGGAGCGTTTCTACTCAGGCTCCCTTCCCTATTTTGCGGGAAGGCAACTACCAAGGACAGGGGTAGATGCTCTGAGGGCTTGAGCCCCTCTGCTCTGGAGACAGGTTAGGAGAGATGGGGGATACTCAGCCTGGAGAGAATGCCCTGGGGAGACTTTAGAGCCCCTTAGAGTTCCAAGAGAGCTGGAGAGGGACTTTGGACAAGGGCCTGGAGGGACAGGACAAGGGGGAATGGCTTCAAACTGCCAGAGGGCAGGGTTAGATGGAACATTGGGAAGAAAATCTTGGCTGTGAGGGAGGTGAGGCCTTGGCTCATGCTGCCCAGAGAAGCTGTGGCCACCCCATCCCTGGAAATACTCAAGGCCAGGGACTTGGAACAACCTGGGATAGTGCAAGATGTCCCTTCCACTGAGATGAAGTTTAAGGTCCCTTCCCAAAGCATCACAATTCTAGGATGTGTACAACTGCCCTCCCCTCTGGCACACAGGGACAGAGCCACAGACACAGGACCAGGAGCCAACAGTACAGGAGATCACTTTATTGAATCCAATGGTGTTAGACAGACGACTGAGAAGAGACATGCCAGTTGGTGCGGGCAGTGTGGGCAGCAGGAGCTGACTTGGTGCAGGGCTGGATTTGTTTCTGTCTTTTCAGAATATCCTTAAGCCTTTTCCTGGCTTCCTTTTATGTTTCCTTTAAAATTTCTTTGAAGTAAAAACAACTAATCGTGGAAAGAGTCCAGATGGTGTTTGTTTGTTCCCTATGATTGTTCCCGCAGCTATATACAAGGTGGGGCTGGGTCTCAACATCAGGTATAAAATGGAGCGAGTTTACAAACGTGGAGGGTGCAAGGAAAAAGCAAAAACAGTCAGGCGTGAGTAGAAATCTGGACCAAAATCTTAAAGAGAAATTTAAAAAGTGCTATAAAACCCCTCGGCAGGAATACCATGCAGTTAAGAAACACAAAACCCAGTCAATTACACAGATAATCTAGAACAGGAATTTGTCCATTTCATCTTTTATTTAATTAAAAAAAGGTTGTTTGTGTTCATTAGAAAAAAGCTAAAATTGTAAGGTTCAGGCCACCAGGCAGCAGCAGCTCGAGGGGGCAGGAGGGTGAGGCACTGGCATCACCCACCTCCAGCCCCTCAGGGGGGCTTCCAGGGACCATGGGCACCTTCGGGGGCAACTGGCGCCTCTGAAGGTGGCAGATACCCTTGTGGGGTGATGGGCACCTTTGGGGACAGCAGGCACCTTTGGGGACAACAGGCACCTTTGGGTGGGCACCCTTAGAGGTGGCAGGAGGATGAGTTAGAGCAATCCTTGGACCCTTTCCCTGGGGACAGAGGGACTCAGCCCACAGCCAGGAGCTGGCCCCCAGACAGCTGCCAGCCTTGGGGACATGAGGTGCTTGGTGTAAGCCAGGACAAATCCATCAGGACCTGGCCCCTCTGGCCAGGTAACCCCAGCCAAGCCCCCCACCAGCTAATCCCAGGGCCCACCTGCTGGCATGGCCCTTCTCCTTCCACCGGAGATTCCTCCTGGATCACACCCCCACCGGCTGCTCACCTCCAGCTGCCAGGGCCAAGGCCATGGCATGAGGGGCAGCGCCAGCCTGGGGAGGGATGGGGCAAACCTGCAGGACACAGGCCAGGGGATGCTCAGCAGTGGGGGATGGCTACAGTTTGGTCCAGGTTTGGGTGGCTCCCTGGAGGAGTCAGAAAAGAAAGCTCAGGCAAGGCTGCCCCTCCTCCCATGGGACTCCTCAGGGCACCTGGGCACAGGGCAGCCCCCAAGGGTGCATCAGTCCCCTCCCACCCTGGGCACCAGAGTCCCAAGGAGGGTGCGAGGGGCTGGAGGGAACAGCTGCGTCCCCATTGCAGACCTCGAGCGGCTGCTGGGCCGGAGTCTCATACAATCAGAAAAGAAGTCAGCACAGCACAGTCATCACAGAGTACAAAAAAAACCCAAAACCAGGGACAAGGCGCGGGGCCGGGCCCCCCCAACCCACACAGGGCGTTCCACGACGGATCTATGTACAGCGAGTCCTCGACAGAAGAGAAGGCGAACAGAAAGCCCTAACGCCCAAGCCAGCATGGGGAAGAGATCCCGGAGATCCCCGTGGGAAGGGGCCGGGCTGGCTGGCCCCGGAGGCAGCAGGAGGCTGTCAGACGGAGGAGTGGGAGAAGTGAGCACCAAGGGGTGGCGAGGCGGGACACACCGGCCAAGAGCACCGAGGGCAGAGGGGTGGCAGCCTCCGAGGGCACTGCGGGAGATGCCCCTTCCAGAGGGGGTGAGGCGTCCCTGAAGGCCACACCAGCTGCAGCACAGGGGGCTGAGGCTGCCCAGTCCCCAGCCTGGCATAGTTGGGCTCAGTTGATCTGGCCCTGGGGTCACCTTTCCTCATATGTCTCTCCATGGCCCCAGAAGAATGTGGAGACTGAGCTGGAGGGCAGCAGGGAGGAAAGACCCCCAGGGCCCAAGTGGGCACAGGATGGGAGTGCAGACCTGCAGGGCACCCCACAGCCATGGCTGGGGACAGGCCAGTGAGGGTGCTGCAGGCAGCAGTCCCAGCACCTTCATTCCATCCCAGCCAAGCTGGCTTTGGGGACAGAGGATACTGGAGCCGGAGTAGGCCGTGACAGCATTGTCCCAAGCCCCACGTGCCCCCTTCCCGCATGGCCAGAGATTAAGGCACCACGGCAGCACCGGGGCCGACCCTCTCCATGGAGTCTGGCCTTTTGACAATGCGGGATAAGGCCAGGAGGACACATGGCAGCCCCAGGTGCCCCAAGAGCACCAACACAGACCCTGCCAGGCTACAGGAAGGCACAGGGCCAGGGGGAGCCGGCAGCATGGGGAGTAACCCCAGGTTCATTGACCCACAGCCCCAGGCCTGGCAGCACCAAGGGGATGAGAGGTTGGTTGGGCCCCCCTCCACCAGGGGACAGGGATGGCATCCAGCTGCCCAGGGATGGGGCAGCAGCAGCAGCCTCCCCATGCCCCAGTACCTCAGGGAAGGGATGCTCTGTGGCATCCCAGCCTGGTGCGAGACACCATCCCAATGCCCTGTGCCTTGGAGGAGGAGGGAGTTGCCATGTGAGGGGCTGCTCTGGGAGCCTCCTGCTGCCACCTGCTTCCACACTGGCCTCCAAGTCCCACCCCAGCCAACCTGTGCGGCCCCAGAAGGTGGGTTCAGGGACTGGAGCACCAGTGAGCACCAGTTTTGTGACAGAGGTGTTTTGAGTGATGAAACCAACAGCTGCAAAAGAAACCAAAGGGGAAAGACACTGCTGCCAGGGAAGCAGTAGGCACCAGGCCACACGCTCCAGGCCATGAGAGCAGAGTACCAGAACTAAACAAGGGACCAAAGCAAAGTCTGGACTCGGCCAAAGGAAAAGGGGAAGGGGGAAACAAAATAAAATAAGAAAAGGAACGTTTTTGGGCTGTCCTGGTCACAGCGGCTGCCGTGCAGGTGAAACAGGGAATGCACAGAGAGCAGCGAGAGCCATGCTCCCCTTGGCTTGCACGGGGTGGGAGCTCCACAGTGGAGGCTCTCGTGGCTTTGCCCAGTGGGCACAGAGGGAGCTGGAGCCTCTCTTGCCCACGCTCTCATCCTGCAGCCCCAGCTCCTCCTGTGCCCCCAGCTGTGGCCCAGGTGGCTCCCATGGGGTCCCTGCCCCATGCAGGCGCCTTCCTGCAGCTCCTGGGAGCGGGGGCTCAGCCTCAGTGGTCACCTTGGTCCCAAAGCCCAAGAGTTTGCAATAGAGACAGAAAAAAAACCAAGAAGAGAAACCAGGATTCTCCTACCCCCAGGGCTGGGAGGGGAGATGGTAACTCATGCTCTTTCACAGATGAGCTGAGTTTCCCCAGGCTCCACCAGGACACGCCAGAGCCCTGCTCTTCTCCTCTCTGCTTGCTCGCCAGCCCCACGCTCCTGGATGCCAAAGGAAAAGGAGAGCAGCCCAGCAGCAGCTCTCCTCCACCTGGGCTGGCACATCTGGGCCTCACAGAGTCGACTGCAGGTCGGGGTCCACCATGGTCTCACGGTCCGGAGACTCAATGTAGTTGGCAGCTTCCTGGAGCTTCAGCAGCATGGCCATCTGTGGGGACAGGAGCATGGCAGAAGCCCAAGGGGGACAGGAGGCCCACAGGTGACTGGGGAGACCACTTGGCCCTCTTGCCCTCCCAAACCAGCCTTGCTGAAAAGCTCCTTAGAGGGTAAAGCAAGTCCCAGAGATGCTGCAAAATCCCTCCCTTGCGCCAGGATCCGGCCTCGGGCACAGCTGGAATGCTCAAGATTCAGTGTGCCAAAACAGCATCAGCCAGCATCACCTGTGGAGCCAGCAGCCTCTCCAGGTGACACATCAGGACATGTAGGAGCACGTGTGCTTGTCTGTGGCTCTGCATGTGGACATGATGCTTTGTGAAGTGTCATGTTGTGCCCTTTCACTGGCATGTCACCATGTGTCCTGGTGTGCAGCCCACCTGCCAGAGCCACCACCCTGCACCCACTGCTCCTCCTGGGAGCACAAAGTGTTTCTGCATCCCCAAGTCAGACTTTTTACACTGAGAATTAACTGGGAAAGCAAAGCTCTGGCCTGCTCTGCCACCAGCTCCTCCCAGCCGCTGCTGTTGGGCAGCATACCAGTGGGTCCGAGTCCAGGGAGCTGGGCGTGGTATCCTTCACGGTGCGCTCCTCAGGGGGGGACACGGTGCTCTGGGGCCCGATGGTGGGCGGGGGCAGGTGGTACAGCTTGGACTGGTCCTGCTGCGCTGACGGCCAGGGCAGGGTGTCCCGCACCCACTCCACAGGGTCCTCCCAGGCTGCCTTCTGCCCGTGGACCTGTGGCAGGGATCAAGCAGCAGCCACCCTCTCAGTACATGCCAGAGACAGCAATGTGGCACCCTGAGTCCCCCAGGACAGCGCTATGTGCCACAGCAGGCACAGGGCACAGGATTGAAACAGATGTCACCTACAACCATCATTCCAGCGCCTCCCCTCTCTCCCCAACCCACGATGGCTGTATCAGTGTGTCCCCGCCCTGGTTTGCATTCTCATGTGCCAGCAGCACTGGCTACCTTGAGCCCATCTTTTGCCCCCTCCTGCAGGTAAGGGATGATGGAGTTGTTCCACAGGTCGATGAACCAGGTCCGGAAATCCTCAATTCCAATAGGGCAGGAGAGAAAGAAGCAGGGACCTGTGGGGGGAAGGCAGACAGTGGAAATGGGAGCTGGGTGCCCCTCCTCCAGTCACTGGGCCCGAAACTCACAGTACTGAGTGGAAGGGTACCTGGAAGTGGAAGTACCTGGCTGGAAGGGGGCCCTTGGGAACATTGATTAGGCACCATCCGCCTGCACAGCAGACAGACAGCATCTCCCAGGCAAGGAAGGGGGCTGCCAAATTCAATATATCCCCAAAAGCCTGCTGAGGCACGGGGAATCCACCTGGGAGAATACAGCTCCTCCATGCCCAGGGAAGGGTGCTGGGAGCCTTGGCTGACGCCCCTAGTGACAGCTCCCAAAGACCACCCAGGGAAGAGCAATGCTTTTGAGCATCACCCACCAGCTGTGGGACTGGGAGACACAGGGAACACATCAGCCCCCCGAGTTCCTCTGGGAGGGTTTGGTCCCCAGGGCTCCTCACAGCCTGGGGCAGAGGAGGAAGGTGAGGCAAAGCCATACCGATGAGGAAGTCGGATGTGCTGTGTTTTTCCAGAAAGGTGTGCAAATGGTACCAGAGCTTGGGCACCCAGTCCAGCACCCGCAGCAGCTCCTCCTTGTTGGCGTTGATGTCCGTGTCTGACTCCAGCAGCTTCCGCCGCAGGTAGCGCACCAGGAAGCCATTGGCTGGCTCCACATTGTTGGAGAAGGTCAGCATCCTGGGGGAGGACTCCAGTGGTCAGGGTTGGGTCTCCACACAAGCTGCCCTGCTCCCCAGCACTCTTGAGGTCCTCCTTGCATCCCCACCCTGCATTTGCCTGAGGCTGGGGAATATCAGATCCTTCTGGGATGGCAGGGACAGGCCTGGGGGCTCATTCCTAATCATGGCTCCCAACCATAGAATGTGACCACAGAAACATCCAGGTGCAAGTGATGGCTTCTGTCCCCCACAAGGATGATCCCCAGGGAGGTACAATTCCTACCTGAAGCTGAGATGGAGGCCATGGTTCGGGGTCATCTTCACAGGCTGGTTGGTAGTGCCAATGATATACGGACTAAGTGAGTGACAGAGAGACAAGATTCATGAGAAAAAAACCTCTGAGTCATCCCTGCCCAAGGCAGCGCTGATCTGGGCACAGCAGACACGTGTGGCCTCATCCCCACAGCCCAGCGACCTCGGTGAGAGCAGTGGGGAGCATGTGTGTGCCATGGGGCTGCACTGGAAGGGTGCAGAGGAGCTCTCACCATTTGTGGTACTTGCAGGTGAGCGCACCGTTGACGAGCTCACTGATGGAGCCCGCCTCACTGAGGTCGTCCAGGAGGATCACCAGCGGCACGTCCGCCGTGCCCGTCTCCCGGTCGATCTGGTTGGCCAGGTTGGACAGGTACAGCTGAAGATCCTGGAACAAACAGTTCAGGTGTCACGCGTGTCAGGGGCCATGGCATGACAGCCACGGGGATCATGGCACCAGTGCCCACAGGGACACTGCTGTGTGTCCTCACCTTGCAGGATTGCTGGTGCATGTTGAAGGTGCTGACGATGCCCTCGGTGACGTCCCGACCCGAGCGCTCCACCAGGTACTCGGCCAGGCGGTTGGTCAGGTAGGTCTTGCCGGTGCCACTGGGCCCCGAGAGGATTAGGCGGCGGTGTTTCAGCAGGAGGCTGATGTAGTGCTGCATCATGGGCTTGGGGATGAGTGTTTCGAACACCAGGCTGTCCACGCACTTCTCTTTCAAGCCTGTGGGCAGGGGAGGGCTGAGGGTCCACTCACACCCTGCAATACCCCGAGACAGCAGAGACATGGCACAGCCATGGAGCCCCACTGCCACACTGACCTTTGAGCGTCACCACAACGCTAGTCAGGCCCCGGCGGCACAGCGGCAGCTCCGGCGGCTCCGTGTCCAGCACCCGCTTGATGTGGCTGATGCTGTAGCCGTAGATGGACTCGGTGCTGAGCCCCAGCGTGGATGCAGGATCCATCTTAGTGATGTAATCCTACATGGAGAAGAACAGGGCTGTCAGTGCCCCTGAGAGCTGGCAGAGAGCGGCTCCAAGAGAGCTGAGGAGGACATGGGCTGGGAATAGCAGGCCTGGTGGAGCAGTGTCAAAGGACGGCTCTCTAGAGAGTGTTCTTTTTGCTCCTACCTTGAAGACCTGGCAGACAGCCTCATCCAGCATCTTCCAGTCTACCTTCCCGCTCACCTTGGTCCAGCCCAAGAAAAACTCCTGCTGCTTGAGGTCCTAGGAGCCAAGGCAGAAGTGTGCAGTGCTGCAGCACCATATCCAGCCTCGGGAGGCATCCTTTGCCCCTCTGTCAGGGCCATGACACAGTGACAGGTCAGGGTCCCCATAGAGCCCACACTCACCCCCTTGATGATGTGCTGTGGTGGCATGCGCACCACAATCCGCAGTGTCAGCTCATCCTTCTGGGTGCCAGCGCTGACAGCATCCATGGGGGACATGTCTGGGGATGGAGCAGTGGCTGTGCTGGCCAGAGCCGAGCCACCAGGCCTGGCTATCCCCAGCCAGAGTCAAATCCTGCTGTGGCCAACAGCGGCACCAGCAGCACGACAGATCCCCCGCTCACTCCAGGTGAGCAGCAGCACATTATCACCATACACACTCCTCCCTATCCCAGTCCTTCCCCATCTGCCAGGAGCTCTATCACTCCTACCTGCATCCCCTGGGCTGGGGCTGAAGGCATGACCAAGGGTGAGACCCAAGGAGCGCCGTGGTGAAGAGGAGGCCGATGTGCTCGTGATATGGCTGGGAACAGCACCCAGCACTGCTGAAGGCCCAGGGGCCACCTTGAGACGGTCATTCTCAGCCTTCAGGAGATCCACCTCCAGCTAGGGCACAACAAGGCAAGGCACAGGGTAAGGAGCTGTATGCCAGGGGCACTCTGGAGTGCAGCACAGTGGTGAGAATGCAGGGACTGTGGGCACCTTGGCACTGAGAGCAGCCAGGCTACTGGCAGGGGTCCTCACCTGCATGTTGTGCATGGTCTCCCGCAGCTGCTCCAGCTGGTGGGCTGAGTTAAGGGCCTCCAGGCGGATGTCTGTCAGCTTCATCTCCTTCTCCCACAGCTCTGACCGCAGCTCTGACACCTCCTTCTTCTCAGGCTCACCCTCGCTATGAGCCTGGAAGAGCCTAAGCCAAGAGAGAGACCAGGTCTCACATGTGTCTCTGGCAGGAGCCTGCAGCCCCTGCCCCTGGCCCTCCCTGGCCCCACGTACTCAGCCGTGTCAATGCCCACAGAGGAGGATGTGGAGGACTTGATGGAGGGCGAGGCAGTCTCTGTGGAGCCATGCTGTAGCTTGGGGGAGGAGGGGGCTGATGAGTCTGGCGTGGCGATCTCCTCTATGTCAGAGTAGGACGAAGCCGATTTGGGGCCCTTCTTGATGCTGAAGGCCTTATTGAAGGAGCTGCGTAGCTACAGAGAAAAAAAAAACTTGTTAGAGACAGTCCGAAGTGCAGCGTCAGAAGCAGAGACCTGGCCTGGTCCTGCCCTGTCTGTCCAGGACCCACAGACAGTCTGAGCTGGGACCAGTACGACCACACCCATCACAGAGGCAGCACGACCACCACGCTGGGGAAGGCTGCAGCCTGACCCCGCTCTACTGGCACAGCGAACAGATGGGGTGCACAGTCCTATGGGCAACACTCACCCCAGTCTGGATGGCACCAGAGCCCTAAAGAATGGGACCCATGTCCTGGTCAGGACGTCTCCCAGCCCCGCTCCCCACCAGCACCTACACCAGGCTGTTCAGGCATGGCACCAACACCCTGGTCCACCAAGAAGGGCCAATCCATCCCTACATTCACCCCACCACAGCCATTTCATTTCATAAAGAGGCACTTATTTACAGGGATGTCCCTTGCTCCAGCCACTGCAGAGCCAGAGTCCTGCCCCACACCTCCCTCTGCCCCACGGATCCTGCTGGAAGCACAGAGGGGCAGCCAGCCCTCCACAGAGCATGCTGGTGTCTCTGAGCATGCAGCATGCACACAGCACACGCAGAGCAGTGGTGGGTGAGCAGCGGGCTGGGGCCAGTGAGGGGGATGGACACATCACAGGGACCAAACCAGACCCAAACTGGGTCCCACCAGCTGGTAGGAGAGCAGCAGGATGGGCACCCCGTGCTCACATGTGCCCTGCACTTCCAGGGAGGGCCTGCTCCAAGGGAAGGTGGGAGAAAGAAGGGATGGAGAGCACGCTGGATCTGTCCCAATCCCCACAGGCACTAGCAGACTGCTCTAAGGTGTTCCCAAAAGCAAGAGCATCACATTTCAGTGTAAACAAAGTAGGTATCCAGCTCTGCTGATGGTGGGAGCAGGGCAGCACTGAGACCTCGGTGGGTGCTGGCAGAGACAGAGCCACTTGAGACCACATCAGGCAGCCCTGGAGAGGCAGAGATGGGCAGTGCACTCCAATCCCCTCAGTGACACTAGCAGGGTTGCACCAAGGCCTCCATCCCAAAAGATCCAGTTACAGGAATTCAGGAGAGTGCCTGCCTTCCCTAGGCAAGAAGGGGACTGTTCCCATCCATGGGGCAGGTCCCACGTGAGTCCTTCCTGCTGTCTATGGCAGATCAAGCCCCTCTTTGTATGTGCATATTTGTCCTTAACATCAAAGAAAGCAGCCAAGGTGGGCATAGACTTGCTGGGGACCCAGGATGGCCTGTGCTGGGGTTAGTGCCAGTGGGATGGATGGGATGGGGAGTGTATGAGCACCGTCCCATGAAATGGAGCAAGGGCCCTGGCTGGGCACAGGTGGATTGGACAGCGTGGAACTTACCTCATACACCTGGAAAAAAAGGGTTGAGGTCAGCATAGGGGAAGAGAAACAAAACAAAGCAAGACTTAATTGCACATCCAGCTCAGAGCTGCCTGGTGCAGGCAAGGGGCTGCCTGGCTGAGGTGTCAGCCCTCTACACTGTCAGAGCCTGCGTGCGCAGGAGGGACACATGGGGGGATACACAAGGAAGCAGGCATGCAGGGCCAGGACTGGGAAACTCCTGAAGGGGCTGGACAAGTCCCAGCCAACAATTCAAGACGCAAATCCATGGCAGTTACACTCTCCTCACCACTGCTGTCCCCAGGGGACAGGGGGCACCAACACGCCAAAGCCAAGGCAGACCGAGAGCAGTTGGTTTGTCGGGCTGACCTTGAGCAGACCCTGCCAGTGGCTCCCCAAGCCCCACTTCTCCTACCAGTGCCCCATCCAACCCACCCAGCTCTTCTTCTTCTTCTTCTTGGCGTCAGCATCCTTGCTGCTGCCAATGCTGGAGTGGCTGGTGATGCTGTTGAGGCTGGAGATGCTGTCAGAGGAGTTCTGCCGCTTGATGCGCAGCTCTGGGGTCCAGAGAAGCAGGAGAGATTGGGAAAGGAGGGATCAGCTACCTGCAACTGCCTCAAAGCCAGAGCACCCTATGGTCCCCCCTCCCTACACCCAATCCCTCTCTCCCAGCCAACACCTTCTGAGCTCTTGGAGCCACCTTGTAACAATGACATGGGACTCAGACACCACATGGGCGCTGCCAGAGAGATGCCCAGGGCACAGATCACCCTGCTGCTGTCCCAGGCCATCTCCCTGACAGCTCCTTGCACTCACACTGTGGTTTTGGGGCTAGAAATGGCACTTATGGGAACAAAGTCAATATCAGCAGGCAAAACTGGCTGTTGGCAAAGGGCCTGGCAAGGAGGTCTCCCAAGATTGACAAACAACCATTCCCCTACATGTCAGGACTGTGACCTTGCATGGTGGCAGCTCTGGCTGTCCTGTCCACTCCTGGTTCAGATGCTCAAGGATCCCAGGTGGGAAAAAACTGCTGCCCAGAGCACCCTGCCTCCAGATGAACTTCCCCCATGAGAGGGTGTGCCCTGGGACCCTGTGCCAGTCCCAGCAGGAGCATTCCAGCTCAGGAAGGGCTGCAGCATCATGCCTTACCTTTGGGGGTGACATCAGTGCCATTTAGAGCACCCTGGATCACAGCTTGGGCCTCTGAGTTCTTCTTCTTCAGGAAGTCAATGGTCTCTCGCAGGTCCAGCAGCTCCGTATCCTGGGGCAGCAGAGTTGGGAGCCGTGGAGTGCATCTCGATGGTGGAGAGCCCACCCAAGAGCACCCTTGGGTCAATCTCCCAAGTCCAGCACCACCAGCCCCACGAGCCCCACTGAGCACTGCGATACACCCACCTTCTCCTCGGCAGTCTCAGCCAGGTGCCGCAGGCGGGATGTCATGCTCACCAGGCTCTGCTCAAAAGCTGCCACCAGGTTGGCCTGGGAGAAGTGGAGAAACAGGTGAGCCCCCACATGTGGGCAAAAACCCATGGACAGGTGAGCACCCACTGCCATGCATGGGATGCAAAAGGCTGAACGGGAAATCAGGGCTTCCATGGGCACATCCAGCACCAGCCCTGTGCCCTGCAGGGATGGAGTGGGGTGCCCCACAGGGGCTCCCATGGGGACTCACGTTAGCAGACAGTTGGGACGTCAGCGTGGCCACCTTCTCCTGCGAGGACTCCAGCTCGCGGCGCAGCTTGCGGATTTGCTGTGGGGAGAGAGGGGAGAGATGAGAGGGCCCAGGCACTCACCCTCACTGGGGGCAGGGGCAGGCGTGAGCAAAGGGTGGGGGCTCACCTCAGACTGCATCTTCTCCTCAGCCTGGCAGCGTGAGAGCAGAGAGGGACAGACAGACAGAGGCAGGCAGTCAGGGGGGCAGCGAGGCACAGACAGGCTCAGCACCAGGCAGAGGCATGCACAGAGGCCCCCCCAGTCCCACCCAGATCCCCCAGCCATGCACAAAGCAGCGCAGCACGGAGGCGGCTCTTACGGAGGAGTAGGTGGAGGACGCGCTGGAGGCCAGGGACAGCACCGATCCGTGAACTGCAACACAGGAAAACCCGAGGTGTCAGGGTGCCCTGGAGAGCAGCACCCACCCGGGGGCTCCAGGTCAGGGCACAGCTGGTGACTGGGCTCTCAGGGTGGAGGGCTCTGGGGACGCCTGGGGGAGGTACAGGGTGGGATGGCAGCTGCTCAGCACTGCCCATTTCTCAGTGTGTGCCCTCCACCTGCACCCTCCTCTCTGGGGAACCTGGGGGCCATGCTGCCCTCCCTGTCTGCTTGGATCCCCTCCTCCCCAGTGTTACAGCACCCTGGTATCAACCCAAGGACACTGACTACCCATGGGGGTCAGGGCAGACCCAGGGCTGATGCCAGCACAGAGTCCAAAAGAGCCCTCAGTGCTGCTGTACCTGCTCTGATGCCAAGAATGGGACACAGTGACCCATCCAACAATGTCATGGCAGCACCAGTAGGAAGGGACAAGGGTGCAGGGAGCCCCACCAACCCTCTGCAGCCTCCTCCACCTGAGCAGGAGCACAGCACACTCTCACCGTCGTCCACAGGGTCCCGGAAAGAGCCCGAGCGGATCATGCCCTTGGGCTTGTCGGCCAGGGAGAGGGTGCTGCCCATCTGGGAGGTGCTGTACAGCTCGAAGGTGGAGTCGTGGGTGGGGATGCTGTTGGAGCGGGTGATCCGCGGGGTGGTGGTGGCAGTGGGGCTCACTGCAAGGAGAAAGCAGGGAGGAGGCAGGGTCAGAGTCACGCTGGGGACCTGCCATTAGGATGGGGAAGCAGGACTGGGAGCGATCCACAAGAGCTGTGATGCAGTGAGGAAGCAGGGATTGTGGTCCCAAAGCAGGGAGGGGCTGGGTAAAGCCAAAAGGCAGGTTGATGCTGGGAAGACCTGGACACCAGCACCAAGGTAATCACAGGGCTGAAAAACAAATCCATTGCCCCAGGACCAAGTGGGTACCACTATGCCACAGCCCAACACCTGTAGGTGCAGGAGTGGAGCCTGTTGCCCCAATTTGTCTGCCTGGACCCCCCAAACCCTCCAGGAACATTCAGGTCCTGGTCAGATCAGGGCAGGGCTTACCCCTTGCCCTGCCAAGGACCTCCAGAGGAGCAGTTATGGCCTGAGGCCCAAAGGTGGACGAGATGCCCTGAAGCAGAGGTGATGGACATCCCTGGTCCCAATCCAGCACCCAAAGCACCAGGTGCTGGTGTTGGTGGTGTCAAGAAGACAAGCAGCGCCCAGGGGAGCACCAGCACATCACACAGGGAGCACGGGGAGCAGGAGGGAAGGGGCCAGCAGCGGAGGGCACTGACCAATGCTGGTGAGCGGACCCTTCCCGACCAGCGCCATGGGGAGGGCGGGGGGTGAGGGCAGCTCCTGCTGCTCGTCCGACTCGGGGAGTCCGCTGACTGCGTGGGAGTGGCGCCGCTCCTTGGCCTCCTCCTGGGAGTGGAGCTGGTACCTGGGGAGCCGCAGACAGGCACGGTAAGATCGACCAGCACCGTCCAGCTCCTGCCCACTGCACTGCAGCCCAGCTTCCCTGGCTCAGGGGCACTGCCCTGGAAACCCTCCCCTTCCCACCCCAGCACTACCCAAAAGTCACTTGGGCTCTTTTACCTCAACCCCTTCTTGGGCAGTGTGTTCCTGTCGCGGCTGGCACTGGAAGGGAAGGAAAGATCAGTGAAGGAAAGATCCTTGCACAGACTAGGGAAGGAGCCATGGGGATTGAGTTGTAGGAACAGGGAGCTTTTCCCTAAGACTAGCAGGAAGAGACTCTGAAGCAGGCAAAGGACATGGCAGAACAGCAGGGAGCAATGTGTGCCCATGAAGGTGCCACAGCAGCCCACCAACCTCCTTCCAGCCATACCTGTCCAGATGTGTGAGCCGGGGGCTCCCACTCCAGCCCAGCTCTCCTGCCTCTTCTTCTTCCTGTTCCTCCTCTGCACTGGCAGAGGGTGCAGCAGCAGGGGCAGGGGTGGTGGTGCTGCCCCCTGAAAAGGCACTGGGCAGGCTCATGGGCATCTGCAGGGATTCCATGCTGCGGTGAAGGCCGGAGAGCTTAGGGTACATCCTGCCCTCCTTGGGAACACCGAAGCCACCCATGAGCTCCAGGCCCTGGGAGAAGCTCGCTGAGTTGATGTTGAGGATGGGGGCAGGGCTGGGGCTGAAGCAGGGCGCAAGGTGCCCACCAGCCGGGTGCAGGTCCTGGAGCTTGCCAGTGTGTGGGGTGTGCAGCTCGCTGGAGGAGGGCAAGTCTAAGCTGTTGGAGTTGACCTTGTCCAAGTTGGCCAGCGAGGGAGGCTTCACATAGGTCTTGGCAGCTGCTCTGGAGGGGGGAAATGAGTAAGGAAACAGATGAGACTCGGGAACTGGTGCTGGGCACAGCCGTGCCAGGCACCTGCTGCCCTCGGAGGTGGAAGGACCATACCTGAGAGGTGTAGGGGGCAGCTCAGCCACCTTGGCTGCTGGCGGGAGATTGGCCTGGGCTTTTGGGGTGCTCTCAGGTGAGCTGGCACTCTTCAGGGTGCCGCACTCAGAGTCAAGTGCCACTGCCTTGGCCTTGGCCTTCTCCTTCTCACGGTCTGTCTGGTTCACAGGGGCCGGTGTGCCACGGCCAGTGCCTACCTTGGATGGCTCCTTGAGCCGTGACACCGAGATGCCACCCTGCTTGGTGCTCAGCAGGCTGGGGTCAATGCTGCTGCTGACCGGCCGGGCTGCGCTGCGGCCCCCAGTCACACTCATGGAGCTGGACTTGGCCGGCCGGGGCAGGCTGCGGTACTGGATGTTGGAGCGAGCCCCTGGTGCCAGGAACCCAGGCTCAGGTGCGTTGGAGACATCGAGGCTTGTTTTCCTCCCACTGACTGGCTTAACAGGGATGCCAGAGCTCTTCTGGATCTTGCCGAGAGTGGCCGAGCCCCCAGCCTGCATGACAGTGGCTGTGCCAGTGGCAGGAGCCGGTTTCTTGTAGCCAAAGGAGCTGGAGGATGAGGGGCGTGCGAGCCCTGATGGAGGCTTCTTGGCGTCAGCTGTGCGGTCACGGCCGGCATCGGAGGAGGAGCGCTGCAGGCCCGTGTTCTTCACTGACAGCTTGCTCTTGTCAGTGACTTTGGTCTCTGGTTTGCCTGGTGGCAAGAACGGACAGGTTAGTGTCCCCGGAAGCTTTGAGGACATATGGAAGTTAAGCCCAGACAGGATATGGGCACCAGAGATGCAGGCATGTGATGGAGAAGGGACATGTCAGACCCTTGGTGCACTCAACAGTTCCCCAGCCTGGTGTGTGGACATGAGACCATGGGGCAGGCACAGACCCCCAGCCTGTCTGCAGCCCACAACACAGCCCGGCCTCCCCTTCCAGCCCACATCCAGCTCTTGGGTCTGAGCACAGCCATAGGCCACCCCATGGCCTACATGCCTGGGGAAGGCACACAAAGACAGCACCCAACCTTCTCTCTATCAAAGGAGCTGGACCCTGCCCAAACTGGTTTTTACCTGCCACTTTGAGGGTGCTCTGGGCCATGTGGGTGATGGGGGAGGTCACAGCCACTGGAGGAGTCTTGCCCTTCTTGAGGGAGCCCGGGGTGCCCAGGCTCACGGGCTTCTTCAGCTCACCACCCTTGGGCCCCTCCTCACCACCCTCTGAAGGCTCCCGCCGCCACTTGGAGGAGCCATGCTCCATCTTGAGGCTGCTGCTGTCGTAGTCCAGCTTCTTGGGTGCCTTCTCGTCACCCTCACCGTACCAGCTCAGTCCGCTCTCTGCCAGTGAGCGCTTCTCCGAGTCCGTGCGCAGCTGGGGGCAGAGCAGAGTCAGGGGCACTCCTGGCACCCACCCCAAACCCATCCCCACAGAACATCAGCCAGCTGGGAGAAGGACGCAGCAGACACCCTGTGCCATCCTTGTTTCCTCACACTGGCACCCTCCATGCCCTCTTTCCCACCGAGATGGTGGCAGGAAAGCTGGGATAGGTGCTGGAAAGAGTCCGAGTGCCACCGGCACCTACCGCTATGGCCGAGTTCCTGCGCGAGGCGGTGGGGGTGGAGGGCAGGGAGTTGAGCGAGGAGCTGGCATTGAACTCCTCTGAGCTGAGGTTGTCGGAGGCATCGCTGAGGCCACTGCTGATGGAGCTGCTCTCATCCCAGCTGTGAGGGAGAGACAGCATCAGACCCCTGCTCAGCCCAATGAGTCCCACCACCCACAGGATTTCCCTGTTCCAGGGCCTGCTGGGGCAAAAAACAGCTCCTTGTAGTGCCCATGGCAGGGACATGGATGCAGGGCCCATGGCTGGCTCCAGCCCAGCCTGGCATTGGCTTGTGTTCCTGTGGCACATAAGCCTCAGTGATCCTGCTTCTCCCCATTAAGGTTCTGTGGAGCTTTGGCAGGGATGGAGGGACATCCGCAGCTCAGGGAAGCCAGCACCCGTGCCACAGGGCTAGCAGCATCACAGCTGGCAACAAGCCCCCGGCAAACTGCTCTGACCCTGGAGGCAGGTTGGGATTGTCAGAAAGGGCAGGACTGCTGGAATAAACAAACCAACCATCCCGTAACATCCATCCTTCCTGGGGTAGTCCCCACCCACTGCACCCTACTGCCCCTCTCCAGCCCCCAGCAGCCAGAGGCAGCTAGTCTGGGATCTGCTGCTGTGCTGAGGTGGCTGCTCCATGCCGGGGCTCAGCCAAGTGTGCAGAAGCTCATCTGCAGGGCCATCAGTCAGCATCACACCGGGGCAGCAGCTGCCTGGGCGCCCCAAGGGCACAGCTGGTTCCACAGCACTGGGCTGTGCCCATGTCAATCTGGCACAGGCAAGCATGGAGCACCTTCCAACAGGATGGGCACAGCACCTTTCAGGTCAGCAGCTGAGTAGGTCAGTGAAGCCTCACAGCCTCCCAGGGCCTGTGAGGGGCTGGGGGAGACAACGCTGAAACAGGCTGCCTAGAGAAGCTGTGGCTGCCCCATCACTTAAATGTTTAAGGTCAGGTTGGATGGGGCTTGGAGCAACCTGACCTAATGAAAGGTGCCCCTGGCCATGGCAGGGAGTGGCACAAGATGAATTTTAAGGTGTCTTCCAAACCACACCATGCCACGATTCAGTGACAAGCTGTGGTGTAGGAGTGCGGAGCAGAGCTGGGAGCTGCAGCCAGCCCCAGTCTCTGCAAGAGATGCCTGTTTATCTACATCAGGGCCACAGAGGTGCAAGTGAAGCCCAGCAAACAGCAGAGCCCCAACAGCAGTGGCAGAGCAAAGGCAACAGCCACTACCACCCTGTCAGATGCCCAAAGCTCAAGAAGGAGCAACAAAGGCAGCTCCATCACCACAAGACCTGCACTGCATGTCCTGCTCTTGCCATAGGGGAGGAGTTTATCAGAGACTGGCCAAAGCCAGGATGGGCACAGCCCCCTGTGCCCCTACAGCAGCTTCTGGGACAGAGCCAGCAGGTGCTGCTGTCCAGGAAGGGATTTCAATAGGATCATGCTCTCAGGATGTGCTTCTGAGCTCCTCAGCTCCAAGCCATGTCTCACCACCAGTTCTATGCCTAGGGTGAGTTCCCACTGGGATGGAAATCCTCACCCCAGCAAAGCCTGCAGCAAAGCCCCTCTCCCAACCTGGCATCACCTGGCAGTGGGCAGTGCCAGGAGTGAGGCCAGGCTTTGTAGGACTGTGTCCTATGGCAACATGGCTGGGGCCACATGTGGTGCTGGGTGTCTCAGTCTGGCTTTTGGGGCTGGGCAGGGAAACCCCAAACACTCTCGCAGCCATGCATGCGACACCCCCACTGCCCTGGGCATCCAGAGAGCCACTGAGAAAGGGGCAGAGGGTCAGAGGTTAGGCCAAGGCGGGAGGTGACTCCAAATCCTCCTTGTCAACCCTGTGCCAAGAAAAGACAACATGGAAGGCCATGTCCCAAAACGACTAAAACCATGGCATGAGGCTGGGGAGCCAGCTGCACACTGTGAGGATGTCTCTGACCCTATTATGGGGCACACAGCTGGTGCACTGAGGGATCCCCCAAACCGGTACATGTATGCCATAGGCAGCACAGCAAGGAAAGCCACAGCACCTCAGCAAGTACAAAGTCCCGGGCATGGCTGAGTCCTGGCACCTCGACTGCCCCCCTGAACCCTCAAACAGGGGACAGCCACGTCAGTCTGTCACTCCGGGGCAAAACTGACCCTCCGCTTTGTGCTCCATCCCCTCCATCTTAGCCGGAGCCATTCCTAGCTCCTGCAGACGGTCCCGCACCGAACCTACCCGCCAGCAACCCCGCGGCAGCTCCCAGGAACGGGGATGCTCAAGGGCAGCGCGTCCGTCCTGCCGCGCTCCGCGGCGCCGGCGGGCGGACGGGACCCGCTGAGGGCGGGATGGTGCGGCACGGCCTCGGGGATGAGCACCCCGGCGCGGGGAGGCGGCTGCACCGGCAGGGAGCGGAGGATGGACCGGGACCGCGGCGCGGTGCGCGGGGATGCTCCGCCCCGCCCCGGCCGCACCCCGACTCGGAGCCCCGCGCTCGGCAGTGCCGGGGTCAGACCCGACGTGCGGAGGCAGCAGAGCCGCGGGAGCCCCGCGGAGGATAGGCCCGGCCGTGCTGCAGGTGCGGGGCGCGGGCCGGGGCGGAGGATGGGGGTGCCGGGGCGGAGGATGGGAAGACCCGTGGGAGCCGCCCCGATGCCCCGATGCCGCGGTGCCGGGCGCGGCCGCGCTGCCCCGACCCTCCTTTCTCCCCCCCCGCAGCGCGGCCGAGACAAAGCGCCGCCCGCGGAGCGGCCCCGGGGCGCGGGGCTTTGTCTGCCGGGACCGAGCTCCGGCCGCGCCCCCGCCCGCTGCGGTGCCCGTTCCCTGCCCGTGCCGTACCTGCTGGCGAGGCGCGGGGCGCGGCGCGGCCTCCCCGCCCGCAGCATCGTGCTGCCCGCGGCGCGGCGCGGCCCCGCCGGGCGGGCGAGAGGGGCGGGGGGCGGCGGGACCGCCCCGCTGCCCGCGCCTTAAAGCGACAGCGGCACAGGACCCCCTCCGCCGTCCATCGGCCCCTCCCCGCCCCCGCCCGGACGGGACCGGGGTCCTGGCTCCAAGCCTCGCCCGCCTCATCTCTGCGACCATGTCTCCGCATTCTGCCCCGCAGCCCACGGCCCCAATCCCTGTCCTTGGTGTCCCCCAGCATCCCCCCAAATGCCCGCAGAGCCCCCAAACCACTATTCACATCCCCAAACACAACACCAGTGACCACCAGTCCAGCCCGCTATGTGATACCAGAGGCCATTCCTCAGCACTGGGCCTGGACCCAGTGCCCCCCAAACCGCCCTGTTCTCTGTCCCCAAAGGAACCACCTCCTCGATGTGGGTCCCACTGTGGGGTGCTGGGACAGCTGCTCCCAGCAACCTCGGTGCTCATCCCCAGAAAGGACATCCATGCCTGCCCCGCTCTGCCTTTCATTGACCAAAACCCTAACTTCTGTCCCTTTTTTCTCTCTCTTGCATCACACCAAGAGCTATGCTGCAGGGTAGGGTCCTCACCGGGATGGTAACAGCAGGAACAATTTCACCAGCCCAGCCACATAGGGCAGAGAGAGTTAACTGCAGCCTTGGCAAGACAGACCAGGCCCTGCAGGCTGGGAAATAAGTAATTCCTTCCTTGAAGCAATGTCAACGCCTCTTGGCTCCTTCCCCACTGTCCCATCACTCACCACACAGAGCTTGTCCCAGCACGGCATGGTAGGACAGGGGCACCTGACCATCCCTGTCCCCACTGATCAGCTTGTGCCCACACCCACCAAGCCCCGGCAGGAGCTCATGGCCAGGGGCTGGTGCTGCAGCCAGCCCTGCGGTTACGGCCCCACAGCCGCGTGCGCCAACGGGTGCGGCGGCACAGCCCGTCCAGCACTGCATCCCTCTGGTCCCTCCAGCCTGGCACGGTGCCGGATGCTGTCCCTTCCCTCCTCTTCTCCTGGATGCCTGCCTCAGCCCTGCCATGGCCAGCTCAGGCAGTGCTCAGAGCAGCTTCTGGGCACAAATCTGGGCATCCCGGGTGGCAGGGGAGACAGCCTGGCACAGCCCAGCACCGCAGCTCCTCAGAAAGGCAGCTTTGACCCTGCCAGAGCCACGGGCCTCGTGTGAGATGATGGCAGAGAATCACTGCTGACCTGTCACAGCAGACCCGTGGGCACCAGCACAGGCACTGAGCACCGTGCAGAGGAGTACCCTCAGCAGAGGCTGCTGTTGGAGCTGGATGGTTTTGAACTCTCCTTGCTTCACCTGTCTCACACGAGCAGAGACACCTGCCCACGTAACATCCAGACCCACTGGCACCAGCCAGGGCTCCAGACACTCATGTTCCTGCCAGGCTGGTCCAGCCAGACCCCCACTGCCATCCTGAAGCCCACCCTGGATGGAAGCAAGTCCTGGTCTGCCCTGGCCCCTTCCTCCTGTGGCAGGGGAGGAAATGCAGGGTGTGAACTGAGGGGGTTCCACACCCCACATCAGCAGATCACTGGCATTGAGGGGGCTCTGTTGGCACTGGTGCTCCCAGCCCCAGCCTCATGCTGTGACTTGAGATAGGAGCAATGAGGAAAACACAGGCACAGCCGGGGCTCTTCACACCCTCCCCCTCTCCTCCACTTAATGGGGCAGAAAAAACAATTAGCTTCATAAATCCCATTGAGGGGGTTGGGAGCTCCCCATGGATGTGAGCAGGGCAGGGCTCTGCATCTCCCTCACATCCACATCAGGAACCAGAGTGTAACAACACTCCCTGACTTCCCTGATCCCCACAGCGCTGTAAACCCCTCTGTACCCTCCAGGATGCCCCCCAGACCCCCAGGTACACCCTCAGAGAACTCCAGCCCCTACAGTGAGTCAGGCTACCTTGACCGTAGGTGTCTCCTGCTTGGATTTTGGGTACTGTGATCTGGCACCTTTCCCCAAAGCTGCACTTAGAGGAACAGGGGTCTGCAGAGATCTGGCAGATGGGGAAACTGAGGTAGGGAAGGGGGATCTGACTTGCCTGAGCTTCCCCAGCGGAAGAGGATCAACATCACATCCCGCAATTGATTCAAGACCCCATTCTCCAGGCAGCACTGCCTCTGGTCTCTGGCCCCCCAGAACCCTGAGGGGTGCAGAGGACTCCGCCACAAGACCCCTGAGCGTGCATGGTCCCTGCAAGGGGGGACCCACGGCCAGGCTGTGCCTCCACCCCAGCCCTGCGCCATCAACCGCAGTAACAGTGGGGTCTGATTTCCCCATGGCAGTGAGGCCGAGGCCATGGGAGGGTCAGCCAGCACTCACTGCCTGCTGCAGTGACATCAGCCATGGACCCCAACCACACTCCTGGCTGAGAACTCACCTCTGGTCACCCCTCTGCTCCCCTCCAAGCGGTGGAAACCCTGGAGGAAATGTGTCCCAGTGCGGGGATCTCCGCTGGCAGTTTTGGTGACATGTGGAGCCTCACCCGGGCCACAGAAGCACCCGGGGCTGAGGCCACGTGTGATGCTCAGAGAGTCCCAGGGCAGTGCCGGGGTGGGGAGCAGCGTGACTCAGCTTGGTTGTGAAACTCCTATTTTTCCCGTTGTCTGGACGAGCTGGTGACCTCGGACACCTCAGTCCACAGCGGCCAGGCTCCTCCACAGGCGGCAGGGTGGCACATAGTAAAGCCAGGTCTTGAGGTCCCCAGGTGGCATGCAGAGAGGCAGGTGGGTTTGGGTCAGATTCTCCCCAGCAGCTTTCCCCAGGGCACATGGGTGTGTGAGGTCCAACCCTGCACTTGGCTCTGCGTCCTGTGTCCATATCCGGCCTCATCAACAAGCTGCAGGGGCCAGCAGCTTCCCGCATCTTGGGTGTCACTGACCCCCTGGTGCCCTGCACCCCCAAGCTTCACAACCCCAGGATTCCCTTCCCAAAACATGCCTCATGCAGCCACTGTCACATCCCCAGGGGCCAGGGATCAGCACTGGGTGCCTCAACCCAAACCCCAAGGGACAGAATTGCTAGAAAGCAGTGCACAGAAAGGCGCTGATGCCCAGTGGGGTCCTGGGGCCCCTTTCCGGGAGCGTCCCCTGTACCCAGCTGGCGGGAGGAACTCGCCAAGCCCAGCACGCGGCGCAGCCCAGCAAATATTTATACAACATTGCTCCCCGGCCAGCCATGGTCCCACACACACGCCAGGCCACGTGCAGGGCCACAGCCATGGCCCACAGGACGTCCCTGATGAGGAATGACTTCATGGGCTCACTGGGACAGGACATGGGGTCATCCTGGACTAGCCAAAGCGGAGCAAGGAGTGTTTGAGGGAAGGGAGCAGGCTCCAGCGCCAGTCCTGCTTGGAGCAGGAGGAGGGCGGCCGCTCCCCTGCTGCTCCTGGGGAGCTGAGCCAAACATCTGCTCCCGCCTACGGGCTGTGCCGAGCCCGAGGAGCTGCGAGGAAGCCGGAGCCAGGCCGCCAGAGCACAGCGGGTGTCAGCTCCAGAGCATCCCTCCCAGGAGGATGCTGCTGGCAGCCCCCAGCCCGGCTGGAGGGGACCACAGGCTCTGCAGTGCTTGGCTGCCAGCAGCACCATCACAGTGACCTGGGATGGTGCCTGGGGTGTGCCGTGGGCTAGCAGCGTGCCCTTGCGCTCCCAATTCCAAAAGCTGCTGCCTCAGCTCCATTTCATGCCCACAAGCAGAGTCAGGGCAGTACCCAGCTCATGAGGGTGCAGATGCTGCCACTGCTGCAGTGGGATGCAATGCTGCCTCCCTTTCTACTTCCAACAAATGAGATGCAAAAGGACATCCTGAAATCACAGCAGTCCCAGGGTCACACAAACATTCCCCCAGTGCTCTGGAAGCCCCAGGGGACATGCAGAACTCCGGGGACTGGCTCCAGAGCTATGCCCCCACAACACAGCACTGCAGCACACACAGACCATCATCACTGCTCCTGCAGTCACTGCAGCAGAAGGTGCTGACTCAGCAGCCAGCCCCACTAGCTCCCTCTGCACCCCATGAGCTCCCGACTGCAGCAAAGTCTTGCAGCAACCCACTCACTCTCACTGTGACCCAACTGGCCCTAGGAAACACCCAGGGACGGTGCTGAGCCGCTACTCAGGACACACTACATCAGGTCAGGTTCTGGGCACACACGGCACAGGGGCAGGCATGCCAACACGTGGCCACACTGTGGTGGCACTGCTCAGACATGCAGGATGTGTCCAGAACAAAACCCAGGCCAAACCTGGCTTGCACATCCTGCTCCACGCTCCTCACCACTGCCTGGTTCACATGCAGGTGTGCGCACAAAGGCACCCACACTGTGGCTATGCAGACAGAGATGTCCCTGGGGAAGCTCCCAGTGGAGTGACCTCCAGGAAACAACCCCAGCCTGGATGAGTGGGAAAGCGTCACAGGTGGCACCACACCCTTCCTGGAACTGGCCACAGGGCAGGGAACAGCAAATGGCCACTGAACAGTGGCAGGTGGAAGCCAGAGTTGACCAAGGAAGGGAGTGAATATGTTTAAGTGTAGGAGAAACTGCCCAAGACTGAGTGCTAGCTCGGCACATGCCCTGCCCAGGCCCCAAGAACATATCAGGAGAGCAGCAGCATCCCTTCCATCCCTTCAGTCATCCCAGACGTCCTGGTGGGTGCTCCCTGTGCCAGGTCCCTGGCCTGATGCAGTGCACAAGGAGGATACAGTGACATTGGGAACAAAAGGTATGTGCTGCCAAATAGGGGGCCAAAGCAAGAGCTTTCCAGACCCTGAAACCAGCAGCTGGTAGAGAGGAGTGGCAAGTGTCATGCCGATGGATGCAGGCACAGCTGGGCAAGGAGCCAGGATGCCAGTGCATTTGGCTAACACAGGAATGCTGCTGGAGTCTCAGGTGTCCCCAGCCAATCCCTGCTCAGAGCTGACCATCCCACTCCCTGTCTGAGCTGGGCCTCAAGTCCCCCACAGCCTCCTTGGCTGGGCTCACCCCAACGTCCACCCAGCTGAATCCACCTCAATACCTTGCGGGCAGTCCCCTTGCCCCAGCCGTGTCTCACCTACCTCAGCCCTCGCTCCTTCCAGTCTGCTTCCCTGCCGAGCTACGGGCATGCCGGGGTGCATCCCACAGCCCCACACGTCTCCAGCAGGGACAGGGATGTGTCACCGCATCCTCCCAGCCGTCTCTGACCTACTGCCCTGCAAGACGGGGCATGCGCCGGCGCGGTGCAGGGGACGCTGCCCTGCGGCCCGGGCTGGGGGCTGCTGGCCCCATCTGCAGCACGCCGCTCCTGCCCGGTGCATTAGCAGCACCGGGAGATGGGGCCTGGGGCGGTGCTGGCTTTCTAGGTCAGAGCCAGCGAGGAGGCTGGGTGAGGGGCTGTGCTGGGTGAGGGGCTGTGCTGGGTAAGAGGCTGTGCTGAATGATGGGAGGCTGGATGAAGGGCTGCACTGGGTCAAGGGATGTGCTGGCTGAGTGGGGTCTGGATGAGGGGCTGTGCTGGATGAGTGCTCCTGGCCAGCTCCTTGTCTTATCTGGCTCTCGGTAGGAGGGAATGGCTCCTGCTCGGCTTCCTGGGCTCTACACCCAGAGTGTGCGGGCTCCTGGGCAAGGCACCTCAGTGTACCCCAGCACCCAGCCAAAGGCATGCCCTGAGACAGAGCTGCCATGCTGCCCACTCTGGGAAACCCCCCCAAGTCCTGCTGTGGGGCCATGGGGGATGAAGCTGTGAAGCTGTGGACGTCACTACTTAGCTCTGTGCCTGCAATGACCCTGGTGAAATGGAGGAGATGCTCCTGTGGATAAGCGGGTCCTGCGCTGCCCTGGCTCACTCCTGCACCCTCCCTTGGGGAGGATACTCAGTGCAGAGCACCCAGTCTGTCTCTGGCATGGCAGAGAACTCCAGGCACATCCAGGAGTCCTCATGCTGGCGACTCTGCACAGGAACAGGGACTGTGGCACCTGCCCATGGCCCAGCTCACCGCAGCACTGACAGCCTCACCCACACCAGGGGATTGTGGTGCTGCCAGGGCCCCGCAGAGGCTCAGCCATGCAGGGATCCATCCCCAAAGCTTGTACCTTCCTGAAGGAGAAGTAAATCCTGCCCATAGCAGTGCAGGGCTGAGCTGTCCTGGGTCTCTGACCCTGCTCACACTCCCCCTACTCAGTGATTGATGAATACAAAGTGCTGCTCCAGTCACCCCTCCCAGTCACTGCCTCTGAAGCCAAGGGTATCCCAAGGTTATCCGCCTGCATGAGCAGCACCAAGATGAGACAAGGAGGGAGATGAGGAGGAGTGTACCCTTCATCCCCACAGCCAATCCTGGTGCAGCCTCAGCCATCCAGGGCAGCCCAAATCTACCCCACTGCCAATCACACCTCACAGTCCAGTGGCCAGTGGCAGAACGTGGTGACATGGGACCTCCAGCTACCAAGCAATAGGTAAAGATCTACAGGAGAGTCCGTGTTGAACCAGCACAAGGCTCCCTCATTCACAAGCACAGGGCAGCCCCCAAGGTAACATGCCCATGGGGAGGATGGGTCTGACACCCACAGTGCCACAGACACTCTCAGCCCACAGCTGGAGCATGGCAGGGGCAGAAGCCAGCAGATAGCCAATGGTGCGTCCCCTGCAACTGCAACAAGCACCTACAGGCCATATCTAGGGAGGACTGGCCCCAAGATGAGTGTGAAGCCACAGGCTGTGCTCTATCCTGCACCAAACTGATGTGACTACAGCCACCCTAGGAGGGCCAAAGCAGTACTGTCAGGTGGCCAAATACCTAATCGGGCTCTGGAACAGCTCAAACACCCAAGTTACTTATTTTCTGCTTTGTCGAAACAGGAAACCTCCAACATGTTCAAACCCTGGACCCTTGCCAGAGTCAGGGACACCTCAACAGTGCAGCAGGAGCTGGACACATCTGGCAAGAAAACGTGAGCCCTGGGAGTGCTGGGTTGTGCCCATCTGGCAGGAGATGCCCCTTGCCCCATGGGTGGAGGGATGGAGGCTGATGGGTGTCCCGGAAGGAGGACTCTGCTCAGCAGCACACTGCTCCATGTGGAGTCATCCATCAGCAATGACACCTCGGTGCCCAGTTCTCACTGGGGTGCTGAGATCTGACCCAGCCTGTCCCACCGTGGACCACCAGGAGTTTCACAGGACGTCCCCACAGTGCCTGAGTCACAGGAAGCCACTCAGACTGACTGGTGTAAACTGAAGAGCACTTCTGAAAGCAGCAGGACTGTGGCTCAGGGCTACAGCTACAGACCATGCACTTTTCTCAGCTTCCTGCTCCAGGAACACCCAGATCAAGCTGGATACTTCCCACATCCTGGGAGAGCAGCTCATTCTGGCTCAGGAGCCCATCAGCCCCAAGAAGACCCAGCTGGCCCAGCACCACCAGCACTGCTAGCAGGGAAGCATCTCCTGGGATGTGGAGACATGATCCAATCCTGACCAGACTGGCTGTAGCCTATGTTCCACTCCATCTACTCCCACTGTGCCAGGTGAATGGGAGCAGGTGAAACCTCCCGGAGAGCCCCAGTCTGGGCACGACTCCCCGCATGGGCACGTACCCTGTGGTGATGTCATCATCCTCTGTCAGCGTCTTGCCCATCAGATCACTGTCACTCATGTAACCCGACTTCAGCTCCACATCGTCGCTGTCCAGCGCCTCGACCAGCTCCAGGCGGGAGATGTGGCTCAGCTTGCTGGGGCTGCGCATGGGCATGGTGTGCGAGTAGTGCGCTCGCTCCCCGTGCATGTACCAGCTCGGGGTGCCCTCAGAGCGGCACGTGCCCCCGACCGATGGCGCGTCCCCGGCCTGCAGGCGTGGACTGGACTGCCCGTAGCGCCAGGACAAAGGGGAGGAGCGGTTGGAGAGGCTGGAGACACTCCGTGGGTTGGCTTCATCACTGTCATAGCAGGTCATCTCGAGGGAGCTGCAAGAACAGGCAGTCAGGGAGTTAGGGCAGGGCACAGGGGGCAGTGGAGATCTGTGCCCTGCCTCACTACCCCCCGGAACTAGGTCTGCAAGTGCTCAGATACCAAAACTGCCCATTTTGAGGCAGCCAGGCAAGGCCAGAGGCTCCCAGGACTGTGGTTGCAGGGATGCTGTCTGTCCTGGACCACCTCCATCTCAGGTGATAAGGGACAATCCCCTCCTTCCCTGCCTGGTGCCAGCCCAGTGTCCCACAGCCCAGGACTAGCTGGGACATGCACACCACGGTGTTTTAGTGATGTCCATGTCTCCCCAGGGATGGTGGAATAGGACATGGGATGTGATGGGGGCTCTGTGCTCAAGTCAATCTACAAAAGCAACGCTTTACCACAGCCCTGTCCACCCACCTTGTAGCAGGGCCAGGGGTGCCACCAGGACTGATGGCAAACACACCTGGGAAAGGGATCAGCACCATTCTGGAGACCGGCTCCAGCCCCAAAATCCAGCTGTGCTGAACTCGTCTAATAGGGCACCTTTAGTGGAAAGCCTGAACATCCTCCTCTGTGTCTGGACTGCTTCTGCTTAGCCACTTCTCCCCCAGCACTTCAATATCTGCACCTCAAGATCACACCAGACCCAGGACAGGACAAGCTGGGGTGGTAGCACTGATCCCAGGGAATGTGACAGTGGGCCATGCCAGGGAGCGGAAGCTGTGAGTGAAAGGATGCTGAGGGACAGACCTGGGACCAGTCCCTGCAGCAGCACCTCACACAGAACCCCTGTGAACTGAACCCCCAACATCTGGGCAGGAAAGATGACCCCAAGAGAGGGCTGCCCAGCCCCCCTGTGCTCACAAGCACAGTGCTCTGCAGCCAGCCCAGAGCCTGCGAGTGCTTCAGAAATGGGGAGTTCCATCACGCCCTGTGCCTCTCGGGGTGTATTTTGGGCAAACAGTGATTCTAAAACTAAATTTAGCCACGAGAAACTATTACTTCTTGGAGCAACTCCTTGGGAACCCACAGTCCTCAAATTGGCTCCAAACACTACTATCAGTAAATTATTCCCTAGCTTGGATTAAACATTCCAGCAGGAGCACCCAAAGCCAAACCCAGGCTGCAGCATTGAATCTAAAACAGGGAACTACATGAAAAAAATAGGAAGTTTGTTAAAGCGGAACTAAAGGGGCAGCTAAAAGGGTTTTGTTTTTGTCGGTAGCACAAAGGCTGTTTGAGGATGTGCTCCCGGCAGCTCAGAGCAGATGCCAACCCTGTCTCTGAGCAGGAGGAACAGAAGCTTCACCTCGAATCCTGGGTTCAGTTCTGGGTCCCTCATGACAAGAAAGACATTGAGAGGCTGGAGTGTGTCCAGAGAGGGGCAACAGAGCTGGGGAAGTGTCTGGAGCACCAGGAGCAGCTGAGGGAGATTGGGGGCTCAGCCTGGAAAAAAGAAGGCTCAAGAGGGACTTTCTGGCTCTCCACAACTCTCTGACAGGAGGGGGGAGCTGGGGAGGAGTTGGGCTCTGCTCCCAGGGAACAAGGGACAGAAAAAGAGGAAATGGCCTCAAGTTGTCCCAGGGGAGGTTTAGGTTGGATATTGGAGGAAATTTCTTTCCTGAAAGGGTGGTCAGGCACTGGCACAGGCTGCCCAGGGCGGTGGTGGAGTCACCATCCTTGAAAGCGTTTTAAAAAGCGTGGATGTGGGTCCTGGGAACATGGTGTAGTAGTGAACATGGCAGTGCTGGGGAAATGGTTTGACTTGATGATCTTAGAGACTTTCTCCAAGTGTCCTCCAAGTGTCCACTGAGTCTCCTCAGTGACTCTGTGATTTCATGATTCTCTAAGCCCAAAGGACATTCATGCAGCCCTGCTGCTAGGAGTACGGTGACATCTTTCAGGAATAACACTGTGCCCTAACAAGGCAACAGCAAAGACTGAGCCCTCAGCTCAGTATGGATGGAAGAACACAGTGAGGGTAATAAGATAAATTTGAGGAGCAGTTTGTGGAATGAATAGAGAGCCCAAAGCAAGCTACAGGACACTGTGTCATGCAGGCACATCCAGAGGACTTGCAGATGACATCTGCATTGGACAGACTTGTAGGAAGTGTTCCCAAGAGCAGAATGAGTGGGTACATGTGTAATTACAACGTACCAGGGAAGAGCTGACACAGCTTTGGGAAAGGAAAATCTGGCTCACAGCCGCAGAGGAGCTCCTGGAGGGATGCAGGGAGCTGCCGAGGCTGCTGTGGGCTACTGGAATAAGAAAAGCTTCCAAATAAATTCAGCTGTTATGGGATAAGAGGGAAGATCTTCACATGTTAAAGTCCCACTGAAAGGGACAGAGAGCAGGGGTAGGGATCCCTGGGCTATCCGTAGCCATTTTTCTCCATGGCAGGAATGCAGCTGAGGCATCCACCATGTGATATACTCACAGCTCATCAAGGAAAGGAAGTGATAGTGAAGAGTCAAATCCCACAAGCAATGCTAATTTAATCACCCTTAATGTCCTCGCCCTATTTTCCTAAGACCTGAGCTGAGAAGGATTTCTGAAGGAGCTGAGTGCTGGGGTGAGAAGGGGGGTGGAGTTTGACACTTTTCGTTTGATGAAAGCGAAATGAACACAACGCAGCCCTGGCTTGGCATGAGCAGTGCTGGGCTCTGACCCAACTCCTGCACCGAGCAAAGGGATGGCAGAGCTGTAATGGATCATTTTAGGAAATGGCCAGCTCAGAAAATATTGTTGCGGCCCCATGCAAATCCCACTGCCACAGCTCTCTGCTGCTCCTGGCTTGGAAAGCCTCCAGGAAGCACAGCAAGGGTGAGCAAGGTCTAGAAATTTCAGGCGATGAAGAGGGAGATCAAAGGGCTGCTTCATCATGGACAAGGCTGGTTGAGGGCTGACACGGGGAGGTCTGTAATGGTGAATGATGGGTGAAAGGTGGGAGGAAGCTGCTGCTTTTTGTCCCTTCCAAGACAAAAAACAGGATCGAGGGAGACCACGAGGTGGCAACACACTCCAGGAGAAGGATGTTCCTGCATCCCCACTTTCCCAACCGTCTGACACCCACACAACCTTGCAAATCCAGAGTGAAGCAGAAACCATGCAAGATCTCAAGTGAGTGACCCAGGGGGACACAGGCAGTCCCAGATGTGTGTCAGAGCCCCCTAAGCACAGACACTGTGCTCTGGTTGTCCATGCAGTGCTCACCTGGTCCCCATCCCGACCACTCCCTCGCTCCAGTCTGGGCAGGGCACCCCAGGGTACCCCCACCTCTGCTCCTGCGCTCTGGCTGAGAGTCCCCCCATCATCACCCTACACAGAGCAGAAAAACTAAGGCACAGATAGGGATGGAGCCTCTGGTGTAAACTGGGGTGGGTACAGGTGATATATTCAGCTCTGGTGGTCCATTCAGGGTCATCGACCACTGGGAACAGAACTCACCCCCTCTCTCTGCTCTGTCAGGTCTCCTCACTGCCACCACTCCCCAACCTTTACTGTCCCAGAGCACTTTCGGAGACAGGACACTGCTGCAGCACCACACAACACGGCACAGATTTGGGGGCTTCTCTCCAAGCCTCCATGCACAGGGTCCCCAGGTCACAAAGCAGCACTGACTCCCTCCCACCCACATGGCCCTCACCAGGAGCAGAGCTGCTTCCCATCTGCCCCAGGAAAGACACTGAGTGCGGGGAAGGGGTGGGGGGGGAGGGGTCCGGTGCTGGGGCCTCACCTGTGAGACACCTGAGAGCCCCTTAGGCTGGACATGGTCTCCTCCAGGTTCTGACGTAGGTCCAGCACATTCTGCACTGTCCTCTTCCTCTGGGACTCGGGGTCTGTGAAGAGACAAGGTGATGGCTTTAAAGGGATGGATGGATGGAGGGATGGATGGATGGATGGATGGATGGATGGATGGATGGATGGAGCACCCCCTGCCCGTGGCCATGACCAACAGCCCTGGCTCTGCCCATCAGGGAGGGACAGGGCAAATCTGGCACCAGGCTGGAGCTGCACCACCCTGAAATGCCACTCCCAAGCATGCAGCTGGGATGGTGATGTCCAGTCCAGAAAGGATGAGCTGCCAGAGACCTAGTGGGGCCACAGGACCCACACAGGTGACAGGAGCAGTAGTCCTGGAAGAATGTCCCCAAACCTGCCCCTGCATCCCCCAGGCCCTAGGGGTGCTCCATCTTGGGAACATGGGTGCTGGAGCAGCACCACTTGGTGTGGGACTGAGGGGATGTCGGAGCGCGGAGGACACTGAGCCCCACTCATGAAGGAGTGGCTGCTTCTGTGCAGGGCTGGAGCAGCTAGTGGGACTGAGCCCCCACAGGCACAGTGCAGAGCTGAGGATCCCCAAGCTCTGTCTGCCCTGGGACTTTTCCAGGTGTACACACCCACAGCATGGGTGTGTACACACACACAGAGCCATGCACCCCTCAAAATGCACATGAACACATGCATCTACCCACATCACAACCACTTGTGCAGATATATACAGGCATGTCCACAAACATGTACATACACCTGCACACACAAACGTGTGCACACTGCCTAGAGACACCTGCACGGATGTGTAAGAACACAGACACCTGCACAGAGGAGGGGGTCACTCCTGGCACAGCCCCAGCAGTGCTGTGGGCTCAGGGCCATGGCTCCAGCCCCAAGTCCCTGTCCCGTTCACGTGCACCGCAGGCACTAACAACCGTGCCACTGCGGCTTTGATCCCTGATTTCAGGCCTTTCAGCTGCAGCCTGCCACAGATCTGCAGTGACAGCAGGCGTCAGGGACGTGGGATGTGGCTCCTCCGAACGTAACGTGGCAATCAGCGCTTCAGGATTTGTAACGGCACCGGCACCATGTGAACTGCAGGGACAGGGAACGGGGGACACTGACAGCACCCATCCCAGTGCAGGGACACGAGGATGGGGGATACCAGCAGCACACACCCCAGCAGCTCCCCACCAAGGCACAGCCACATGCCAGCGCTTGAGCAGGGCTCCTTGTGTGTTCCTTGTCCCCATCACACTTTGACCACACCTCAGGCAGCACCCATAGGTGCTGCCTTGTCCCCAGGCTCCCACTGCCCACCTGACTGGGCAGGAGCACCTCAGACCAGTGAAGCAGCCCTGATTTACGCATGAGCCTGGAAGGGTGTGACAAGCAGGAACAGCCTGATGAGACGGGTTCAATGAAGCAGGTTAAAGTCAGTTGTAGATGAGGTAAAAGGGCTGGTGAGCCCACAGGGCACCCAACGTGGCCAGCCACATCAGAGCACAAGGACACCCATCCCTGCTGGTGTTCAATCACCCCAGTCCAACTCCCAGAACCTGGCTCAGTAGGATACAAGTCATTATTAACTCATTATTAAATCTCCATTGTGGAGACTGGAGGAGTTAATCCAAGGCACAGGAGCTCCAAATGGCCCCCAGAGCCACAGGATGGGGATGCACAGGCAGTACAGGAGAGGGATAGAGCTGAGGCAGCTGCACACAGGGAACCAGGGTGCAGGAGAGCCTCAAGAGGGCCTCAGTGCTGAAGGGTGGCACCCACCTTGCTCCGCAGCCAAGGACAAGGGGACACCATGCCTGTCTGGTGGGGCAAGAAAGGATCATGTTGGTACCTCAAAGCTGCAAGGTCCTGCCCTCAAGTTGCCTGGAAAGGTGGATTTTCAGGCTTGAAATAGCAGGGCAGGAACCTGTGGCCAGGTCCCCAGCTGTCACACTGCAGTGTGTAGGGCAATGGGAGATTTGGGCCCCTCAGGGAACAGCAATCCAAAACCCACCAGTGTCCCCAGACGGGTCTCCATGCAGGAAAGGACTTGGCGCCTTCAGCTCCTTCGCCCTGGCCCCATTCAGTGGGTGCTGTCACCCACACCCAGCCCCTGCAGCCAGAGAAGGTGGCACACACACCCCAGCAGTGCCACATCCTGCGTGCTGGGCCAGGACAGAGTGGGACGGGATGAAGAGTCACTGTTGTCCCCTGGCGCCGGCAGCGGCTCCCGCCCTGCCAGCTCGGCAGCGTGCTCCTCCCGGGCATGGCTCCCTCCCAAAACCCCATCTGCCTCCCCCACGGCCACCCGCAGCCATTCTCCTGGGCACAGAGCCAGCGCCGGGCCTGGCGCTGCCTCCTCCCCGGGCGCCACTGCCAGCGGGGCTGCTCCAGCCATCCCAATCCAAGGAGCAGTGGGGCGAGCCTGCGCTGTGTCCCCAGCTGCCCTGACTGAGGGGCTGGCACAGGGGCACCACCTCCCTGCACTGCTCTGTTGCTGGGCCATCAATGGCAATAAGCAGCATCCCAGGGCTCAGGGACTGGAGTTCCAGGGAAATGGCACCGACCCTCATACCCAGCTTCATCCATTGCCCCATTCGTCATCCATGCCTGGATGAGATCACCTCCGATTTTGGGTGACAGTCCAGGTCACTCTAGACTCCAGGAAAAGCAGCAGCTCTCACCCTGGAAAGGGCCAAACTGGGACTCGAAGAGCTGCTCACCCACCTCTGGCACACATCCTGCTACTAGCACTGAAGTGCCACCATCTGCCCCCACAGTGCTGTCCTGGTGGTGACACAGGGACTCCCGCAGCCTGTTCCCCAGGGGCATCAAGGGGCCAGGGGCTGGCTCGGAGCTCACCGAGTCACCACATGCCAGAGCTGAGTCGAAACCGGAGCCACTGGGAGAGGCTGAAGTGTGGGAACAGCAGGAGAGAGCTGGATTCCTCCCCACATCGATTTAGTAAGCTCGTGCAGCCAGATGTTTCCAGCTGCTGGAGCATGGAGCAGCAGAGAAGGCTCAGCCCATGCTGCGGCGGGGTCAGTCAGACACCCGGCCTAGGCCAGGCTCAGTTTCCCAGCAGCTATGGCTGGGATGTGTTCCACAGCACTCCCCACTCCACTGGAGCTACAGGCTCAGGGACTGATGTCCCCCTGCCCCAGCGGCAGGCTGGCCTGCAGCCCTTCAGCAGATCCCACTGCCCTCACAGGCTCTGGCCATCCTGCTGTTACAGAGGGAAGGGAGTGCTGCTTCTGGCCCTTTACCCCCTGTTTTGACCATGCACAGGGCAGCCATGAGATGCAGCCACTGTCCCCAGGCCCTGCACTGAGAGGTCACCAGAGCCCATTTCCCAAATCATTTGTCCCTGTGCCAGGCTGGCTCTCACTTGCCTATATCCTCTCCTATGCTTGAGCAATTCTCACTCATCTGAGAGCTCTCACTCAACACTCCTTTCTCAACTGAGCCCTTCAACATCAGCAAATATGATACAGCTCCACTTGGCACTTGGGGAAACTGAGGCAGGAAGCCTCAGCCCACCCCCAACCACCCCCTCACCTGCAGCACTCCCTGGCACGGCTTCCAGCACTGAGCACATTACACACACTGAGCAACCTGGCACTGTGGGCGCCTGGCCCCGAACCACGCAGTGCCTATCACCCCCATCTCCTGCCTGGCCAAGCTGGGGCAGCAGCAGGTACCATCACCACAAGAAGGAGCATCTGCAAGGTGGGATACGGAAGCAGTCAAGGAGGAAGAAGAGGAGGAGGAAGAAGGAGAGAGCTGTGCTGGAATGGCTTGCTCAGGGCACAGCGCTGTTTGCTGTGAGTCTGACGGTGACGGGCAGAACAGAACCATGGCTGGACAAGGCCAGGGAGCTCCAGGCTGTGCTCATGTCCAGCTCTCTCTGCCACCTCCCAGAGTAAGCAGCAGCAGTTCCTTTGTCTGTGTGTCGGGGTGCAGCCCCGGCCCTGCAGCCGGGTGCTGCCGACGTGGCCGAGTACGTCAAGGAACGAGGAAATAATCAACTCCAAATGGCTCTGACCGCTCATTTCAAAGAAGCATGTGGCCACCAGCTCCTGCAGGGGCGAGGCAGGGCTGCATCCGTGGGACACGTGTGCTCCGTGTGCCTTACACAGAAACTCGCACGCGCGCGTGTGTGTGTGTGTGTGTGTGTGTGTGTGTGTGTTTGCATCATTCATGTGGGGGCCACATGGCAGCAAAAGCCTGCAGAAAGATGCATGTCTGCAGGAGTATCACCTATGCCTGTGACTTTGCACATGTGCCCACGTGTCCATATGCAGGCAGTGGGACAGCAGGACATGATACCAAACACTGGCACAAGGGTGCCAGGCTTGCAAGGGTGCACTGTCTGCACTCAGCATGAGCATGGCACTAACACCTGTGATTTCTTGCAACCTGTGACCCAACTGGTCTCATTTCAGAGGATCCAACTGGGAAAGGACTCCTGTTGGCCCAGTAAAGATTTCAACAGCAAGCAGGAATTCACCGGAATTCACCAGGAAAGGCTGCGTGGTGTTCCTGAGTCATTCCAGTGGGCCCCCATTACACAGTAGCTGTAACGAATTTCCCCAGGCTGGAAAACATTTCTGACTGCTTGCTCAATTCCTTCCAGTGCATTGAAAAATCCACTAATAAACTCTGCAATAAAACCCATTCTCATGGGGCTGTGAGCCTCCTCTGGCCTCGCTGCACTCCCTGGCTCCACGAACCCTCGAGCAGACTCACACTGCTCCCTCCATCTGCCCCAGCTCCTGCTCCCAGTCCTGTTTATGAATGAATCAGCACAGGCACCGTTTTTTTGGTATTTTTCTTGAAAACCTTCTACTCTGGCATTCGGAGACCACCCGAGGGGAAACCCAACAGCCCAAGCCCAGTGTGAACCTCAGAGAGCCCCATGGGTTCCTCACTCACACCCTGCAGCCTGCGGCTCTCACCAGCATCTGGGTGTGCCACCAGCAGTCCTCCTGAATGGAGTAAATAGCTTTATCTTGCATTATTACATCCAGCTCTGATTCCCACTCCTGGATGGCTGGGCAGGGGGATGGTCACAACCTGCAATCTTTCTCTTTGACACTTAACTGTCTTTTCCCCCCAACAGCTCCCAAACAGGCAGAATGAGCAGGGGAGATGGCTAACAGGGCTCTGTGGGGTGACTGCCATTCTGCAGTGTCGGCCTTGTTTTCCAGCTCAAGCTCCATCCCTGCAATCCTACATGCTCTCACCAAGGACGTACCGGTAGCCCCAAATCACCCCCCTCTCTCTGGAGATGTCCCCTGGGAAAGCACTACACTCTTTCCTGCAAACCTGTTGTCCCACCCCGAAGGCAGCAGGTACATTAGGACTCCTGGTTTTATTACTTTCATTGGTGTGAGCAGAGAGCTGGCTGCTAGTCCTGCATCCTCTGCAGCAGTGTCAGGAGAGGGTCCTGCTCCCTGATGGGCAGGGACAGGGCCACCCAGCACCCTGGTAATAGGGTACCGGGGTACCTGGACAGCTGACTGGTGTTCTGCTGACCCCAGGCAGATGGATGGGGAAAGCCTGGCCACCATTCCCTCACAGACAGCAGCAGCCCCTCAGCTGGTGGAGTTGGAGGTGCTATTCCCCATGGACATGGAAGCACAGCCTCCTGTCACTGGTGATGGCGATGTGCAGGGAAAGCTGCAGATACCTGAGGTCCCCACCTGTGACTCCACCAAGGCAGGCTGGCCTCTGCACATGGTGCTGCTCTGCACGTAGCCCTACAAGGCTGTGGGAGGAGGTTGGACACGGCCCAGCACATTCTGCACTTGCCCTTGGCTGAGGGAAGAGAGGCCAGCAGCAAGTCTGGGGGGAAGACAATGGGGTTACAGCAGGCAGCTCTGTGGGGGTAGCATGTGTCTTGCAGAGCCCAAGTCCTCCAAGGAGCACCAGCCCCTGCAGAGCCAGAGCCAGAGCCAGAGCCAGAGAGGTGACAGGGCTCTGGTTTGGCACAGCCACCCCACGTTTCACGTGTTGGTGGACCCTTCTTCAAAATGACATGGCTCTGCGGGAGGCTCCAACGGTGGCTGCAGAGAGGGAGGAAGCCAATTACCTACCTGCACTCACTGACTCTATCATTGCAGCCCATCACTGCCAACATCCCCACCACTGCAGTCATCGTCACCACCACCATCCCCACCACTGCCAACATCCCCACCACTGCAGTCATCGTCACCACCACCATCCCCACCACTGCCAACATCCCCACCACTGCAGTCATCGTCACCACCACCATCCCCATCACTGCCAACATCCCCACCACTGCCACCAGTGCAGGCGGGGGCAGCCCCACGCGGTGGGAGGGGGCCACCATCTCCCTGCTGGCAGGTGAGAGCAGACAATAAGCAGCTGTGCAGCAATGACAGGCTGGGACTTGAGCCGAATCAGCACTTTAGGGGCGATCGTGGCTGCTAAGCCTTGCGAATCACCGCTCATAATAAGGGCAGGGCTGAGAGACCTGGAGCCTGGACCCCGTCTGACTTCAGTTAGCCAAGCTTTTAAAAGGGATTCAGACTTTCTCAGGCTAGAGCAGCCATAAATCTACTTAATTGGGTCTCTCCCATACACAAGTTTCCAAGTGAATCCACTGGAGAGATCCAGACTGGGCCTCCAGCCCATTTGTGGGTTATTCTTTCAATGGATGCTGTGCTTGGCCCCAAACCACCCCACCTGCACATCCAAACCACAGTTCCTTTTCCAGATCCAGAGCCTCTAGCTGCTCCATGTCAAGGCATTCCACCTCTGTGCTGCCCTCTGCTCCTCTGTGCTGATGAGCTGGGGGAGCCCAAAATCCCCTGTGTTGGGGCAGACCCTGCTTCTGCATAAGGCACCACTCAACCCAGAGCCACACCTGCCTCCAAAGCTGCTCCCGAAAGCATCAGATGAGCTGGAGCATCCCAACACCCAACTCCAGCACCCTGGGTCTCCAAAATAATCCATGCAAACACTTGTGCAGCTTGGGAAGGAGAGGGATGGTAGGTTAACAGGCCAAATCCATGCTCCAAGGGATGCCCTAAGCCTCTGGCCACTGGCACACACAGCAGCAGTCACACACGGTGACACTAACTCCCTGCTGACAGCCCCAAGGCCTTGGGAACACGGAGACAGTGTCACCAGTGGTCACTGCACCTGGGATTTGTGCTAAGCTGACAGAGGAGGGTCAGACTGGTCACGTAGCACTCCATGCCTCAGTTTGCCCTGGAGCCTGCCATTCTCCTCACGGTTCTGCATTACCAACGTGTGCCAGTGCCATGCTGGCCCCCAACACGGCACAGTTGTGTCCAGCCTGGTTTCAGCACCCCAAACACAACACCTTTCCCACAGCCACCAGCAGATGGTCAGGGCAATGCTGCAGACCCTGCACAAAAAAAGCCAAAAAGTGGGAAAGAGATGGAAAAGAGCCCTAATTCCCATGGGTAAGGCAGAACAGCACAGCCAGGCCCCGGCACAGAAGCCCCGGAGCAGCCGGCAGCAGCGGGTTCACACTCCCCACGCATCACCAGACGCAGGTTGGACATTGTGGAAATTCAAAATTCCAGATGGCTCTTTTTGGGTGGGTTTTTTTTTTTTTTTTTTTTGCCTTGCCTCATTTCCAAGGCAACAAGACTCCCTGTCATCTGCCAGTTGCCATAGAGATTTCACCTGATTCTGCTTCAGCGGAAGAGAAAGCTGGGCTCCTCGCTGCTGCCGAGGAGCCATGAGCTGCGACCGCCTCCAAACTTACTGGGAAGAGCAGAGATAAATGGGGCTTTATATGAGGAAGGCAATGGGCTGATTCAGAGGATCAAAGGAAGGAACTGCGGGTTTCTATAGCACAAATCAGCCCTTCACTTAAGTGCTTTGGTGCCCTCCAGATGTGCCCTGCAGCTGGGGACATCGCCAGCTCTCGCTCCAAGCTTTTCCTGGTGGAGGAGGGGGGATGTGGGTGCACGGGGAATCCTGCACCCAACTGCTTAGAGTGTATCAAGGACCAATCTGGGTTCCCTGCAAGGAAGGGAGGGCACATGGCCTGTGCAGGTCACAGCCATGTCCTAACCCCATAATGACCCTCCCTCACCGTGCACAGCCCTTCTGCAAAGGCTCTGTCACCCAAAGAGCCAAGGGGAGGATGGGGAAATGCAGGAGCAGCTAGGGAGGAGGAGATGCCCATGGGCTGTGCTCAGCACAGGGCCTGGCTGTCACAGACATGGGGGTCAAACACCACAGGCCCCCAGGGCAGCCACATGCAGGCAGACACAGGGTATGTTCTGCACCAATGCCATCCCAACAGCCCCATCACTGCTGGGGATCATCCATGGAGATGGTGTGGATGCGTCTGCACCCCAAGCCCAAGCACAGCACGTGATTCAGTCATTCCTCCCAGACTCACCCTCACCCCAGGCCCCTGTGACAGCAGCCCTTGGACTCTCAGTCAGATGCCCCAAATCAGTACATCTGATGTCCCCCTGCCTGGGGCTCCTTTTTGTTGATGATAATGAATCCCTGGGGCACAGGAGAAGGTTCCAGGCACTGGCAGGATGCTCATGGGTGGCAGTCACCCCTGCGTACAAGAGGCCAAGGTCCCCACACTCATCCCTCCCCGCTGGGAGCCCAGGTCTGGCTGAAAGGGCATTTATTTATCAGACCCTAGAGCCTCTGCCCTCCCCAGCCTGCATCCCTGCACCAGGGCCAGCAGAGAAGGGCCCGACTGGGCAGCTCTTAGCTCGAGTTGGCTCTGTTTTGTAGGAGAACAGTCATTAGCAGAGCCAAATTTCCCATTCCCAGCCAGAATACGGCCATGCTTGGGGAAGCTTTATATTCACAAAGACAAACAACTCACATTTGCTTTTTAACTGTTGGAATTGCACCCACTGGGACAGAGCGAACAGGGAGCCTTTTGTCCCCCTTGCCTTGTGACTGAGAGCTTTGTGCAGAGCAATGCGTTGCAAACTTAATTCTCCCCGGCCTCAGCTGGGCTCTGGTAGACACTTGGTCTGTCTGTCCATCACCAGATCAGCCAAAGAGTCCTCATGTGTCTCCAGCAGGAATGCAAAATGTACTCCCCAGCTTCCCTGGCAGCCTGTGGAGCTGCTCCACGCTGAAAGATCAGACACTCAAATGGACCCAAAACACAGCTGGCAATGGGGGCTCTTCATCTCCCAAGTACCTGGGGTGGGCAAACAGAGTGGCAGGCGGCTCCAGGCAGCAGAGCTGCTCTCCGGGGCTACAGCTCGCCTGGATGCAAGGAAGAGCAGCTCCAAGCATGGAAAATCCCAGCATGGCACAGGCACAAAGAGCAGCTCATCATGAGCCTCCAGAGAAGGTGCCCCAGCCTCTCCCCAGAGAGGGCATCTCTGGAAACGTCCAGCCCACTGCCGAGCTCCTGAATATCGGAGCTGGCACTCACTAAGCTGTGAGCACCAGCAGTCCTCAGAGCTCTCACTCTGCAGAGGGACAAGGGACAGCTCTCCCAGAGTGGGACATGTCCTCGAGGCACCAGCTGAACCCCCACTTCAGCCCAGCACTACCACCCAGGGATGAGCATCCTTTACTCCAGAAGAGGGAGATCCTGGAACATCTGCTCCCCTGCAAACACTCAGCTTCAGGAAGGGGCTCAGCACTGCAAGCACACCCTGGGCTCTCTGCAAAGCCTGGGGGATGCGCACCATGAGGGTCCAGCTGACAGCAGGGCCAGACCCCAGGGCAGGTCATCAGCCCTTGCACGAGAGGGTCCCTCAATAGGCCAGGAGGCAGAGCACCTCGGGGGGCAAACCCAGCTTAACGAGTTCCAGGCTCATTAGTAGATCTATTGTTACCACATCCCGCGGGAGGAGGGAGATAACACAGGCTATTTTTGCTTCCATCTGGGGAATCGTTTTCCTCCAACATGTACTGCCACGATGCTAATTTTTAAGGCTGATGATTAATTGATGTCAGGCTCATTATGGGGCCAACGGAGCTCTCTTCCCTGGGAGCGCCAAGGACAGAGGGAGACGTGTTTTGACAGATGTCGTTGGAGCTGCGTGTGAGTGACGTCCTAACAACAGAGGAGAATAGAAGCCATTACCATGGAAAGCCCTGGAAATGGGAAGTGCCTGCACGCGACCCCAGCATCCCTCCTCAAACAGCCCCTAATCAGCCCTTCACGCTCTGCCCCGTGGTTACCAGGGCTTTGCTCTGGAGATAAACGGTCTTTGTGCACACCCAGGGAGAACTGAATCTCCTGCCTGCGGCGAGGAGGGCTTGGCCTTTCTTCTCCCCCTCCCCAGCCTCGCAGGAGGGCCAGGTGCCAAATTCACTCTGGCACTAGAAGCAGCAGCCTGCAGGGAGCCGGAAACAGGTCTGCTACACATATGATCACCAGCATCCCGCAAAGCTCAGGCTCTCCCTACACCTGCGATCCCCCGGCAGCGGGGTGGGTGAGCACTACGGGGGTGCCCAGGGCTGCTGGTCATACCAGGCACTGGGCAAGGTTCACCCTGAAAATCGTGGCAGCATCTGTAATAGCAGCCCAGGCAGAGCTGAAGACCAACACGTATATCACAGATTTTGGGGTTCCTTCAGTCTGCAGCATCAGCGGCTCAGATGATGTTCACCCCAAAGCAAACCCCCCATACACTCCCAAAAATGGAGCTGTGCATAGTGAATGGCAGAGGGATTGCTTGAAGAGGGTGCCATGGTTCTTACATCAACACAATGACCTCCTGCACTCCCCAGGTCTCCCATGCCCCCTGCCCAGAAGCAGGATGAGGCATCCTGCTAACTCAGTGGAGAGCATGGGGTGACCCTGATCAGTGCAGATGATCTCCCCTGCCTGCTGTGCCAGCTCCCCAGGGCCACCCTCACTGCAATCAGGGAGTACAGAGCATCATGCCCCACCACAGCTCTCAGCCTGCTCCCCTCTCCACCAATACTGCCATTACCTCTGCTGACCTTGTTTCCCACTCCTTCAAACTTCCCTGGGAAAGGTACCTAACCCAGTGGAGCCAGGAGCAGCACCAGCCCCACATCTGTCCCCATCCTGGGGCTCCACACCCAGCACCCAGGACTCCATCCTGCTGCCCCACAACAGTGCCTCACATCCCTGTGCCAGGGACATGCTGGGTGTGTGCTGGGGAGCTCAGCAGCAGCAGTCTCCTGCATCCATACTCAGCCAAATTCGACACCAGCTCCAAAGGCTGCACTGCCAATCTGCCAGCAGTGTTATTACAAACTTGTGTTAATTGCTGCACAGTGCCTCAAGCATCCTTCACAGGGGGAGGGATGCAGATAAATTGTCTATTCTTAGCACTGATGGTTCCCCACTCCTGGTGCCGGCCCACACCATCCTCCAACTGCTTCCAGACCTGCTCCCTCTCTCAAAGTGCACTCAGAGAGTCCCCACCACCAGGGAAAGGTTTTTTTGAGCAGCAGTTGTGCTTTTCCCACTAAAGGTGATTTGCAAAGAAGGAAGGTCCTGTCTCCTTCAGGAAATCTATTTGTGCCACAGGAGGGAAGGGCATGCTTGGGACCAGAAAGCTTTGTGGGAGACACCATTTGGTCCTTACCCAGGTGCCCCAGGGGCTAGGGGCTGGCATGGAGGAAGCGTGCTTTACCTCCACCACCTGCGTTAGTGGGTGAAGGGATGCTGACACACTCTACTATTCTATGCAAAGAGCTGCTGTTCTACCTACAACTCCAAATTTTACTGGGGGCCTGGCAGTACGTGGGATGGACAGGGTGGAAAATGCTCCCAAACAGGCACCAGTGCCAATCAGAGGGATTTCAGTGTAGCCTCTGGACTTTCCCCTGTGCAGCTCCTGTGGCTGCCCTCACAATTCACCTGCCAACACCAAGGGCTGAGTGACATGTGATGACAGTGGCCATGAGCCTCTGGGCACAATGGGAGAGCAGCAACTCACCTCTGGACTCCAGACACTGACAAGCCCCATCCCCTGCAGGCTGCAAGATCCCTTTAAGCATGCCGAGACCAGACGGAGTTATAGCCCCAACTTGGACAGTTGGGATCCCCAGCCAAGCTCGAGACAATGCCGTTCCCTGAGCTGTCAAAGTGCCAGCACACACCGTCCTGCAGGCAGACCCTCCTGGGAGTGCCATGCTTCAAGGATGGCACAGAGGGGTCCCTGGCAGCACTGCAGCTGGGATTTATCTTTTCCAAGAATATCTCAGCTCCATGCAATGGCTGCCTGCACAGCATAAGCCCTCTTCGCCGTGGGAAGCAGCTCTGCAATGTGCTTTGAGCGCTTCTCCCCAAACTTGCTCCAGAGGCCTGTCCAAGCACTGACGATGCACAGCCCAGAGCCACAACTGCTGCAAGAGAACTGAGCCAACACTACAGCTTGGGGGGAAAGCATCAGCCAAAAGTCACTCAAACAAGGAAGCAATTTGTCTTATTATGGCTACACTCCCTTGAAAAAGCAGCGCGGAGCAGGGAAATCAGGATCACGTGCGGCACGCTGACCGAGCGCCCACCGCAACAGCAATGGGGAGCGTTCGCACCAGGAGCCTGACAGATAGAACAGAATAGGGGAAAAAGGATGGAAAAAGAAATGCCATGTGACCCCTTGCTCGATCCAAGGCAGACACCACATCCAACAGTTCAGAATATGAAATACGCACAATGAGCTCCAGTGAGTAATTAATCCCTTCAGGAACACTGTAAGTGATTGCAGACAGCTTACCAAGAAAAAAAAATTGGAAACTCATTGAAAAAATTACCACAAAGTGTTTCTTTTTCTTTTCCATCCTGAAATACAATGAGATCTGCAAGGAGCCCTCTCTGCTCTGCACAGTGTGACGGCAGTGCATTTCCAAGAACCAGCTGCTTTTCCAACAACACTCAATCTACCTGCCAAGGTGAAAGCTGTGAGAAAGCAGCCCGGGCTGACAGAGGCAGCATGAGTGGCTGGTCCCAGTGCTGGGCCCCGGCCTTGGCATCACCTGGACACGGTGGAAGGACGTTTCTGGAGGGACAAGACATGGCACAAAAAAGGTGTCCATGATATCTCACAACTTCATCGGTGATTCAAACTCTCCGGATGACTTTCACAGGTCAGAGCTTTGCTTATGGAGCAGGACAAGCCCCCCTGGTGATGGGATTTGAGCTCCCTGGTGATGCTCAGCTCAGTGAGCCAACCTCCCCTCCTATCTCCATCTCTCCCCTCCATCCTTGTGCTCCCTCTTGCCTTCTTCCACTTTCTCCAGCACTAACCAGCCAGTTCTTCAGCTAGAAGGCTCCAATTTGGACCAAATTCTAACCCACTGCACCCAAGGTCATGCATCTGCTCACTGCCCTGCACCACCAGGCAAGGAACCACATCTGTCCACATTCTGCCCTGCGTAAAGCAACCACGTCTGGGTGATCAACCCTGTGAACAGGTGAACAAGCATCCAGAGGCATCTGCAGGAGGGTCCATCTCGCCCACTCCTCCAACCTCAGTCTCCCACCTCCAGGGAGCACTGACCCCCAGCACAGCCAGGGGGAATAGCAGAGCACAGCAGCTGCCTTTTACTTCCATAATTTCATGGTATTTTTCAACCAACTACTACTACTTTTACTTGTAAAACTGGAGTTTATTAAAAAGAGTATTAGGAAAGGTATTTTTTCCTGTCAATAAAGAGACTTAAAATTAGTTGGAACTTTCAAATTAAAAACACAACCTAAACTTTCACTTCCACTTGCAATCACTCTGATTTGGAAAACAGAGTTTTTTCCTCATATCCTCTCCTGGGTTTTCTCCCCTCTCTCCTGTTCTCTCCTCACCATGTTTTTGTTTAAAAATTCATCAGGTCAGGGAAAAATGCCTAGGCAGGAAAAGAGGGTGGGGAAAAAAAAAAAGCAGAAGAAACTGTAGCTTTTGCAAACCCATCTCAGCACGGGGGAGAAGAAGAGCTTCCAGACTCACCTCCCTGCTCTTGGAAAGCAAGAGGCACTTGGAAGGACAAGGGAATATTGAATATTAACCAACCTCCTGCACACTCCTGCATGAGATGCAGCCTCACTGACCCTCCTCAGAGCTCTGGGATCCTCCATGGCCTAACAGCTCCTCCATCATGGCAACCAGGGGAAAAAGGGATGGATGAGGCAGGGAAAAACCCTGGGTGTCGGTGTGGGATGCAGCCTGCTCCAGCACTGACCATAAACCCCAACTGCTGCTCCCAGCTCACAACAGGGCTCTTACTCCACTAAGACAAGTGCCAGCTCATGTCTGGCCACGGCACAGCTCTGAGCTGGACACTGGCTGATGTGAGGCACATCCCACAGGCGACGCTGATTTGGGGAAGGACTAAGATGATGTTTGCACAGCAGCAAGGTCGCTCCCCTACCCAGCAGTGCAGGGACACAGAATCACCACAGAACAGTTTGGGTTGGAAGGGTCCTTAAAGTCCATCTCGACCTAACACCTCCTACCAGACCAGGTTGCTCCAAACCCCATCCACCCTGGCCCTGAACACTTCCAGGGATGGCACAGCCACAGCTTCTCTGGGTAACCTGTGCCAGGGCCTGACCACACTCATAGTAATGAACTTCTTCCTAATATCCCTTCCTGCATCCCTGCAGTCTCAGGGGTCACTCTCACGCTAGGCAGATCCCTCTCTGCTGTTCCAGAGCTTCCCTCTTACAACATGATTTTTGAAGACAGCTGCTGCACTCTCCACACAGGATGTGTGTAGCATCAGCTTACGAGTGAACACACTCTGCCAGCAGATGAAAAGCTATATGGAAATGGAAGATCATTACCATGATCTCTGTGGAAACATCCCATCAGAGCAAGTTTTTTTGTCCTCCTTCTTCTCTCTCCCCATGTGCACAAATTCTGGCACCCCATGCACCACTTGGCGTTGCCTCAGCACTGCGGGTCCAAAATGCAGGCGTCTGATTTCTAAAGCCATTGTCTGGGATGTGCTATTGAGCTGCAAAACATGGAAGGTTTGGGATGGAAAACAGGCATCTCCTGAAACACAAAAAGAAGCTGGCAACCCAGATTTTATTTGACTTTGAAGTTACAGAGAATGTCAACCAAGCACTATTTGCTTTATTCCCGCAAAAGGAATGAGAATCTCAGCCACAAAATAAACCCACACCTCTGCCCCCAGAAGGCAGCAATGGACAAATGGAGAGCAGAGCAAAGAGAGCTCTACTGGTCACTGCTGCAGCACAGAGCAGCTGGGCTTGGAAATACATTACCATGCTCCACCTGGGAATGCAAGGCAGGAAAAGCTACTTTGTAAATTTACTTTTGATTTGGAGCTCAGGGTTCATATGCCATTACATTTAGCCAGTGGTCCTTTCTCAGTTCCAGGCAGGGAGGTTTGCAGGAACCCCCAGAGTTTCACCCATTTTAATTTTAGCACAGTGACTGTTTGCACCAGTTACCTGCTGTTCATTTCTGAGAGTGAACAGGGTGGGAAGTGCCCAGTGGTACAAACAGCAGCGGAGCTGAGATCAAATCCTGCCTCCAGGTTACTGCATTTTCCCCACCATAATATCTGACAAGTGACCTCTCACTGCAGATTCTGCTTTCAGAAGAGCAGCTTTAAAAGCCCAACCTCCAGGCCCTACTCTGCACAGTCCTGAAAGCATCTCACAGGCTCCAGGATGAGATTCCCTCACTCATCCCCCATGCTGCTTTATGAGTGGGGCCATTCTCCTCCCATCGCAGGAATCAGCCACATGTTCTCCATCTGGGAGCAGATGCCCACGAGCCAATAAGCTCAACTTGGAAAACTTCACTGAAAATATCACCAAATTTCTGAGTGCTCTACAGACTGCGGCCAGATGATGGATATTAGCGCTTCAGCAGTCCCGGGACGCTGTTTGGCACAGTGCAGCAAAAGCACAGCTAAAAGGGCTCAGGGAAATGGAAATGAGATGGCTGGAGGTGCTGCTGCTGAAGTGTCTGCCCTCCTCCAGATGATCCAGCCTGTAAGGAGGGAGGATCTTAGTTTGCTGGTGAATCAGCCCCCAAACGGCTGCTGTACTCAGCCTGGAGTGTTGAAGGACACCAGCTTCGGTCTTACAGCAATCCCTGCCACTGCTGGGGCACAGGGCAAAACCTTGGGGAGAAAGGTAAGGGACCACATAGGGCAGGGCCTCTCACCACCCCATCCCAGCCATGCCCATGGCACTGCTGGCACAGAGCTGAGGAGCACGAGGCCTGGGGTAGGTCCTGGGCACTGCTACTCCCCACAGGGTAAGGATACAGCCAGCTTTTGATGCATTCAACCACAGGAGGAGACAGGAGGTCCAGACAGTGATAAATCCAGTCTCACATCACCCCGGGGTGAGACACCAACATGGAATTTACCAAAGGACCTTAAACTGATGAGCTGTGAGCTCCAGGCTATGTACAGCCTGAAGCAGATAAGACTCAGGCCTGCTCAGAGTCAGGCAAATGCTGGTCCTTCCCCTTGGCCAGCAATCACACATTCTCCAGGCCAGGATAGATTTTAACCCCACCGAGGCTATGTACACATTATTTGGGAGAAAAACGACCACCACCAGGAGCCAACAGGTGCCAACTGGTACCTCTGCCCCCAGGTTCTCTCTTCATTGCCCACCCTGACGTGCAATGCATGGCCTGTCCAGGGTGACTCCAATTCCCCGGAGGAGTTTTGTTACATTTTTTAATGAATCTGGGGTCCAAGAGAGGCAGGAGTGCCGGGCAGCCACCTTTCACCATGCCCAGTGGATGGGGCAGCCCCAGAAAAAAGCCCCTGGGCTGTCCCCATTGACTCCCCGCAGCTGTCTCCCTCCAGCAGCCCTGCCCTGATCCAGCAGGACAGAAAGCCCCATGCCAAACACCAACGGAGCCACATTCAATTTACTCCCACCCTTTAGTCTGCAGAAACCTCAAGCCCTGAACAGTTCAACTGCAGTGTGAGTCCAGCTCCTCAGGATTCAGCACACGCTCCTCTGGGCTCACGACAGCAGAAGTTTGCAGGACATCATCTGTCTGTCCTCCCTGCTGAGACGGGAGGAAGCTGAACTTCATTATTTCCCTTGCTTCTGCACTGTCTGTTGGGAGTTTGGAGCCATCTCCTTGTCACTGGCTTGGTGCAGTGAAGGTCTGGAGGCTTAATGCAAGGTGGCTGTCAAAGGCCACAGCTGGGAAGCCAGGGATCCTGCGCCAAAGGTGGCCTCAGCACACTTGGCTCAACATCAGTCCTGCCGTGGCAAAGCTGGACAGTTCCAGGCTCCAGCCAGAATCTGTCAAATGCCTTTCTTTCCTGCTTTTAAGATAAGGGGAACTTTGTTGTCTCCCCTCCCACAAAGCAGTGCTCCCACCTTGGAGCTTGCCAAAACAACAAAACAACCCTGCCTTACCTGCTTTCACCACTGCTTAGCCTATGACTCTGTACCTGCCCTGGCAATGCTGCCTCAGGCCTCTGAACCACCAAAGCTGGGAGATGGGGAGCAAGCATCCACGAGGCTGAACACGTGTCCCCTGCGGCACCACACCGGGAAACAGCCAGGGAGTGATATGCTGGCCCCATCGAATGGTCCACAGCACATTTTCTGCCAGCCCCAGCTCACCTCGGGGAGCTCCAGCATCACAGTGATCAATGTGAATTAGCCGCTATCTGTTCTTCCATTTGTTTGCATCAGCTTGGAAATTTAACACCAGGCCAGAGATAAAGTGAACTGGAAATACCCCGGCAGGCCTAACACTTCCAGCCCGAGGGGTTCATTCAGCTGATGACTTTCATCATCACAGGTTCCAGCCCGAAGAGCAGGTTCCTGCACTCCCCATGCACATCTCACATGCTGAGCTATGAAAGGGCTGCTCTCTGTGAGGTGGGTTTTACAGAGTCCAAACTGCTCCCCACCATGCTCCCTGCAAAAGCTGATGATGTCCTGACAAGGACTGGGCCAGAAAGCCCTGCCACTATTAACCAGCTGAATCTCCAGGCCAGAAAAAACGCCTGGGTAAACCCCTTTTAGTATCAAACCGGGCTGGCACAGGACCAAGACAGGCCCCAAGCTGACATGTGGGAAGCTGAGACGATGACGCCGCGCATGGGCGACGGATGTGTGATTTTGAGAAGTGTCTCCACAGTGAGTTATTCTCAGTGCACAGCAGTGCTGGAAGCTCACACGCTATAAATAGCCAGCAACTGAGTTGTACCTGCGCCGCAGCTCAGAACGTGCTTCAAGCCAGCTCGTGGAATTGGGAGTGCCAGGCTAGGGCAGAGCCAGTGCCAGGGATGCTTGAGGCCCATGACAAAGCAGAGGTGTAAGCTTCAGGCAGTCTGGGCTCCCAAGAGAACCAGTAAGGGCTAGGTTTGGCCACAACTGGGTGCTCTTGAAAAAGCTCATCTGGTTACAGGATCTCGCTGCCAGCTTTGTCGCTCTTGATGACACAACCCAGCATAAGATGAACAGAGGTGGGCTATGCAGCTTCTCCAGACACCAAGCATGCAGGCTGGCAGCCAGCAGGGCTGGCATGAGAAATAAAGGTGGTTCTACATTTCTCCAATGCTAAAAGTATGGTAGTACCCATCTGCCATGCTGCAGTTAGGGGGAACAGTTCTATATCGAATGGAGACTAGAGATGGACCAGAGATTAGGAAGAAATTCTTCCCTGTGAGGGTGGGGAGGCCCTGCCACAGGTTGCCCAGAGAAGCTGTGGCTGCCCCATCCTTGGAAATGTTCAAGGTCACGTTCGATGGGACTTAGAGCAACCTGGGCTAGTGGAAGGTGTCCTGGCCCACGGCAGGGATTGGAACAAGATGATCTCTAATGGTTTAACCCAAACC